>NC_142653.1:54835192-55155961 GCF_055504915.1 Nelumbo nucifera
ACTGTTTCTCTTAGTTTGGTGGTTATGGTTGTAAGATTTTTGATAATAACATATACCTTCTTTGGATTTCTAATATTATAGTTATGTTTTTGACAAGGAAAGGAAAAATAAATACACAATGACATAAACACCCCCAACATTTTACATATTTGGTAAATTCTTATTCTCAAATCCCACGTATTCTCCAATTTGTTCATTACAAGTACTGCCTCCATTTTCGTTTTAATTTGGGATCATCTGAGCAAAAACTCAAAAAAATTTAGGGCAAAATGCAAATAGGTACTTTATCCTTTGGGATAGTCTCATTTTAGGGTTTAAACTTTCAAATGTAACACTTTAGTACCTAAACTTTCAGAAATATAGATTTAAGTTTACATTGATAATCTAATGTTATGCTTAAATTACAAAAATGTTCATGTTCTGACTTTTTTCCGGTTTGCATCAGAAAATGCACATTTTTGTAAATTTACCCCTTAGTTGAAAGGAGTTAGACTTAAATGTGAACTTGTGAAAATTTAGGTGCTAAAGTGATACATTTAAAAATTTATTCTCTAAAATAAGACTATCCCAAAAATACAGGATGTTTATCTGCAATTTATGCAAAGGATTATTATCTAATTGAAGGTTAATTTTTACCGAAATTTGAATGGGCCGAACCTAAAACCCGAAATGAAAATAATGTAATGCGTTTATGGGCCGACCCCAAAGCCCGGCCAGTGAACAGGTCCGTCTACCTTTAATTACTCAATTTGTGATATTGTTCTCATAATTCAAGAAAAAAAGAGAAAAACGATGAATTTTTAATCTAACCATCCAAACAAATACTAATATTCAGATTTTTTATTATTTTTTTTGTAAAGCATTTGATTTTTTATTTTATGCCAAATTCAACTTAAGTGTATTATTGATATATTTTGGTATCCAATATTTGATTTGGACAAATACAAAAATAAAAAAAAAAGAAAAAGATTTGGACATTCCAAATCAGATGATGCGGTTGATCTGGGTCCGCATGACTTGTAAGTTTATATGGTTGATCTGGGTCCACCAGAATCACCAGATGGTGTGGCAAAACCATGTACAAATCTAGACTTTTAAGGGTCCATTTGGTTTGGTTAGTTCACAATCGGAATCGAAATAAGAATCTAAATTGGAATGGTATATTCCTCTACCTGTTTGGGTTAGATGGAAATTGAAATTAACTGGAATGACATTCTCATTCTTAATGAGGAGAGAGGGAATAACTATTTCTTCAAATGGGAGAATGTCATTCCATTAAAAATGAGAATTAGATTTTAATTCTGTCCAATCAAAACAGTTAGAATTGAAATAGATCATTCTAATTTCGATTTCAAACCTCTATTTCCGCCATGGTTTTCAAAATCGGATCGGACTGGATAGTTGGACCAAAAAAACCGAGATTCAGTTAGGTGATCGGTTCCATTTTACCTTAAAACCGTTATTTTACAAAAAACTTTTGATTTGGTCAACAAACCACTGACCTGGATGGTCGAACCATTCAAACCATTTGAACTGTCTAATGATTTTGACAATTTTTTAATTTTTTTGTCAGAATGAACCATCTATTCAATTCAAACGGTCGGACCGTTTAACTCGACTGGTTAGTTGTCAGGTTCGGTTTTAATAACCTTCCCGCAAATCAAATGGATTCTAAATTTTATACCAACTCTTAATCCACTTTAAAGTGACAAAGTGGGGGCTGGGATCCGCTATCCACGAGCTATTCTCACATCTCTACCCATGTGATATTACAGCTGCATATCGGGAATATCTTCTCTGCCATTCAAGGGGAGATGTTCCGAATACATGGCGATGGTGCTCTGCCATCTCTGCCATCCAGGCTAGGGCCTACTAATTTGTAGAAACCCAGTACCGGCCCATGTTGATGCTGGCTCTAAAATATACGCAAAAAGTGACGTTTGGATTTTGTTGAAGGTTGGTTTACGCGAACTCGAGAACCGATCGGGGCTTCGGTCTTCCACCAAACTTAATATAAATATTCGAAGTTGGACTTCTGGGCCTAGGAAGCCATGGCGCAACAGAGCAAGGAGCCGTGCAAGAAGGAGGCCTGCGACATTCAAGCTTGCCTCTCCAAGAACAATTTCATCCCTCAGAGGTGATTCTAATTCCTTTCTTTCTCCTTGTTCTAACTTTTTTTCTCTCGAATTTCCATTTTTTTGTCCTTTTTATTTGACATATTTAGATGAGAATGCACATTACTGTTTTCATTGATTGGGAGATTTTGATGGTTAAGTTCTTGGATAAAATTTTGATGCTTTTCTGCCTTCTTCTTGCGCTTAATTTGGGGAATTACTCAATTAGATAAAAGCTATACATTTTCATGTCCAAAGTAGAATACAGATTCATTTCCATGTCTGTCCCGTTAGTTTATTTCTTACCCAATAAGGCCAAATTTCTTAGTTCGTCGCACAAAGTTGTGAACTTTGTGTTACAAGTCCTCTGTAGCAGGAGAAATGGATTCTTCACCATTGATCATATGCTCTGTCCAGTGACGGCTTATACAGTTATACTTGATCGACTCTTGGCTTTTTCTGCTGAAAAATTGAAAATGGGTATCAAAATGTAACGAGAGTAGAGATCGAGAATTTTTTTTTTTTTTCTTTTTGCTTCAATTATTGAGGGCGTTTATGGAAGAGATGCAATGCTACAATCTACGTCACTTGCACAAGGTTTTATTCCTGTGGACAAAAACATCTGAAACATCCAGCATATATACCTTCTCATATTAGGGTCTAGGGAATACTCTTTCCAGGCCTTATTTGCCCCCAAGAATGTGGTTGTACCACTGGTTGATGCATAATGGATAGATAAGACTGACTATGTCTTTGTTGTTTACCATCTATGGTATTCTTTTGTCCTGAGGCTACCATTGTTGTTTCTGTAATTTATCAATTACGGGTGTGTATCTTTTTTAATATTGCTTTCTGTCCTTGCAGCAGTATTCTTGCCATCAATTCTAAATGACTGATTTCATGACATTTCTTTTTAATACTAATTTCTCGGTTTTGCAATTGATTAGATTTGAACTTTTCAATCTTTAGAGTGCTTATTCTTATGCCACCTTTCAGAACCAGAACCTCAATTTCTATGTTTTATTAGATTTGAAGTTATTGAGGCTTTTCAAAGTCGGTCACTTTTCATTTTCAGTACTCATTTCCTATAGGCATTCTCCATCTACTTATCTATATGCTGTTTTCTGTTCACTTTTTGTATTGAGCATTCTCTTTAGCACAATGGCCTTTTTATTAGGCCCCATTCATTTTTACTTACCTGGGTAAGAGCGTTTACCTAGGCAAGTGTTTCCCAGGTAAAACTTGCCTGGGTAAGCATGATTCCAGCGTTCTTGTACACTAACAGTTACCTGGGTAAAGAGAGAGGTGAGAGGGAGAGAGTGCTTACCAACGTGATTCAGCGGATGGGTAATGGGACCCAAAATAGCAGAAAACAAACACAGGTATTGTGGTCAACTTACCAGTTGACCAACTTACCCCCCACTAAATACCAGAAAACAAATGGGGCCTTAGTGGTAGATCAACCAAGTGCTGAACTAGCTCTAAATGATTAGGCAATCTATCATGAGAGCTGACCCAGTTACTGGAGATGGATATCAGGACTTGTTTTGTGACAGGGAATCCATCATCAGTTAAGTGATCATACACTATGATATGGTTGATACCTGGATGCCTCTACATGCCTAGCGTACCACTGTTGGATGCCAGACATTGCATGGATACTCGTTGATGTACTTTATAGCATTAACACTTTTAAAATATGAAAAGTGGTATGTTTTAACAAATTTTACTATAAAAATATCTGTACGTGTTAGAAATTTAATTAAATTTGGCGGGACATAAGTCTTGGAAAATGACATTTAGCTTCAAAAGCTAGATATAAGCACATGTTATAAACATATTACATTGGATACTGATAACTGTATCCCAGCATTTGGACCTAAACCTAGCTGATGTGCCTGCCCCCAAAATTTGGAACCCGATCTCCCCCTCAAAGGACAATGCTCTTGGCTGGGCTGCGGTGTTAGACAGGTGCTTAACGAATGTGAACTTGGCTAAAAGAGGGGTGCTAGTCCAGGACCAATTATGTGTTCTTTATGGTCAAGCTTGGGAGGACAATAACCACCTGTTCCTCCATTGCCCTGTGTCTTCTGCCATTTCGTGGCACTTTTTCTCAGCCTTGGGGTTAGCTTGGGTTATGCAGAATAGAGTTCTGGATCTGTTGTGGTGTTGGGATCTTCAAGGTCTTCCAAATCTTGCAAAGTGTGTGGGTATCTATTCCAGCTGCAGTTGTAAGCACCATCTAGTCTGAAAGGAATAGACAACTTTTCCAAAATGTCTCCAAAGATTTGGATATTTTAATTTCTTTCACCTTTGGCAAGCTGGTTTCTTGGGTTTCAGTTGCAAAAGGGCTTCATACCTCAGGCTTAGGGGCTTTGTTGAGGGCAAGGAGCTTATTTGAGTTGTAATCTTGTATTGGGGGTGGGAGTGGGGGTTGGGCGGTTATATTTACCTTTTCTCAAAACAAGACAGGTCCAGCATGGACGGTTATATTCTAAGATAAAAATCTAGAAAGAGAAAAACTACCCTTGAAATTAGTGTGTTTTGATCCCCTGCTTTAAGGAATTGATGAATGATTCTTGATTATGTTAGAGCTTGACAGATGATATGCTTTTGTCAAAAATGGACAATAGAAATGAGCTGACTGGAGCCCCACACATCCAGCTAATTATGTAGCTAAATGAACACCTGAATGTTCTGTTTCATTTACAGTTTAAACTTAAGGATCTAATTAGATTTTGATTTAAAATTGTTTGGGCCTGGTTATTTCTAGTTACATTTTAACCTTGCTTGTAACTCCGCTCTAGAAGCCAAACACACATTAGGAGTTTCCTCAATTTGGCAAAACATTCTTTGACAAAAAAGTATCATAAGGGAGGCAATATGATGGTTAATTGGCTAAGGCTGCCAATTCAAGTTCTTTGTGGATTTATGGGCTAAAGGTCAACCTTTTATTTCCTTGGTTCTCTTAAAAAAGTTGTGGTTGATCTAACTTCCATACTGCAGAATACTAGACAGGCTGAACTTGCAATAGAGGACATAGAACCTATGGAATTATCTCATAGTAGCAGTTTCATTTTCTGTAGAGAATGAACAAGATAATTTAGTGCGGTGGCCTACCTCCAACAGCAAGTCTAGTGAACCCAGCTTAAAGAATCAGGGAAGTGAACGACATGGTGTATGTGGATCCTTTTATATGTATTCAATGTCCTTCAAAGATGAAGCATTTTTCCATGTTTTGTAAGTTGTAATTCATAACGGACTGCCTTTCTTAGGATTCTGGAAGGTACTAGCATTGCCCCAGAAAACAAATGCCCTATGTGTCAATCTCAAAAGTAAGACCTTGGTCTCTCTCTTGTAGAATGCAAAATTGCAAAGAGGTTCCAGAACGTATTCCTGCCTTGTTAAACTGTATTTACTTAATGAAGATCCCAACACGTTATTATGGTCATTCAAGGGAGCTACCAACCAACCCAGTGAATGCCCATAAGCCCACTCATCATTTTGAAATTATGGGTGAAATTGGTAAATTTTCTGTAATGAAGATTACCCTCCAAGCTATCATAGTTCACAGTCACAGGGCATCAATTAT
Source organism: Nelumbo nucifera (assembly GCF_055504915.1). Lineage (NCBI taxonomy): Eukaryota > Viridiplantae > Streptophyta > Magnoliopsida > Proteales > Nelumbonaceae > Nelumbo > Nelumbo nucifera. The sequence continues at coordinate 54,840,899 of NC_142653.1, forward strand.
TTTGCTTAATCAACAAGGTAAACTCAGTAATCAAGAAGAGGAATAAAGGAGAAGAGAAGAGAGAGAAGTTTGAGAGAGAAGCAAAAAAGTACCAGAATACTCATGGTTGTGTAATACAGTATAAGTGAAATATGAATAGACATAATAAAAAGAAACTGTAATTTCTCAACAACAACCAATATATTTATGCCCTTGAACTGCAAATAAGTTCTGGCCTAAATGCATTGGTGACAAATGAGGTACAACTCATTCAGTGAAAAAATGGTGACTTCGAAGGAGAGCTAGTTTATCAGATACCTACTCAATTAATGTAGCTGAAGCACATATAGTTTTCTTTGGGATCAATCTGCTGCTGCAAAACAGATTCTAAGGAATCCACTTTTGTGGTAATTCCACTATCACTCTTCATGATTTACTTAGAAAGAGTGTCATCCTATGACCGATTCTCATAAATGCAAGTTACCCCATACATTGAGAACAATGTGGCAAATTCAAAATCATTAACAACATGAGAGAAGGAAACAAGTCAGCAAGGCGGCATGGTCAAATAAGGATGACAGCCATGAACTCTGAATTTGGGAAGGTATTTCAATTAGTAACCATTATCAAAAGGGAATATTTTAATGAAAAAATGGGAATTGTTAAGATATAACAGGAGGGAGCAAAACAAGTAGAAACAACAATTAGCTGATCAAAGGATGGCACCAATGCCCAACTGGATAATTCCAACTTGAGAAGAAGACCAAAGTCGGTGCTTCTGCTACTGATGCTACATTCAAGGAGTATCTTTCAAACCAGCCACAGCCTGACATCCTCTGAAAATATATCATTGTCTATATATATGCCAGATCAAATATTCTTCTTTTCTACATAATTTACCATACTTATGTTGCTTGGAAAAGTGAAGTGGCAATCTGAACAATCCATTGGATACAGGACCCTTAGTGCTCTTCTCCCCTAGTCCGAATCAACCCTATACAGATCTACCACCTGACCACAACTTGTATTGGATTTTTCTGAGTAATGTGATCTGTATAAAGTTCACACCACTGCCTGTGTAATTAGCAAATGAATCATCTAATACATTTATCACTTTGTGCATGTGTATAAGCTTCTTTGTCCAACATAGTTTCTAGGAGTTTACTGTATTTTTCAATCCTTCTTAGATATCAAATAGGTGCTAAAGTTGTTATTAGAGGAAACTATACACTTTCAGTCCCTTTAACTTTTAACTTCTTGATGCCCCATATGATATCTAATTTTCCCAAGTGGCAAAAACTCAGCCATGGTATTTTGAATTTCTGTGTACTTACTGTAATTCTGCAACCACCAAGATTTGTTGTCCTGAATATTCCGGCATGAAATGACATTGGTGGTTGTGACCCTGGGAGAACAACTGTTCTCTCCCCGTTATGCTGGCTTTGGTTATCAGTTTGATGCTCATATATAACATCAATAAACTCCATTGCTTTAAGCCAAACTACATGGAGATTTTACCATTCCTACATTTGTGTCTTTGAAGCATTTCAATTCCTAGTCAGTAACATTTTGCCAAAGAGTGTTAATGTCTGAGGATCTTATGTTCAGGTAGGCTTGGCTATACATATCAGCATATATGAAATAATTTGGGCTAATTGGGTTTGCATATTTTGAGCATATATGCATTGAAAGAGTAAGTGCAAGTTCATTTTGGTCTTTTTTGGGCACATGGGACATGCTGAATCAATACTAATGTTCTGTGGATTTCTCATGAACTCCACTTACGGCATTTTATATTAACTGTTCGAAATGCAGTAAATTGCATTCTACAAACTTGCTGGCAATAGTTACTGACATTAATTTGGTATTTGAAAATGGATGTAGGTGCCTAAAAGTCATCGAACTACTGCAGTCATGCTGTGAAAAATGCAACTATAATTCAACACATTGTGCTTCCGTCTCTGGACTTTTGAAACAATCCCATGTAAGAAACCCTTGAGTTGTTGACATACATTGGGGATCATTGTCTCCTCTTTTATACATGAAATGAAAGCAAGTCCTTGGAAACCATACATTAAGAGAAGGTAGAAACTTTCCTCCTCTGCAACACATATCCAAATGCTTGTACAATGCTGCATGGTAGGGGTTGCTACTTGCTAGAAGCAGGTAAACCATACATTAACAAAGTGCAGTAGTTATAATAAAGAAGGAAAATTTGAAAGTATAGAGTAAGTTTAGAAAAGATTTCTTTTTAGGTTTCATAATCTGAACACAAGGATTCAATCTGCAAAATAACTACTTGCCTGCCTTACGTGGAACAAGGAAAAGTATGTTATACTCGGGAGGTGTTGTATTGAAAGTGTGATGTTCAGCTTCCAACAGATTTGATGTACAGTAGGAGTGAGCATGGGGAAGGCTTGGCTGAGCTTCTGGCCCTATAAATTTTAAATATATTGTATTCAATATATATAATATTATATATTTAGATGTACGTTATATATGCATGCCATCTATTGCATCCACGATCCATCACTTGAGAATATGTATCTGAAGTCCATCTGGATCGTCTGCATTTAGAGCTAGGGCCGGATTCATCAATATCCGAGTTCGACTCGATTGTGAATACGTTGCATCCGGACATCTTAATAGACTTGTTTATGGACTGGGCTGGGCCGGGTTTTGTTTATTTATCAATAGAAAATATTCAGGTCCAAGCTCGAGCCTGACCCGACCATCGGGCCTAGGTCTTGAGCCTGAATCCGGCCCTCATATAAAGTCGATGCTTGGGCCCTATTAGAATTTTGAAAATAGATTTTTTTTTATTTAATAAAAAAATATTTTATTTATATAATAAGGACAAATTTCTTAAAATACCAGAAATTGGTTAATTCTACACGTATCTTTTAATTTTCTGACAATTGCCTAAAATTTCGCTTATCGTGTTTGTGATAATGTTATAAATAGTAATGGCTTAAAACCCGTGCTTCAGGTTCACGACAACAGTTATGCCATTGTGGTCAGCATTGAGAACATTATCCAGAACTGGTATTTTGGGAACAATTGAACAAGTCCACCAATAGGTGTGGTACCAAATCGTGAGGATTCACCATGGGAATGATAAGGCATTATGTCAGGACTGAACTGAATGACGTCAATAAAGTTGGCGTCTAAGCGTCTCCCTGTCCATGGATCTCATGGCCATTGTTGGAGGAGCCCTTAAGATCAATATCGTCAGCCAACGGAGATCATTAAGTTATGAAAGAAGACGGAAACTCCATTGCAAGAAGCGTGCCAAGAAGGGCACTTCAGTTTAATATGGAGGTTTTATTGGAGGCCGAACCTTGGGTCATCACCATTAGGGATGGCAATGAGCCAAACTTTTTACGAGCTGAAATATGGAGGTGTTATTGGAAGTTGAACCTTGGGTCGCCGCTAGGAATGGCAATGAGCCGAACTTTTTATGAGATGTTCAAGCTCGGTTCGGTTTCAATCGAGCTCTAGCCTAATTCAGCGGCTCGATTATTAAACGAGTCGAGCTTGAGCTTAGTAAAGCTCAACTTGTGAATTTTTTACTCGAATAGAGTTTGAGCTCAAGGTTCTGGTTCGAATCGAGCTCGAGCCTTGTAGAATAGTCTCGAGCGGAGCTCGAGCTTGGTATTATTCGGCTTGGCTTGGCTCGACTCGAATCTATCCCTAGTTGCCACTGTTGGAAGGGTTTAAAATCCATCATATGGATGGCTGAACCATGTAAGATGGCTGGGAAAAATTTCAAAAAATTTTCTAACCTTTATGGGAACCAATTTCCTGATAAATTTGAAAACTAAATTTTCTGGATCAATCTTGCATTGAACCGAACCAGATTTGAAACCAAACAAAGAGGGAGATGCATACTTAATTACGGACTCCATAGATGTAGATATCAAGGTGGAAGTTTACGCTCAAATTAGTCCTAAATCTAGCATCCACTAAAGATGGCACAACGTGTAGGTGAAGTCGATTCAGCGACATTGTTTTCAACAAAACTGTGACCCAACTTGCTTGAATCGAATGAGGTAAGTTAGAGTAATTTTATTCTGAGTTTTTCTTGAAAAAACAAAGAAGAGAATTGATCTAAATCAGTTCTTAAAAGCTTTGGTCGTGATAGGGTTTCTTGAAAGACAAAAGAGAAGAAGAGAGAATAAGAGAGAACAAGAGAGAATGGTGTTTTAGCCTAATTTGCCCTCTTCTTCTTTTATTTCCTTATGGAGCACTTTCCTAATCAAATTAGAAAATTATCTAAATCTAATTTGGATCTAGACTCTATTAAGAGATAAGTCTTATCCTCTTAAGAGGATGGATTCTCCATACACATTTCCAAACCCAGAGCAAGTTGTCATGTCACAACTTACTTAATCTTATTAATTATGGGCCTTAGGTCTATTTACTTCACAGGTTCATGACCCGAGATGTTGCATGGCCAACTTAGGCTTGATTTATATGGCATGAGACCACACAATGACCTCACATAAGTCCACATGGGTTCGGCCCAATCTCTGTAAAAAGGCTTGGTCGAATTCACTACTAAATGCAATGAACCCTTGAGCACATCACTATGGGTCCAATATTTACACCTAAATGATAATTGAATTTAATAATCCGATAAAGACCCAATGATGGATTTAAGTAAAATAAAGCCCATCTGGTAATCAACCCTGTAGTGGTCTTTTACACTTAACCTTTCAACCAAGGTTCAAAGTATCGACACGTATTGACTGATACGTATCGTTCCGGGACCCTTTGATATGCCCCTATAGTGGGTGTATCGAGGGTTTGATTGGTTCAGGGGGGTAGAGGAGCCCTAAATCAGACCCTTAAACTAGTTGCAAAAAAAATAAAAATAAGGCTTCAAAAGCTGTATCGATTCACTCAATACACCCATACCAGTGTATCGGTCGTATCGATATTTTGAACCTTGCTCTCAACCCATAATGATCAAACACTACCCGATAGAGAATGACTTCTCCCCCGGCTACAAGGTGTAGTGTTACACTCTCTATTCGGATGGATCTTGGGAATTAAAACCTTTTGTAAACATTTTTCATAAAACACTAAATTATATATATATCATAAACATATTTTTCAAAATCAGATTTCAAATACAATTGAAATTCACTACCGGTAGTTTAGGTTTCCATTAGAGAGTGTAAATCCTATCATTCACTTTATCTGACAAAGGGGCCAATCCTATCACTATGATCACCTGGTGAATTGTTAGACTACCCCAACATATCTAGGTTTTGACTCTTGATGGATCTCATTGATTGGCATATCAAAGATAACCCAACCCAACACCTAGTGCAATACCATAATCAAGTTTGGGGGTTATGTAACTTTCTAGTTTTGCCTATTAATCTCAAAGGTCTATGACATAATTGGAAAATGGTCTAAGTTTAGTGTTTAAGCGCCCCCACCCCTAAAAAGCAAAAGTCACAAGGGAAGCCATCACCCATCACTTAGAAAGGTGATTTCTTATTAGGAAACAGGACAAGAGTTTTGCCTCGATCCATTGGTTAGCCTGCCAAAGCAATTACATTCTATTTCATATCCTCCTCTGGCAACAAGTTCTCGGTAATAATTCAGCAAAAGGAGGATTATTTAGAGCCGACTCATTCAAGCACACACTACATGTGCTTTAGGTCTAACCCTAGCAGCTGAGACAAGCTGTTCTAACTTTTTTGGTAGTACATAAGTGTCAACCTTGATAGAATAAAATCCCCAAGTCTATCCAATGCCTGAGAATATTCTAAACTAATACGAGTTTCATAAGTGTCCAGTTTAAGGGGTAAATACATAGAAACATACCAATATTAACATGAAATAATAATGTACTTTTATTCATTTACAATAAATGTATCTATGCATTAATCTGATTGGAGCTAAGGGCATACATTGTCTAATTAGGCTTGCAACATTTTCCGCTGTGTTAGTGGTTTAGTTAATGGGTTTGCAACATTTTCTGTTGATGTTACCTTCTTATCAAAGGGCTTTGATCTGCCTCCCCAACTATTTATCGACTTCTTTTCTAAATTCCTTGAACTTTTCAAATGATTTAGACTTATGTCTCATTAGGTACATGTAACCATACCGAGAATAATTATTAGTGAAAGTTATGAAATAACAGTGTTGGTTTCGTGTCCTAACATTCATGGGACTACATACATCAGTATGTATAATGCCAAGTGTAATCGCACTTTTTTCACAAGTTGGTAGATATTCCATAGTGAGAAAATTTAGATGACCATCCTTCACCAATCTTGTTATATATTCTTTATTAATATGGCCAAGTCAATAATGCCACTAACATGTGAGGTTAATTGTATCACATGTTCTTTTCTTGGACGACTTGTTACAGGTCTTTATTTATATATATAAACATCGTAACATGATAATATATAATTATATTAATCATTTATTTCAATGAATATTCTGTTCCACCATAAAGGTTTCGCTGAAAATTACAAGATAATAAATGAGTATTACCAACTAAATCTACATGAAACAGATGTTCAAATACTGATTCACATTTGCTACTGTAGATGGAAACAGGTGAAAGAGACGAATTAACTAGGTCAGATTATCCACTACTCGATCCATTTAACTAAAATGACATGTTTAATTGATCACTGATCAGATATGGTTTAATAGACCCATTTTTGAACCATTTGGTAATTTTTGGCACTTTATTGTTTCTTTTGATAATTTTTAAGTAATTAACTGTTTTTTGGTAATTTTAAGGTAAGTTACTCTTTTCTGGTAGTTTTTAACTAAAATATATTACTATTTTAGATAATTCACTGCTTTGGGTAATTTTTGGTATTTTTAACTATAAAATAATTAATTAAAAATTACCTAAAATTACTTTTGGTAAGAATTAAAAACATATTAGTAAAAGTTACCTAATTAGTAAAAAATTAATATTAGGTAATTTTTACTAGTAATATTTTACCTTTTTTAGGAAAAAATTAAGAATAATTTTTAGGTTTTTTTTAAGTAAAAAAGTATTACTATTTTAGGTATTTTTTAACTAAACTTAATTAATTAAAAATTACTAAAATTATTAGTGTTTTTAATAATTATTATACATCATTTTATTAAAATTTTAAATTTTAATTATAAATTAATTACTTATTTTCTTGATGTTGAAAAATACCAAAAAATATTAATGTTTTTAATGATTAGCTAATTCTCTAGTGCTTAATAAAAAATAAAAAAAATCAATTTAAAAATCTACTTTTTATATTTATGTCTAACTAAAAGTTACCAAACATTAATTCCAAAAACTTTACCAAGTATTATTGTTAATATTACTATTAAAAAATACCAAAATTAGTGTCATTAATTATGTACAAAAATTAATAAATTAATGTCATGATTAATTAAAAAGTATTTACAAATATTACTGCTAATTATTAATATTAATAAATAACAGTAATATTTCTATTATTAATTGTACTGTTAATAATAGTAATAATTTTTTATAAATTAATAATTATAAAGTTTAAAAATTAATAACTATTTTCATGATCATTACTATTAATAAATTAATATACTTGAAAAATTATAAGAATCAAATTACAATTATTAATAGTTGTAATAAATTAATAACTATAAATTAAAATTATTGTTATTAATTATGTCAATTGGTGAGTCCATTCATTTTGTGTTTGAGTTTTGCTAATCGAATTGGTTTCATTTACATTTATGCTTCAAAAATTCTAGTGGGGACCCATGCTATGCATGGGTTTTGTCAAAAGAATTTGGGGAAAAGGTAGGAATGTAGCTTGGGTGGGTCCAATTCAAGCTTGGCCTAGCTTAACCAAGGCTTTTGCACAAGTTGGGCTTCAGTTTTCGAACTTCTAGTTAGGCTTAGGCCAAAAAATTTATACCTAAATTAAAATCAGGTTTGGTTTGTGTTGGGTCCTTGGGTAGCCCGAGCTCGACCTGACCCAATTTGAACCCACCCAACATTTTATGATATACATATCTATTAGACTTGTTCATGGGCAGCGCTCAGGCTTGGCTTTTGACAAAATTTGAATGGGCCTGACCTCAAGCCTGAGCCCAATACAATATAAATTCAGGCTTGAAGCTTAGCCCGTGAACGAATCTATTATCTACATATTATCAATATATTCTACTTGGAAATTGGGCTACAAAGCTCAACATGCCCAAAGCCCAAACCCAACTCAAGATGTGGGGTTAAACTCGGGTTGGGCTTAGGTTGGTAAATTCAAAATTAACCTTAGGTTGATATACTTGGGCCTTGGTTAGTAAATTATACATTAATATTGTCATTTTATTTTTGTTATGTATTAGTAAATTATCAATAATTATTGAAAATCACAAGTAATATTTCTTTTATAAACCCAAGCCAACTTGAGCTTAATCCAACATCTTGGACTAGGTATAGGCTTGGGTGTGTGGAGCTTTGTAGCTCAATTTCCAGGTAGAATATATTGACATATGTAGATATGTAAATCATAAAACGTTGGGTGGGCTCAAATTGGTCGGGTCAGGCTTAAGTTGCCTAAGGCCTCAACTCAAGCCCAACTTCATTTTAGGTTAGGCCTGAGTTTTTTGGCTTAAACCCAACTTATGTAAAAGTTTTGGTTGAACTGAATTAGGCTCGGGTTGGATCCACCCAATTTGCACCCTACCTCCTTTTGCCTCAAATTCTTTTAACAAAGCCCATGCATCGCACGGGTTCGCACTAGTATTTTCTAATTCTATGTTAAATAATGATACCCATATCAATAATTAATAGACTTTTAATTCATTAATTTTTATTTATTTTAATTTTCATTTAATTAATAGTAAAATAAATATTGACAGTAGAATGAAATTATCTATATTAGTAAATTAGTTATTATTTGAATATATCTACTGTAATTATTATCTCATATTTTAGTTATTATTTAATTATTGTCTAAATAGTTATTAGTGAATTAAATATTTATTATTATTATTATTGTTGTTGTTGTTGTTGTTGTTGTTGTTAAAATGATAGTTATTACTTAATAATTTTAGTTTTTATTTGTAAATAATAACATAGTTATTTATTTGTCAGTCTAATAATCAATAGTAAATTTCATTATTATTTTGAAATTTATATTAAAAATTTTGTTATTTATTTATTAATTTGTTATTACTATTAAATTGAAAAATATGTAGCAATTATTTATAAACTCATATTACAATATTAAATGTTAATATTTTTTGAAATATTATTATTTTTGTTTAAATTTTGTAATTTATTAATTAATACCCATTTTAAGCAATTGTTTATTTATTATTTAAATAATTATTAGTAAATTAATAACTAACAAATTTAGTAATTAATAGTCAAATGGTTTCTATTAGTAAAATTAAGTTGGATATACTAGAAAATTATTTATTTTTAGCTTCATTATTATTTAATATAAATTTTCAATTCAGGTGAACTGCCCTGGCTTCTCAGGCCAAACTGGTTTGTTCTATCTAACACAACCCAAGAGGTGAAATATGGTCTGGTTGGCTTAGTCTGACATGCGTTGGGTCAAGCTAGGTCATTTATTAGGTCCAACAAAGCGGGTTAACTCATCTTAATTCACCGAGTTAACATGCTGAGTTGATTCGGTGGACTCAATCTACTCACAATGGGACTGCTCGTGGAGCATCTTGGAACGCCTTCAAAGTTCAAACCATTTTGTGGACCGTGAGCCGGTGACAGAAACAAGGTTTGGAACCCCTTATTCCAGCGAGCCCGGATCTTCTGCCCACGTTTATTGCAGCCATATATGGAGAATATCTCATTTTCTGCATAATATTATGCAGGGGGAGATGTTCCCAATTCACAGGGGATGGTGTACTGTGGCCTTGTGGGTAGGAGATCCGGAGTCTATTCCAGCATCTGTGGCCCACCTAGGATTGATTGCCACTCGCCAATGGTCAATTATTAATGTTTGGTAAATTTTGCTAATCACCAGGATGCCCAAGAGTTGCCCACTTCGTCCTACTGCTATACAATTTTGGAGGCGTTCAGTTCTTTTGAGGAGGACGTCCCTCCCACAGTTATGGAGGTCGCCCTTTAGTAAAATTTCCAACAATTTCTCGAGTTGGTGTTGTGTCTCGTGTGGTTCTAACCAGTCTTTCAATTCTTTGGTGTATCTTCTAATTACGTACCATCGGTTGTGGATTCTTGCGAGTCTAGGGGCCCGTTTTAGGAACTCAGATACCGCTCGGTCTCGCCTAGATTGTTGGCTTCCTAATACTCCTGATCAATTTGTCGAGCTAGGACATAGCGGTTGAGGGCAGTCACTTGCCTTCCCAATGGGGGTGGGGCGGTATCATCAACCGGCCAGGTTCTATCTAGAGGAGTTGCTTGTGGGTAACCACTAGCTCGAGGCTTTTACTATTTAACCTTTGTGATCAACACCATGATTTCTCATTTAGCAGAGTCTCTAGATGATGAGGATAGTGAGGGCCTGTTGCACATGGGAAAGATTCACTTTCATGAAGCCCAGGTGGTGGAGGTTGACATACTTGTAACAGCATGGGCTAGCTCCTCAAGGAGGCACATAGCTAGAGAGCTTGAAGCCACCCATCGCTCGCTTGGCAAAGATAGTATACGTACCAAGCTGAATTGGCTTGTGTGGAACTCATGCACCACCTTCAAACGTCTTGGCCATTCTTGGAATCCCTATCTCCTCCTTAGGCCAAGGGATTTTAAACCCTGGTTACAATTCAAGCCATTCTGTAACTTCAAGTCATTTATACAAGTGCTTTACTTTCAAGTCATTTATACAAGAGGTTACCATGGGTCGACATTGTCTTACCCCTCCCAACTCTTAAGATGGAATCTCCTTGCTGCTGTAGATATAGTAGATCGTAGCTAGTGTCTTACCCCTCCCAACTAGGTTATGACTAAGATGCCCTCTCGGGTGATCGGGTTGTCTACAAGTCACTTTCCTTCATGGGTTTTAGTTTCTTTGTGATCAACATAATGTCAAGTTATGACATTTTACCCAAGGACACTTTGGTGTTTGTCTCGCACTTATCCTTGACTATTGAGGAGGCTTAATTAAGCTTCTAATGAGTAGCTGCCTTCCTGCGAAGGTACCCTCCTTTGAAGTCATCAACTCCTAATTAAACATGCCCTTGTGTGTTCATCCTCTTTCATTCTGATTCTCTAAGGAGATGAAATGGACACCCTTGGTGGAGCTAATAGGTGATAAATTTCTTAGAAATATGGCCTCGATTCACCCATTCCATGGTTGGAGCTACTTGATTTGTGGCCTTTATAAGAATGAGGACAAGCCTAGTCAAGCTGTGGGCAGGAAATTCACTTGTACCCATCTCCTAGGTCGATAAATAACTTCCCCCAAGGAAGAAATTTGTCAACACTCAAATGAGACAAAAAATACCCTTTTTAATAATGGATTTTTATGGCTAAAATGATTATTATCTTATTTTCTTGATAAATAAAATAACATGGCCAGTAAATGCACTTACCCAGATAAATATTTTCTAAGAAAAATTTATCCAAATAATTGCCTTCACCCAAGTAGGATGGGCCCAGTTTAAGACCAAATTCTAAGCACCTCATTTGGGGATTGTACGCACAGCATTTCCACCTAACCATAAGCCTATTATGGATCAAATTCACACCCAATCATAAATCGGTAAGTACCTCATTTAGTGGCCGTTTAGTAGGAGTTCCATACAGTGACTTCTGGCATTATATGACCTGAGAAACCCGGAAAGCCAATAAACCATGTTTTGTGGAAAACTGAAAAGTTGCAAACAGATTTACATGATCCGAAAGTCAATTTTTTGACAAAATTATCATAGATAGTTTCTCTCCAAAGCAATGCATAAGTCCTCCCAAATTGGCCCACATTTAAACCGTAGAAACTGTTACTGCGGATGATACATCTGCGGATCAATTATTAAGAGATTGTTCGTAAATGATATAACAGTTTCAAGTATTTGCACATAAAGCCGTTTTCACCAATCATACTTTAACTAGTTTTCTTTAGGCTGTGTTTGGTTGCAATGTAAATAAATTTGCATTGATGTAAAACTATAGTAGTGCAAATGATTTGAGTGTTGTAAATTTTGACCTATTTTTATTTCTAATTTTAGCTTATTTTATTTGATTGCAGTATAAATGAAGTAAATTAAGACATGAAACAGAATAAAGTAAAATCCAAAATAAAATTAAACAAAAATTTGCATTTTTTACATTTACATTCCCATACATTTATACCAGTACAAATAAATTTACATTGCAACCAAACCAGCCTTCGCAATCCACCGGTGTTTAACATCCATGTGTAACCCATCTGACTGGTCCATTCCAGTGTTCGTTATTGGGCTCAAACAGTTTTAGACCTATGAGCTTGGGCTTAGGATCTAAGCACCTATCTAAACCATTTTTCAGAGCGGGCTCAGGATGTTTCAAATAAGTTCATATGAATCCACCTCGGAAGTTGATTAGCTTAAAAAAAAACCCTTTGACTAAATTTCTTAAACTATCCTTATTGGTTTGGTACAGAGAGAGAGATTGGGGAGCAAGCAAAAAAAATGCCAATGCCGCTTGAAATTGCAACTCGCCCTCGTAAACCCAAAACAAGCGGATCATTCTTGTTTTCGCTTCGACTCATATTCTCCACTTGTTCTGGGTTTCTTATACTAATGTGATTGTTCTGAGGCTCGGCGATACAGCCGATGGAAATGAAAGCTTATGTGGAAGATGCTGAACGAAGCCTTCCCGCCCCGATGCTGCACTCAACATCTCCTTAGAATTTCTTTACTGGAATCTGGCGGAATTCCCCCTTGCTGGAATCCGGCAGCGCTCCGGCGGTGCTTTCTGGCGTTCTCCAACATTGCTACCAGACCTTGGCTCGCCAGCGTCGCTACCAGTAATCTCTACTGCTCCGGAGGTTTGAGATCTCCAGTCAAATACAGGCCAACTAAGTTATGAATCTAAGTTGCAATGCACAGTCCATAGACGGGCTCACGCTGAAAGACACCATCGCTGCCAGTATTTCAAGGGGAAACCTGGTTTTCGGGGTGACGAATGATGCAAACGGAACATCGTCGGTGACAATGTTCGCTAATCAATTCTGGACTGAGGTGGCGGTACTATCCAATCGATTGATGATGAACGTGAAGCGGATGCAGAAGCTGGTTGGGGTCCGTTTAGGAGTAGGTTTGGTAAGTGGTATCAGAGGGCCCCAAAACATCCCCAAAAGGCTTCTCTTGTAATACAGAGGCTTCTTTGGCAATTGATAATCTGGTCAAGGGAAAGCAACTTCCCCAAAAGGGGAGAGTAGGACCTCTGCTTCCAACACTTATCGTCCCAGGTCAGTGGCGAAATCCTTCCCCTCTTCAGCCCTTAAATATCCCACCCATTTCCATTAAGGATGTGATCCTAAAACAATTAATCGGGCTTTAGATGCCAATCCAAATTACAATGTTCAAACTTCTTTAAGTTCTTCATACCTTGATGTTCAACTCAATTCTGCACTACCTCTACATGGAAGGGCATCCAAGAGCGATGATCAGTCTCTCGAGAGGGCATATAGTCCCTATGGCTAGTATTTCAGTTTAAAGCGGACAGTGGACGGTTGGTATTTCAGTATCTCTTCCCTTCAGTGTCCTCCCAACACTTCACGCATAGAACAATTGATTGGTTGGAATTGAGGGATGAAGGTAGCTCCCACCCCTGATTTCTGCTGATGGCCGGTGGGACTAGGCTGACATGTCCTCTATGTCCTCTTGGAGTAGACAAATAGGGGGGTACCACATGAGATATCTTTGGTAGACTGCCCAGCTGAACCCCCAAAACCTGAGATGGTTGAATTGGGGTTCGATCAGTCACCTAGATAATTTCAGCTTTAATTTGACCAAAACAATAAGAAAATGACTAAGGAAAAGTTTTGAAAGAAGACTCAAAAACATAATTTACCCAATTAAGATAAAAGCTGGATTTTATTTTTTAGGGCAAGTCCTATTCAAGGTATCATATGGTTATCCCCCTAAATTATACATCTTGTACATAGCACTTCAAATGTTGCATTTTCTGTAGAGGACCATAGACAACCAAGTTTGAGAACTAGGCTATAGACAATTTGTTTCTGATCTTATTCTGTAATTGTTTTCTTGGACCTCCAGCATAAGATGCCCCCCATACTAACAAGTTGGTCATACTAACAAGGTCTAATTAGACTTCATGCTCCACTTTGATTTTCTTTGCCCTCAAAATTCCATTTTCAGCCATGGGCCAATGAAAAAGCAAAGGGTTTATCATCGAGACTCGCAAACAAATTTTCCTATTGTAACCTAGGCCATAGGCATTAAATGCAACCCACATATTTTAGACATGTCCAGGAGCCTACTCAACAATATGAAAAAGGTATATTAGTAAATTTCTCTTTTCCCATACCATATAAAGTGGCTCGGAAAGTTGATCTAGGGTGATTTGGCCAGAGTTATAATAAAGGGACACGTGAACACAACGTCACTAGTAGGACAACAGCTCAGCTTGATACGCCTAGTTCGTAATGGATCGAGCTTGGTCAACCAAGTCACCTCGGGTAAGGCCACCTCGGGTAAGACCATTTCGGGGTAAGACTACCTTAGGACGAGGCTACCTCAGTATGAGGTCGCATCAGGACTGCCTTGGTCCCACAACAGTTCGGCATTCATATCAGGTCAGACCTGGAGAACGCTAGCTCGGGTAATATTGACCGACCATTGTGCTAGAGGGTCCCGTCACCGTGCTCCGCATTTCACAGGATCGTACCTTGTAACGGTTAGTTTCATTCACCCACTCCCCGATTCAGATGGAGATGGACAACCTCACTAGTGGGAGACGTTACTCCCAACTAACGCGATAACGGATCCTGCCACAGCGGAAATCTAGGACCTACTCCACCAAACCCGTCAGGGCACCAGTATATAAAGGCTTCGCCCCTCACAGGTGAAAGGTAATACGTAATCTCTGCTCTCTAGATCTCTCTAACTCTCTTGCATTCTAAGCTATTTGCAGCTTGCAACCAAATACTAACTTAAGCATCGGAGTGACCTCGCCGGGTGAACCACCTCGGGTTCTTTGTTTCTCCTTGTGCAGATTAAACAAGCCCGTTGTCAGCTAGGAGCCAAGTCACCCCTACCTAGGAGTAGCCAAATTGCGCTACATCATTTGGCGCCGTCTATGGGAAACGCTTCAAAAAGCCTCTTTCTGTTGAGCATCCAATATTGTGTCAATGGCATCCTCCAGCAATGCTGGGCAGAATAGCGAAATGAACATCTCTGAGGGGCAACCTCAGGTCCCCATTGTGTGTATCGTTTAGTTCACTGTGCCTCTCAATGCATTCAGGATCCCCACATTGAACCTACCCCAAGTCATTGAGCCAATGAACGCCCCACTTCCCCCAGTGATGGGTGCTACCTTTGCCAAACCCTCTGTGGTTCCCCCTGCGGCTGGACAAAACCAACTAAACGACTTGGTACAATGCGTGCGAGCTATTCAGGCCCAGATGCAACAAGTCTAGCAGCCTCAACACTACCAACAACAAGTTTTGCATCACTTCTACTAGTAGCAGTTCCCACCACTGTAGTAGAACCAGCGGCCAGCTCCGCCCCGATGTTCGGTGACACCGCACAACAACAGCCAAACCGCCCTCCTCGCCGATGGGAGATTTCCCAGGTCTCATCCTGCAGCAAAAGGGAAAAACGAGTAGCCCCCCCACCTCGGAGCAACTGGACAGGTCGAAGGACACTTGTCCCACTAGAGCCAGCCCGCCCCAGTCCGTGCAGCGGGAAGCTTCACTTACAAGAAACCGGTTCGAGGTCTTGGTTGCGGACTCTAGATGAGGCCCTTCTGCCCACGGAAGTCAGCAACTCCAAGCCAAGACACGGCTTGACAATACAGAAGCAAGCAACACCAACGCGAACCGAGCTAAGAAGCAGCGAAGGCGACGTCCTAAGGTGTGCCGATCAATAATTCCAAGTTAGCTTGCGGGACCCAACCAACTCGGGCAGCCCAAAGATAAGGAGGGGGTGAGCTCGGAAGTTGCAAAAACCGCTCCCCTCCTCTCTGTGCCATCCCCTCTGTCCTTTGAGCTCTTAGCCACTCCAATGCCGAAGGACTGCAAAATGCCTCCGCTAGACAAATATGACAGATCTTTTGACCCAAATGATCATGTAGACTCTTTCCAGTCTCATATGCACCTCATTGGGGCTGATGAGGCTTGTATGTGCGTTGCCTTCTCTACAACCTTCAGAGGGGTAGTGCGCACATGGTACAGAAACCTCCCGCCCAGAGCAGTTAAGAGTTGGGTGCAGTTCATGCAAATGTTCACCTCACACTTCATCACCAGTAAGAAGTGCCCGAGGTCACAAGAAAGCCTCCTTGGCATAGTCCATAGGGAAGGAGAGTCAATTCGAAGTTATATCAAGCGCTTCAACGACACTTGTTTTCTAATCCCGAACTTGGATCCCGCTGTAAGACTCGCAGCAGCAAAGAAGGGAATCACCCACGGGGAGTTCAAGTGGCATGTGGTGGTGAACAAGCCTAAAGACATCACTACATTGCTCAAGCTCGCTGATTAGTTCATTGAGACTGAAGAGGAAATGAATCAGAAGACCGAAGCACCAACGGAGAAGAGAAGGAGCGAAGACGACATATCGCACAATGGTGACAGTAAAAGGAAGAAAAGCAAGTCCCCAATCAGGGGAGGGAACAAGTTAGGTCGGCACTCCCGAACTCCTCCAGTTGAAAGGACGAGTTACACCCCCTTCAATGCAAAACGAGGGGAAATTCTTATGGCGATCAAAGATTCCTCGTATGTGAAGTGGCCACCCTGGTTGAAAGGGGACCCCACCACTAGAAATAAGAATATATTTTGCCATTTTCATAAAGACTACGGTCATAACACTGAAAATTGTAAGAATCTCCGCGACGAGATCGAAGAGCTCATCCGTCGCGGATATTTGAAGAATTTTGTACAGAAAGACAATAAGAACCAAGTAGGTCGGCAGGGGGAGCAAAGGAGAGATCCCCTCGAATCCAGCAGCAGGCAGAGCAAATAGAGGCAGCTGCCTGATGAAAGACCGGTATGCAGGGTAATTAACACGATCACCAGCAGGTTAGTCATCACGGGCTGCTCCTCGGCAGCAGGCAGGACTTCGGTTCGCGAATTGGAGCGGGAGAAGCAGAACCCTCCGAAGTGACCGCGGCCCGAGGATCCTATATTCTTCACCAAGGACTATGCACGTGGGATCCTGTACCCCAACGATGGCGCGCTAGTCATAAGGATGATGATCAACGGCTTTGAGGTTAGGCGCGTCCTGGTAGATTCAGGAAGCTCAATTGATATCTTGTTCAAGGACGCCTTCGACAAGCTACAACTTCAAGAGAACGAAATCTAACCTACGAGTACTCCCTTGGTAGGCTTCAGTGGAGAAGAAGTTAGGCCCCTCGAACGAATCTCGATGCTCGTGGAGGTCAGAACGTGGCCCAACATCGCGAGGTTTGAGCATACCTTCGTGGTAGTCGCAACACCCTCCTCGTACAATGCCATCATAGGGCGGCCCATCACCCATGCACTTCCCGCGGTGGTGTCCACCTACTATTTGGCCATGAAGTTCCCCACGGACTTCGGAGTAGGGGTGGCGCGGGGCGACCAGCTCAAGTCTCGAAAGTGTTACATCACGACCCTCAAAGGGAAAGCCAAGCTGGCAAATGACGTCGAGCTAGAACGACTTGTGGAGTATTCTAAGGAGTGATCTATGCCAACCGAGGAGACGGTTCGCATCCCGATCTCGAAAGAAGATCCGACACCAGGACTCTCCAGATCGGGGCAGCAATCGAGAAACCCTTCGGTCTTGACTGGTAGTTTTTTACTCAAAAATTTAGACATATTTGCATGGTCCGCAACAGAAATGCCCGGTATAGACTTAAAAGTAATAACTCACAAATTAAATACTAATCCCATAGTCAGGCTCGTTAGACAAAAGAAACACAACCTCGCCTCAAAATGCTGGAGGATAGTCGATGAGGTCAGAAAACTTCTCGTAGCTGATTTCATCAGGGAGGTCCATTACCCGAGATGGGTAGCCAACCCCGTTCTGGTAAAAAAAGGCCAACGGGAAGTGGCGCATGTGCGTCGACCTGAATCAAGCTTGCCCGACGGATTGTTTTCCGCTCCCTAACATCGACCGTCTAGTGGACGCGACCTCAGGGCATGAGTTGCTGAGTTTTCTGGACGTGTATTCGGGCTACAATTAGAAAAAATGGCTTTCATTATCGAACTAGGCTTGTACTATTACAAGGTCATGCCCTTTGGGATGAAAAATGCCGGGGCAACCTACCAAAGACTTGTGAACCGAATCTTTGAGCTGTTAATCGACGACAAGGTTGAATGATATGTAGACGACATGGTCATCAAAACCAGATTTTCAAATTGCTTGACAAACGACTTGCAATGTATCTTTGAAATCTTACGTAAATACAATATGAAATTAAACCCCAACAAGTATGTCTTCGGCGTCACCTCAGGCAAATTCCTAGGTTACATAGATAACCAGCGTGGGGTCAAAGCCAATCCCAAAAAAATAAAAGCCATCTTAGATATGAAACCTCCTCGTAAGTTGAAAGAGGTTCAGAGGCTAAACGGCCGCATAGCCGCGCTAAGCCGCTTCATGTCCAAGTCAGCAGACCACTGCCTACCCTTCTTCAAGGCAATTAAGCCTAGTTTAAATGAAGTTTTGATATGGTTTTCAATTGCTTGGTATTGGATTTGGAAAGATTGCTTGGTATTGGTTTTCTTAATCTCCTTACTCTCTGGTCTGAAGTAACTAGCCCTACCTTACCTTGCTCACATGCTCCCAACCCCCACCACGAGAATTTGTGAATGAGTTTTATGAGTGTTGGTATGTAAATTTCAATTTACCGAAAGATGTTAGCTCAAGAAGTGCATTGAGTGGAAAAGACATGCTTGGTCAACTAAGAAAGTTGCTGGGCCCACTAAGAAAAAAAATAATAAAAAAGAGTCCAGTAATATGAAAGTTTTTGGTGGGACATAACATAGGGTCTCTAATGTATTGGCCCAAGAAATTGGAGCCCAGTATAAATTAAAGGGTAAAATACAAAAACCTCCCCTCTGACAATAATAAAAATCTCCTCTCTAGTTTACCTTTAGCAAAATCCTCCATTCTACTTTCAAAAAAAGCGACAAAAACCTTCCATCCTTTAATGAACCTGACGGAAACCAAAGAAAATTACATTTTTATTCTCATACCGCACCTAAGCAATTTGCAAAATATCAAATTTTCCCTTACTCGAAAAACTCACTATCCTCTCTTGAGAAAAACAGTCGAACCCTAACCCTAACTATTGCAAGTAGATAGTGTTCGGAATATTCCACTTCCCAGAATATTTCGGCGACGATTCTTCATCAAACGATGGCCGGTTTCATCTTGTTGGCCGATTTCTTCACCAGAGTTCGTTTTCTTCACTGGAAATTTGTGGCTTTCTAAAAATTTTGGCGACTATTCTTCACTGGACGACATGTGTGTTTTCCATAACAGATTCATTTTTTTAATCTGTATAGCATGTGTCTATTTAGGTGTTCCATAAACAGGTTCATTTTTTGAATCTATGCAGCATGTGTTTGTTTAGGTGTTCCATAATAGGTTCTGTACATGGATTTCCGTTGTTCTCACAAATAATAGGCTCAGGTCCAACTGCTTTACTAGATGATGTAAATGAGATATGTTGGGTGTTGAGTGATTTCTGTTGCATTCATCATGACCTTGAATCTGTGCTTGAACGTTTCTCAGGCAAGATTTCTACTAATTTGGTTGAACAGGTGTAAAAATCTAGGGATTTCTACTCACAGGTTCTTTCTCTGGGCCCGAAAGTTGCCCGGTTTCAATCATAACAGGGAAAGCTACCATATTCTAGTAGATATCTTTGGCTGCAACAAGCAATTCCCTATGATATGGTATTTTCTTTCTGAGAGGAAAGATAGCAGGGATTATGAAATCGGGCATTTTGGTCAATAAAAATTAATTCTATGGCCAACAGAGCACAATCTTTGCTTAGTATTCGGAATTAGCTAGAATGGATTTTCATTCCCAAGGAGGAAATGGGAATGGTCCATTCCGATTCTAAACCCCATTTTTATGAACCAAACGGATCTTTAATTCTTAACTTTCAATTACTTTTGGATTGATGACCTCATTGTTGATATGAATTCTTAGGATCCGAACATTGAGTTAATTGAGTAGCTGGCCTATTTTATTTTAATAAAATAATTTATTTAAGAAAAAAAGAGAACGATTACAATAGTCCTAGAGGGAGGAACCTGGAACAGAAGCTACATAACACAACTCAAAATAAGGACTGAAATCAACAAATAAACGTTGGACAAGCTTATTAGAACAACCCAAAAACAAAGACGTTGAAAAAACTGAGCAACAACGATAACAATTCTGTTTCCCTGAGCAATCTAGTTCCCAAACACAAAGCCCTCACATCTAGGCACGCCAAACTTAGGAGAAATAGCCTCTATCCAAGTGTGAAGCTATCTCGACACCCGACCTCTCCCTCCCCTACCTCTGCCTCTAGTTTCCTTTGCCTTTCTCAAATCCGCCCTCATTGATATGCCTATGTAAAAATCTACCAATATCCTCAGTTTTCTGCTGCCAGGGGGTCCCAGACTTGAGCTCATCGTCCACTACTTCTTCAAGAGGAAAATTGCTCTCTAACTCTTCTTCTCGAAGATTGTTTTCTCTTTCTCTCTCCCTCTTAGGATTGAAACAATTAAGAAATCAATTACAGAGATATGGAAAATAGGATTGTGTGACCGAACCATGAATAGAGATGAAACGGTTTTACATTTTTTCCCATGCGAGGCTATAAGAAGTTGAGTGACTCTGACCTAAATCCGACAAAAATTTTTGGATTTACAGTTTTCTGGTTTTGTTGTTGACCGAGAAATCCTTCTTCTAGGTTCACTATTCTTCTTACTGGTTCGTTCTCCAGTTGCCCTCTTCCTTTGTTCGTTCCTCACCTGTTCTTCAAGATAATAAGAAAATACAAAGGATATTTTAGTAAATAGATGTACAGGGTTAAAATGGGTATTTTAAAAAAATAGCATCGATTTAATGGTTTATGTTAGATTCATTAACAGAAGGGAGGTTTTTGTCACTTTTTTTGAATGTAGAAGGGAGGATTTTGTTAAAGGTAAACTAAAGGGGAGGTTTTTATTATTGTCAGAAACTTGAGGGGAGGTTTTTGTATTTTACCCTAAATTAAAAGGGGGAAATGATTGAGCTCAAGCCCAATATGGTGTAGGGGTGGGGTCAGGGGTGGAGCCAAGTATACTGGTGGGGTCCTTGGCCCCCCTAAACTTTTTTGTTAGATAATATTTATATATAATTACTAAGTAAATATATGGTAAAAAATGTAATAAAATGGGTCCTTACCCCCTTCCCCCAAGACTTGAATTAAAATGTTAAAGCATCGTTCTCTAATGTTCCCCCAACTCCCAAAGTTAAATACTTTGTTCATTTTTTCTTTAAAAAATCTATAATAGACCCAAACCTTCTCACCCCATTTCTCTACACAGCCTACCTCTTCTACTGCCACATCATTTTCTTGTTTAACTTTGCCCCGCAAGAGAAAATCCCTGGCTCAGCCATTGGATGGGGTCCATTGTAAATGGGCATTAATCCCATGTCACATAGCTATCCTTAAGCATCCCACTAAATTAAATGTAAGAATTGAATATTGATGTAAGGCCCACTATTTATGTCAATTAGAGAGATTTTCTCTCTAATCACATTAAATTAGAGTGATTCTGGAACCAAATAAAGAGGTTCTTTCAAAAAATCAGCTTAGTGGGGGCCATTTAAATGACTATAATAAAACCCAAATTAATGTCAATTAAGGAAGGAAAATCATGGTTGAATATATTACCTTTTGTGTGTGGGCCCAATCTCTTGTCAAATGGAGCTTCTTTATTGTTTACACATGATGATGATGACAATGATGATGATTGTTAGAGCTGTGATCTATTTTATTTAATTAAAACTTTTTATCAATTGTGTTTTATTTTGAAAATTTGAAAAATAGTAGAGGGCGATTTTGATATTTTGTTTTTTTTCCCTTAGTGCTGAAGGATAATAGCAACTGTCAGAAAACTTGGGAGTACCGTAAGATAATACGTAAACAATAATGATAGAGTTTTAGTCAATTTCTTGAACCATAGGAATATTTTAAGAAATTTTTTGTTAAAAGATTTTTCTTTATTTTAAGTAAATTTATTTTTCAAAAATTACTGTTAATTAAAAAATTTCGAGGATTTGAACCCCCAAAAGAATCCGTCTTCATGAAAAATCAGAAATGAAAGACAATTTTTATCCTCAGAAAATCGGGGCCGGTGATCAGAATTATTTCAAAATTGAGGTCTAGAAAGGAAATATATATGATCCCTGCGTCGCTGCCATTCCTAATTCAATCCTTGATTTTCCATCATATTTGGAAACCTGTAATAAAGCAGCACAGCCAAGACAATAGATATGCTTATTCCTTTATAGTTTGCCTCCCGGGCTTAAAGTTTGTCATGGATGAAAACCTGAGACAATGGGAAGAAATTGTTGATTACAGTCTATTGCTTTTAGGCTTTAAAGAAATTCAGATTTCTGTTCTGTTGGCGGTTTTTTTTTGTTATCTATCCTCTATAAATGAATTCAGATTTTTCTACAAAAAATAAAGTCAAGTTTCGGGTTAATGGTTGGAAAAGTTGCAGCCTTTCTATCCTTTATTAATATCTATTTACTGGGATTTATTAGATATCTATTGGAGATTGAATGCTAACATTAAAAAAGACTTCTGGTTTTGTCAATGCTTCCTGTCCTATTACCAATAAATTCAGTGAATTGTTAATAACTGCAAATGGTTTAACTCAATCCATTATCAGTGGTTTTCCTGAATAGTGAAGAGAAGAAAATATCTTTTCACCAATTTTGTTAAACACATTCTAAATTTTAGGGATGCTTAACTATTTAAGCCTTTAACCCTGTATTGATTTAGGAAAAATCTATGATGCCGAAAAGACCTTTGATCAATCAGGTGTTATTTATCAAAATTCATTGGGTGGATTTTGATTAGTCAAAACTCTTTTCATACTATATCTCTTTCCTTTTAATTAATATCACCAGATTGCTTACCAGTTACCACCTTTGTGAGACCAATTCACATCTGCACCCCACAAACCCCTACAACATATTCCAACTGAATTGGGTAAATTTTCCACCGATAATTTAGAAATATATTCCATGCATGTTGAGATGTACATGTGGTGCGTTTGTGGGGCACGTGGGGCATCCTATATGGGGCGCAGATGTGATCTCTTGTGAGACTGGTTGATTGGTTACAAATTTTTCGGATAACATAGTCGCCCCAGAATGGCAACTGTATATTTGAGCTGGTGAGAAAACAAACACCCAGAAACAGACTGGATTAGCCGTAATTTTCTGTATAATTAGTTGGACCAAACAAATTAAGTATATAACATTGGTACAGTTATCGTTCACCCTAATGGCTAACTGGGCAGATCTCCCAAAAGATCTACTAGCTTCCATTGCCAGACGTCTCAGTGACATCGAAGATTTTATTAGGTTTCGCTGGGTGTGCTGCGCATGGCGGTCTGTTGCAATGAAGGAGAAATACTTGCAGCTCCCCTGTTTGGTACTATCAGGGAAGAAGGAAAGCACAGATACCCTTTGCTTGTTCAGCCTTCCCAAGGGAAAGCGCTATGAATTCAAACTCCCCAATGCTTCTAAGTGTCGATTCTTTGGATCTGTTCACGGTTGGCTATTAGTCAATGGCGTTAAGACTGAGGAAGTCCACTTGTTAAATCCCCTCACAGGAGTTCGAATCCGACTTCCCAACATTATAGACAAAGACTTCAACACCAAGGAACGCGGCTACTGGATAAAGAAAGCAACCCTATTCAAGACTCCTCCTGGTTGTTCTGATAATGAGGAGGACATCGTAGTTACCATGATTTTCTACAAGACAAACGCAAGAAGATGGCCGCCGGATGGCTCTGCAATCATAGAGTGGATTTCCATAGATGCTTTTGGGAGGACGAAGAGTTTGGTTCCTACAGGACCTCCTGGAGACAAAGTGTGGACCTCCATTGAAGCCCCACGTAAGCGTTGGTACGAAGATATCAGATATTTCAAGGGGCAGCTCTACGCCCTCACCAGGACCGGAGAACTCGACCTCTGTGACACAACAAAAAACGTTGAGTTTGCTCCCGAACCAGTTCAGAAACAAGGCAGCTCTTTTGTTGAACCTGTAGCTGAGAAGTACTCAAGATATGATAGTATTTTGGTGAGGAGGTACCTGGTAGAATCTTTAGGAGAGCTGTTGATGGTCATGCATTTTCGAGCTTATAATCCATTTTGTCAGAAGATATCAAAGTTTGAAGTGTACAGAATGGATTTTGGGACTAGGAGGTGGGTGGAAATAGAAGGCTTGAGTGACCGAATTCTGTTAATGGGTGATGATTATTGTGTGTCTCTGTGGCCGTCGGACTTGCCTTCTGCAAATTTCCGAGGCAATTGCATCTATATCATTGATAAACACCAGAAAAGGGATACGAATAATGAAATAAGTATCTACGATATGGCCAATGGGAAGTTGCAATCTCGAAAGGATCCACAATCAGTTCTTTTGAACAGCATCACTTGGCTTATGCCAGACCTCTAATGTTCTCTTGTTTCTTTACATTATTGCTGTGGTAGACGTGAGAAGATTTATGAATGGGTTAAGTTTTTTGTTTTAGGGTAAATTTTTTAAACTACCCATGGTTTAGTTTATGGTTTAGCTAATTGACTAAGTCTAACTTTACTGTTTCAAAATTGACTAACACTATTTTTACTGTTTTTGGCAATTTACTAATCCTTTTTTGTCAGTAACCTGTGTCATCGGAAATATGAAAAAGATATTTTACCCTCTACTTTGTTTGGAACCACCAGAACTATAGATCTCTCCCCCTCCCTTTTGTTCTCTTCTCCAAAACCACTAGAACCACCAGAAAATTAGATTTTTGAAATCTCTCTATATGCTGATCACCTATGCTGGAGCCCATTCTGATTAGAATTTTTGGTGTCGATACTTCTGAAAGATTCAATTTGGTATCGTTGGCTTTGTCACATGTGGCAGTTGCAGTTAAATCATTGATCCTTTATCCAAACCAAAGAGGAAGTCATGATGGGTTCTCTCCTTATGGCTTGATGAACTCAATTGGGACACTCTACGTCTATGCAATCATATGTAACCCATTGGGAGGGTTATTTCGATGCATTGGATATGGGTGTCGATAGATCCTTACATGAAGAATGAAGCTTTCAAGATGTGTTGAAATAGTGGAAGCATCTGTAAATGGTGTTGGGGAAGCAGTTTGGAGTTTAGGAATGGGCTCCGGAATAATATCAAGACAAAAAGAAAAAGATAAAAATGGACCTCAGTTCTGTTTCAGAGTTGGAAGTTCATAAAATCAAAACAAAAAAGACATCCTAGGCAGATCATCTCTGCAACCAACCGGCACAAACTAGTTTTGTTTCAGAAATCAGTTATGTAGAGGGTATTCAAGCAAAGAGTGGACTTCTGTTCTGTTTCAGAGTTGAAAGTTCATAAAATCCAGACAAAAAAGACACATCCTAGGCAGATCTTCTCTGCAACCAACCGGTGCAAACTAGTATCGATCACTCACTAAATGCGACGTCATCATGCACTGGGTGAAACCAAATACCACTAGGTGAGAGTAGTGAGTAGAAAAAAAAGGTTTGTGAGGGAGAATTATTTTCTTGCTTACCTTTTTGTAAGTGGTATTGTCTTCTTCAATGGTCCAACCAGATTGATTTTGCACCGATAGCTTTTACTGGTAATTTCTGAGCCTTTGGAAGATAATCCAGTGCTCGTACCACCATTATTGGTTGCACCCCAGACTTGAAATTTTTATAGGGTTTTATTTTGAAACAGGAACTTAGTTCCTAGGTTTTCATCGGAACTAAGGATGTTGGAAGTTGGAACTAAGATCTCTCCGTCAGAACTGAGATCGACATCTCTGCTCTTGGTTTTTCATCGAAACATATAGAGAAGTAATGAAGAAGAAAGGTTTTAGAGATAGTATTTTAAGAACATAAGTGAAAAGGTATTTTTTAGGAATGAATGTGAAAAGGGTATTTTAGGAATTTTTTAATTACTCAATTGTCAAAAATAGTAAGGATAGTATTAATCAATTTTCAAATAATAAAGGCACAGTTAATCAATTAACTAAACCATAATAGTAATTTAACTACTATTCTCTCTGTTTCTCCATTTAATTTACATTATTTTAACTAGTTGGTGTTTTATTACAACTGATCTTACCTTTTATACGTTAGCAAACTGGTGTAGGATCTCTGATTCAATGCATGGATACGTTGGCAAACTCGAAACCGAAGCTTCCCTTCACTTCCCACCACGAACCTCACTCATCGAATCCCACCCAGCCTGAGTTCTTTCAGTTCCAGCCACCGTAAAGGCCCAAGCTTCCACCCTCAAGCTCTCCAACCAACAAGACATCTCCAAGCCACCACTCCCTCACCCCTACTCCTCCCAACAAACTCGGAAACCCACCTGAGTAACCCAAATAACAGCTTCACCACTTTCTGAAAAACTGAAATTGCTGGATGGGTTATTAATCGCAAAGTGACGGTGGTTGGTGGATAAAATTAAAGAGGTAGAAAAAAGTTGAGAACATTTACAACAAAAATATGGTAAAATAGAAAGATCCCCCAATACCTTAATTTGTGACAGACCTCTCTGAACTTATTTGCTTTAGTGACTTCTGGGGTCGTGCTTCCCCCCGGCTTGTGTAGCATATTTTATTTCATATATATAAAAAAAAGACCTCTCTCAATTTTTATTTGCAACAAATAGAGGTGTCTGTCTAATCCGATGTGAATCCAATCCGATCTAATCCAATGTGAATCCATTTACAAATAGACTGGATTTAATCCGGTCCAAATCCAATCCAATTCATTAAAATGTAAATGGACTGGATTGATTCCAATCCAAATCGAATGAAATATAAAAAATTATATAAAAAATACATAACATATAAAAAATTACGAAAGATATATTAAAATGAAGATCTGAAAATTACAAAAATATACATTGAAAAAATACTTTTTAAAAGTGCTTTTATAAAAGTACTTCTGTAGAAGTGGATTTTTTTAAGTGTTTTCGTGAAAGTTCTTTTTATAAAAATGCTTTTGTAAAAGTGCTTTTATAAAAGTACTTCTATATAAATGCTTTTGTAAAAGTACTTCCACAAAAGTGTTTTTATAAAAGTACTTCCACAAAAGTCCTTTTGTAAAAATGCTTTTATTAAAGTGATTTCATAAAAGTACTTTCACAAAAGTGATTTTATGCCTGGCTTTAGTTTTGATCGGTTTCAAATTGGCCCAATCTAATAATTATAATTGATCGTCCAGATCTGATTTGATAAGGTTTGGATTGGATTAGATCCAATCTAAAACCAGTCAATTGACACCCCTAGCAACAAATTAATACCCCCTCGGATGTTAAATTAGATGATGGGAGACATTGAATTATCCAAATACCCCACTAAACTTTCTCTATTTTCTTCTTGCCATTCTCTCTTAAAACCTAAGTGGCCCAAAATCGTCATTGAAAAAGGAAAAAAAATGCTAGGAAATCTCTAGTAATGAGAAATCTAACTTTCTCACCAATGATCACCGCCGGAAAAGAAAAATTCTCTAGCAAGTTCATCCTTGATCTTATACCAACGCATCAGCCAAAACTAGTAACCTTAAAAGCACGTCTTCTGGGTTACGATGTTGAGGATTTGGTGAAGTCCACTTAACATTAATAGGAACTTCTAGAAAACATTCTTTGAACTACTTTGAGGTTTTAAGTAGTTTCACAACAAGGTTTTTAAAACTGAATCGAACAATGGACTGAATAAGGGCCTAGTTCCCGGGTTAAACGGTTCAACAGTTTGGATTGGATGGATGGCCCGTTCTGATAAAAAATAAAAAAATAAAAAATTTTAAAAAATAAAAAATAACCAAACCATTGGACAATTGGAACGATTTGACCGCCTAGGTCAGCAGTTTGCTGACCAAATCAATGGTTTTTGGAGAAATAACGGTTCCAGGATAAAATGGAACCGACCATCTAACCGATTCCCAGTTTTTCTAGTCTAACTATTCAGTCCAATCTGGTTTTTAAAACAATGGTTCACACAACCTTTGAGGATACCTTTCGGTTTACTGGTGAATGTTCATAAAACTTTCAGCCACCAAATTTGCCCACAAGAAGAAAAAGAGCAAAGGCAAAAAATTCTAATTTTCCAACGAAATGCACCAATCTCAAATCTTTCTGCATGGAAATAGATGGCCATCCTTTCTAAAAAGCCTAATAGTCTTTAGATTTAATTGGGCAGCAAATATCAAATGGAGAATTAGTGCAGGGATAAGGATAAAAAGATTTAAGGTTTAAAGTTTGTCCAACAAGAAAATGTAACCAATTGATGAATTCTCGAACCACAACAACATCAAAAGTATTTGAACAAACTGAAGAAAAACCTAGCCATTTCTCGCAACCGGAAACACAATTATTCATAGATAATATTAGGCACGACAATGTAGAATACTCAAAATCCAGGATATTAAACACAAACCCTTCAAAGCCGAGACTGAAGCAAACCCCCACAAGACTGCCCCCACAACACATTTCTGCCATGTATTGAGAACATCTCTCAATGATGACATCATCATTCCTAGTATTATCATCGGGAGATGTTCCCAATTCATGACAGGGATGCGCTGTGGGACGTTGGATGTTCCCAATTCCTAGATAATATTATCACCATTGCTTTACCATTGTTGCTGAGGGCCAGTTTTACGCCCTCAGCAACAATGGAGGACTTCTGCTCTGTGACACAACGAAGACAGTTAAGTTTGCATCCGAACTGGCTCAGAAACAAATCTATGATTATGATCTGTGTAATAAGTGCAATAGGTACTTCTTGGTTAAATCATTAGGAGAGTTGTTAATGGTAAAACAATATTGACCTCTGCAAACAAGTTTTGTTAAGAGGTGAGGATTACTGTTTGTCTCTGTGGCCATCGGAATTGCCTATTATAAGTTGCATAGGTAGTTGCATCTACTTTTCTGATTCTGTGATAACTGATAGATAAAGAGAATACTGGCAAAAATGGAAGGGTCAAATGGGTATCTACGATATAACGAATTGTCACGGGGCTAGTCGTTGGGGTCCCGTGCAGCACTCGAATGCGACGAATAAGCCTAAAAAACAAGCAACAACACAAGCAAAGGCAACAAAGATGGCACACGAATTAGATAAAAGGCAAATTGTATTGCATTAAAGAGTGGCAAGCATAAGCACACAGTTCAGAGTCGAGGGGATCTCATGCTTAACCTTTACATGCTCTTGACTCACTCGACTACCTACCTCCCCTCAAAGAGTACGTTAAGCTTTTGGGGGAGTGACATAAGGATACATCAAAAGGATGAAAAATCATACTAAGGTAATTATAGAAATGCCATTGGCAATCCCCCCATACAAGAGTACATGCATAGCCCACCCATGACACACACTTGGACACTGGAGTGGCGGTTGTAGGTACAATGGATGGCACTTGATGGTGTGGCAAAGAGAACACTTGTGATAGTCTCCCCCACTCAATTCAGTCTTCATCCTCGAAGACTAGCTTCTGCTTGAGGCTCATATCTACTGTTGATGAAGGAGGGTTCCTCAACGGCTCCATGAAGTTTATCTCTTCCAAGGCCTGGGCATGATGATGGGTGGAACTCTTTAGGGTGTTCTGGATGGTGGGAAAACCTATGGCTAGTCCCTACGTTAAGTCCTTGCCTGGCTGCTTCAAGGTAGGATTTTGGTTGTTCTGCTTTGGTGTTAGGAAGGTTTGTGGCCAAGGCTAGGTCAAAATGAAAGTTTGGATTTTTCGAGCGTTGTTCCCCTTGATGATCTTTTCCCCAAGGGTTGCTCCTCACAAGGCTTCTATGAGGGTTGATTTGATCATTGTGGTGGCGGACATGGTACCTAAGTAGGTTTGGTGGTACTCGCTCTCCCCGATGATGGTCATAGTGGAATTGGTTGTGGCTGGGGACGGCCTTGGGTCTTCCAGGAGTCCTCGGTGTTGTCGGCTCATGGCGCTGACGTTGGTGCCGTTGTTGATGCTGATGTTGGTGTTGCTGATATTGGTACTAGCACTGGTGCTGATGTTGGAACGGCTTTGGGGGAGACTTCTTCCTGGTGACAACTTCCCAACCAGTTCCAGTGTCGTTGTGGGATGATTGGCAGGGGGTCTTCCTTGTTGTCACGACGCTGGTTTCATGGTTGCTTGTTTCTTGGTACAACTGCAAGGCTGAAAGTTGCTTCCCAAGTATTTGTAGAGCTGATGACACAGGAACCATGCAAGGGGAGTGTTCATCCAAGATAAGTTGCTAATGTGTGGCATAAGTGTTGCTTCCGCTTATGTGTGGAACTCCACTCCAAGAACAACCTAAAAATCATCCAAGGGTACCATAGATAGATTGATGGGTCCTTTCTATGGTCCAACCTGGAGTTCTACTCCATGAGTCATGCTCTCTATTGCTTTGGCCCTTGAGTTGATAGCCTTGACCCACCCTGTTTCCTTGGTGGTGGTCAAGCCGAACCGCTTTGCCTCCGCAAGCGAAATGAAGTTGTGGATGGCCCTAGTGTCCACCAAGGCTTGGGTCAGCCTCTCACCGAGGGTGATGTCTACATAACTCAGCCCCTTGTGGGCTTTGGTGGGCTGCTTAGATGTGGCGTCTTTCTTAACCATGGCGTTGATAAGCTGAAGGGCGCCTACTCTTGGCGCCGTTGTGGTTTTCTCCTCATCACTCTCTTCATCATCACTGAGTTTGGCGACAAGGGCATTGATCTTCTTCTGCATAGGACAGTCGGTAGTCTAGTGCTTTCCATTGCAAAAGTAACAAGGAGAGGGAGGAGTAGTTGGTCTCCCGGTGGCCCTGATAGCTTTGGGCTCCTTGTGGCTTCATCCCTTGTTGGTAATTGACGGGCTTGTTAGTGTGCACTGGCTTCTCCTTTGTAGAGGTTGATTGTTGATCTCCCCCACTCAAACTCAGGGTACATGGGTTGGATGGCTTTTGCTCTTCTTCCTTAGGTGCTCTTAGATCAGCAAACTGCTCAGCTACGACCATGGTAGTGGCGAGGTCCTTAACCCCACGTCGTTGGAGTTCAAGCTCTGCCCATGGCTTGAGGCCGTCCATGAAATTGAACAAGAGATCCTTGTCTGACATGTGATAGATCTCCAGCGTCAAGGCTGAAAATTCCTTGACGTAGTCATGCAGTGATTCTTGATGTCTGAGATTCTTCATTCTTCGGTGCACCATGTACTCCACATTTTCAAGGTAGAACTGGCGCTTGATCTCATGCTTGAATCCAACCCAGGTGTCAATTTTGTGGGTTCCCCGTTCAATGTCTTGGCAACACCTACGCTACTATAACATTGCGATATTAGTCAAATACATAGCGGCTGTACGTACCTGAGTTTGGTTGTCAATGATGCCAGTGGCGAAGAAATATTGCTTCAATTGCCACAAGAAATTGTCAAGCTCCCTAGCATCCCGAGCACCCGAGTAAGGTGTTGGCTCACAAATCTTGATGTGCATGGAAGTTGGGGTGGAGGGAGTGTTAGGTGAGTTGGCCACCGCCCTCTTTATGAGAGTCATCTCGTCTCTCATCTTGTCCAATTGCGCTTGAAATCTATCTAGAAAGCCTTGTAGGCTACTTTGGGAAGGCCCTGCTCCTGAATTTTGTATGGTGGTGTGCATGTCTCTGAAGATGCCATTGAAACATCCTTCTAGTTCCACCACTGCATTCTCAACAGTCTCTAGGTTGAGGTGGAGTTCATCGATCCGATCTCAGGTTTCTCCCACTGTTGCCTCGTAACGTAGGATGTACATGTCCATGCTAGCTAGTTGGTCGACTGATTTTTCGTGCTTGCTAGCTTTAGTTGTGCGGTCCTTTGGGGGTTGTGTCTTGGTAGGTTTGTCAAGTGGAGCTTCATCAGTGTTGTGGGGTTGGTGCTGCCCATGTGGTGTGTCATCGACAATGTCACAGTTGCTCTTCATTGTGCCGAAGTAGGGGCAAAGACAGGGTCCGACGTGTATGCAGGAGCTCTTGCCTTGGTACCAACTGTCACGGGGCTAGTCATTGGGGTCCCGTGCAGCACTCGAATGCGATGAGTAAGCCTAAGCGACAAGAAACAGCACAAGCAAAGGCAACAAAGATGGCACACGAATTAGATAAAAGGCAAATTGTATTGCATTAAAGAGTGGCAAGCATAAACATATAGTTCAGTGTCGAGGGGATCTCATGCTTAACCTTTACATGCTCTTGATTCACTCGACTACCTACCTCCCCTCAAATAGTATGTTAAGCTTTTGGGGGAGTGACATAAGGATACATCAAAATGATGAAAAATTATACTAAAGTAATTACAGAAATGCTATTCGTAATCCCCCCATACAAAAATACATGCATAACCCACCCATGACACACACTTGAACACTAGAGTGGCGGCTGTAGACATGATGGATGGCACTTGATGGCGTGGCGAAGAGAACACTTGTGACAGAATGGCATGTTAAAATTTCGAAGGGATCTACATGGAGTTCTTTTGTTCTGCGACACTTGGTTTATACCAGAATTTTAGTATGCTCTTGTTTCTTTACCTTTTAGAGACAGACGTGAGAAGATCTATATATTGGTTGGTTTCTTTTAGGTTTTATTAGAAATCCAATTCTCTCTTTCTCCACTTGTATTGGTTGATTCATCTTCAACTCTATCACAACTACAAAATGCATGAATTTACTACCTTAGACTTGCGAAAAAATCACTTCACAAAAGCCTCTCTCTCTCTCTCTCATTCATTTAATTTCTTTACGGTCCCATATGAAATAAATAGATGGTTTAAAAACGTGAGAAGGGCCATTTTGGGTGGGTTCAACCCAAGTCGACCTGAAGTTGAGCTTATACATCGGTTGGGCTTGAAATATTATTATTCAAGTTGGGCTGAGGTTTGAAAACATAAGACTTTGACCTCTGGTTGGGCCGGGCCAAGGTCCACGGTCTAGGTCCTAGGGTTGTGTTTGGATTAACTCTAAACTTGGTCCAACCAACCCAATAATTGCATCCCTAATCCCTATTGAGAAAGGGTTGTATTATATATGAAGAGATGAGTAAGACAAACTGAATTTACTCGCATGACACCATCCGTGGTAGGTCATGGTAAGTCTTGAAGCATCCAGGCCGGGTTTGTTATTTGACGAGGGCACACTTATCTAGCCCCGTATTTAGTATGGGTAACCATACAAACCTATTTGGTTTGGGGCCCACTAACTATCTACATGTTTAAGTTTTGAAATATCTACATTGGGTTTTTTCATTTGATTTGTGATTGAACTCCATTTGAATAAGCTTTTACTTTTGAACTCTGGGAAGTAGAAAATATAATGACCCAGAAAAGTTTTCAAGTGTTTGGTAAGAATTGCTTTTAAAAATATAATCTGAAGCCAAAACACTTGTAAGCCCCGAAGCATAATGCCTAGAATTGATGCCTTGTGCTTTTCTGCTTTCAAAGTACAAATCTTAAAGCTTATCCAATTGTAACCTAAATTAATTTTGATTTCTATAATTAAACAACACCCCTATAAGAGTGGGAGCTACATCAATGTGGCCCTTTGAAAACATTTGAACAGTTTTTTATTTGATTCATGAAACAAAATTAGCTAGATTTGATTTGTGATTAGTGGATATTAGGCAACTTTCTAATTTGCATTAGAAAAGAACACAACTTTAGAGCCTATGTTCTCCACGAATTAAGAAATACCTCAATCATTTAACTTGTTTATAGACCCATGTGAAAGAGTTCGATCCATTTGAAGAAATAGTTAGTTAGAAATGAGAACTAGAGCTTAACTTGGGTGGTACAACTTAAACTAGACTGAAGTTTATCTTTTGAATAGGTTGCTGTTATGGGCCCGCACGTAGGATCTCGTCATGGGTCGGTCCACGGGGAGAAAACCCTGCTTTCCCTTGCGCATTCCCTTGCGTGCAAACCCTATTGTGGAAACTGAATGGGTGATTTGTCCAAGAGACCACCCGAACTCTCCCTTGGGGTGATTTGTCCAAGAGACCACCCGAACTCTCCTCACTATTTTCTTGACTGGAAAACTGAATGCCTTTATTTCAATTCGTGACTCCTTAAATAGGTGATTACAGAAGAAAATTCCTAATTAAACTCAAACTCCTAATTACCTATTCCTAATGTAACACACTCTTACTTAAGATAAGATAAGATAAGGATAAGGATAAGGGATGAGGATAAGAGATGAGGAATGGTGTAGCTGGCGGCGAGTTGGCGGGCAGAGCTGATGTGGTAAGATAAGTGTGGGCCCACCCTGATGAGCTATCATGTGGCCCCCGCCCTACTACTGCTGCCGGGCGGTGTGTGCGTCTCGCAGTGCTACTGCTGTGAGGAGCGTGCTGCTATAGTGCGGTGCGTGCTGCTACCATGCGGTGCGTGCTGCGCGCTACCGGGCAGTGCGTGCTGTGCGCTGCCGGGCGGTGCGTGCTGTGTGCTTCCAGGCGGTGCGTGCTGCGTGCTGCTGGGCGGCCTGCTGTGCGTGCTGCTGCCTATGACTGCGCCGCAGTGCGCTGCCGGGTGGTGTGTCCATAACATCACACTCCTCCTGGACTACGAGCTTGTCCTCAAGCTCGAATTCCAGATACGTGGCTTGAAACTCTGCGAATGGATCAAACGGTTGCACACAATTTCTCAGTCCACCAACAGTATGAACAACAGGGACTGCCCCGTAGCTCAGTGCATAAAGCTGGTTCAGTCCACATGTCTCAAATCGAGAAGGCATGAGTAGGATGTCAGCAGTTATTCGATGGGCCCTTTGCACAGAGGAACCATCCCAACCCCTGATTTTGCCATGGTGTTGACTCTCAAGATGTTTGAGAAGCTGTTCCCGGTCAGGTCTCCCAGTGCCCAACATGACTAGTTGCACATCCTGGTCCACTATCCAAGGAATGGACTCAGCAACGAGATCAACACCTTTCTGATGGTCAAGCCTTCCAATGAACCCAATCAGAGGAACATTCTCCCGAAGAGGAAGACCAAGCTCCCTTTGTAGAGCTGCTTTGCATTGAGGCTTGCCAGTTTGAAGAATCTCCGCAGGGTAATTGGTGTAGCCATCCGATGCCAGGTAAACATCTAACTGTGGGTTCCCTTCGTTTGCATCGATCACATTCACGATGCCCTTCAGCTTCCAATTAAACTCATTTATTATTTGATGCAGACCCTAGCCACCTTCTTTAGTTTCCAGCTCCCAGGCGTAACCATGGCTTACAGCGACTACATGATCTGCTGCTCTCAGGCCAGCTGCAAGGACATTGAAGTGTTCCCCACCTCCTGGGTCATATAGTTTGAAGTAGTTTTGTGGAAGATCCACATAACAGAAATTGCGTACTAGACCACGACCCCGGTGTGCTATGTTGTGGATCATAGGAACGCACCGGGTATACTTACATAAGAGAACCTTAAGAGCATCCTTACAGAAGCGAACCATGCATTTTAAAATATCCCCTCGGCCTCCCCCATATATATTTTTCTCAATGTTGCGAAACATAGGGCTGTCCATGAACACAAAATCTATGCCATCAATATAAGCTTGAAAGAGAGTTACCTCCATTATCCTGCCCATCCACCTTATATCTTTTGTGCACTCCTGTTTCTTGGGCTTCTGCATAGTTATCATACCGTGGTGCCACAATCATAACTCTATGTTCACGCCGAGCCAAAGCCTTCGGTAAAGCCTCAGCAACATCGCCAAGTCCACCTGTCTTCGACAAATGAGCGCATTCTGTAGGTACCAATATAATGTTCGTGACATTGTCCCCGGCCAAAGGAGGAGACTTTACAGTCTCATTGTCCGTGCGCTAATCCTTGGTAATAATTGCGGCTGTAAGGGCAACGATCTGCTGCTCGCTGGATGCCTCTGCCCAGTCCGGACGGCGACTGTTTGTGTTGGCGATTCCCTCAGAACTCCTTTCTTTGTTGGAGAGGAATGCTTCCAGGCGGCGTCGTAGCTCCCGGACATCTTCCTTGACTTCACGAACCTCCATGCTGGTTTCTGCTAGCCTATGTTCCAGCTCGTTGACCTTGGATGATAGTTGCTCCATATCGCCCGTGACGTTTGGCTCTGATACCAAATGTTATGGGCCCACGCGTAGGATCCCGTCACGGGTCGGTCCACGGGGAGAAAGCCCTGCTTTCCCTTACGACTTCCCTTGCGTGTAGACCCTATTGCGGAAACTGAATGGGTGATTTGTCCAAGAGACCACCCGACCTCTCCCTTGGGGTGATTTGTCCAAGAGACCACCCGAACTCTCCTCACTCTCCTCACTCTTTTATTGATTAGAAAACTGAATGCCTTTATTTCAATTCGTGGCTCCTTAAATAGGAGATTACAGAAGGGAATTCCTAATTAAACTCAAACTCCTAATTACCTACTCCTAATGGTAACACACTCTTACTTAAGATAAGATAAGGATAAGGATAAGGGATGAGGAATGGTGTAGCTGGCAGCGAGTTGGCGGGTAGAGCTGATGTGGTAAGATAAGTGTGGGCCCACCCTGATGAACTGTCATGTGGGCCTCGCCCTACTGCTGCTGTCGGGCGGTGCGTGCGTCTCACAGTGCTGCTGCCGTGAGCAGCTTGCTGCTGTCGTGCGGTGTGTGCTACTGCCGTGTGCTGCTGTCGTGCGGTGTGTGCTGCACGCTACCGGGCGGTGCGTGCTGCATGCTGCCAGGCGGTGTGTGCTACGCGTTGCCAGGCGGCTGTGCGGTGCTGCCGGGCGGTGCGTGCTGTTGGGCGGCCCGCTGTTCGTGCTGCTGCCTATGACTGCGCCGCAGTACGCTGCCGGGCGGTGTGTGCATAACAGTTGCACTTGAATTCTTAGTATTCAAGTTAGGCAAAGGGTTGGAATGTGAAAACTAAAGCTTTTGGGTAGCTGATTTCTATGCTATCTACACCAATGCTGCTATTAAAAGTACCAATTGAGCTGATTATGAAACTTTTCTCTTTGAATACAATACTTGTATTTTGAATATGGTCTTTATTTTAATTTTTCAATTTTAAGTATT
Organism: Nelumbo nucifera; assembly: GCF_055504915.1. Classification (NCBI taxonomy): domain Eukaryota; kingdom Viridiplantae; phylum Streptophyta; class Magnoliopsida; order Proteales; family Nelumbonaceae; genus Nelumbo; species Nelumbo nucifera. The sequence goes on from NC_142653.1 coordinate 54,878,239, forward strand.
ATATTTCATCTCATTTAATTACCTATTACTAAGTCAAATATTTGAGATATTAATTCCTATCTCTTTCATTATATCTTATATGTAAGGTATTTTTTTTTATCTCCAATAAACTATTGTAATTAGATCTATGTCTTATATATTTAACAATATAAAATCTATGCTTTTTTAAAATTGACTAAAAAATGGAACTGTTTCGATAAATAATTCAACCAACCAAGTTAAATGGGTTAAACCATGATGTCATAGTTAAATAACATAAATTTTCAATTAAAATAGAAATAAATACAAAAATTAAAAATCTATAAAATGTTTGAACACATTTTTAATATTATATATCCATCATATTAAACAAAATTAAGTGTGATAAACAAAATTTTCACCTAAAATTGTTGTGTAAAGAAAGTGCACATTACCAAATATGAGTGAAAACCCTTTTCAACATGACCAACCAATTGAGGTTATACAAAGAGCACTTGAGCATAACGAAGCTGAAGTTGTGTTGTTTTTGGCTTAGGTTGGACTTTCCTTGGCAAACTTGGACTTTGACCTCGCCAGACCAGGGTCCAAGGTCTCAATCTTAGGGTTGGATTTGGGTTAGTTCTAAACCTAGTCCAACCTGCCCTGTAAGTTGAACCCCTATTGAGGAGTATTATACATCTGTACATAAAGAGAATAATTAATGATCCCATGACATCATCCATGTTGTATGTTTTGAGGCTTTTCTTTTCTTTTTTTTTTTTCTTTTTTTTTTAAGAATTCTTGAGGCGTTTAAGCCAGGTTTTATTTGATTTGAGAGGATACGTTAATCTTCATTTGTAGGGTTAAAGTAATAGTAAATAGTTCTATCTTTACTATGGGAAACTATACAATGACATTTATTTGAGACACTAGGTGTGTTCATCATACTGTCCAGATTGCCAAACCCAATACCGAACCAAAAAGAAATTTGCAATTTGGTTCAATTCGGAAGTTGAAACAGCTTGCTTCGACTTCTTATATTTTAGAAACTAAACCGATAGATATACATATATATTGTATAAACTATATTATAAACCACACTAAATTATAATAAAATAATTTGGTTTGATTTGATAAATTCTGAGACCGTATTTTACTAATTTATTCTGATTGTCTGTGATATTTTCTAAATCGAACTGTGAATACCCCTTGGACTTTGAACACTCCATGGACCCACTATCTACATGTTAAGGCTTGAAAGGGTTTTTTGTTTTATTTAAGATCAGACTCTGTTCAGATATGATTTTAATTTTGACCTTTCGGATTAGAAAACAAGATGGGCCAAAGTGTTTTGAGTGTTTGGAAGAGTTCTTTTAAAAAATATAACCTGATGCCATAACACTTGTAAGACCCCGAAGCACAAAACCTAAAACTGAGGCTTTTTCCTTTTGTCATTGAAAGCACAAATATTGAAGCTTATCAAAAAATAAGCTAAATTTAAGTTTGAATTGTTTAATTAAACACATTACTAGAATATTTGGATTTAAAGTCGTAGAATAGTGTTTACAAGGGGATTGGATCTAATAGGTACAACAAAGTAAGAATGTTAAATGAGCATTTGATATTGATAAATATTTTGACAACTATCAAAAGTGGGTATTAATCTTTTTCAAGAGTAAGTAGAAGGTATTTTAAGGGACAAGTGTTAAAAAATTTCTAAGTACTCATTTAACATACAACATTGTGCCTACAACCCACGATAGAAAGAGTGTTTGGTTCAGGTGGTCATTTATTTGTTTATTTTTCGCTTTAAACAATTTCTGTTTTTATTGTTTGTTGAGCTTTACTTTTAATGTTTTTTATTTTCCACCTCAAATTAATACTCATTAAAATGTGACACATCAACATTTGGTTTCAAAAAACATTATGGCATTGGAGGAAACAAGAATTTGGTGTTTCTCCAAATTCTTCATACACAAAAATTAAAGTGTTTTAGTTTTTTACCGTTTCTTTGATAAGCGATAAAACCAAACAATTATTTCATTTTTTCAATAAACACCAATAAAACCAAACACATACATAATAGGTTTAGATACACGCCACACCACAACCCATGTATCGTGGACTGAAACCCACTATGTCATCGTTCAGTCCTCGCCACGCCCAAAATATCCGCAACGGCAAATATCGTGGTTGACACCAAGGTGCGGGCGACCATAGTCCCATCGAGATACAAGTGCCTTGCATATTCGACTTTTCCAAAAAAATTCAAAGCAACCCGTTCTCTTTATCGTTGTAAAACCTTCACTCCTCCAGTCTTGCTTCGACTTCTAATAGCTGAGTCGCCACCGCTGTGAATCTTGTTCGATCCTCACTATCGCCGGTCACCTCTGCTGTCCTCTGCTTGTGGTTCACTGCTGACCTCAGGTCAGCCAAAAACCCTCTTTGGTCCATCATTCGGAATTCCAAAGACTGAATTTTACTGGGTTTCGACTGGGATCTTCCTCAAACCAGACGGTGAACAAGAACACCCCCTTGGACCCACTATCTATATATTTAGTCCTGAAATATCTACATTGGGTTTTTGTTTGATTTAGGATCATTCTCTATTCAGATAAGCTTTTGCTTTTGAACTTTCAGTTGTGGAAAACTAAATGAGCCAGAGTTTATTTTAGTGTTTGGTAAGAGTTGTTTTCAAAAAGATTTAAGGTGAAACCATAACACTTGTAAGCCTCGAAGCACAAAACCTAAAAATGAGGCCTTAAGCTTTCTAGTCTTGAAAGCGCAAATATTGAACCTTATCCAAATGTATCCTAAATTAAATTTGATTTGTATAATTAAACAACTTTATCTAAAAGAATAGGACGTACAACAATGTGACCGCTTGAAATCCTTCGAATTGTTTTTTATGAGTCATGAAACAAAACTAATTAGATTTGATCTGTAAGTAAATACCATCTTTAATTCAAGCATACATGAATGACCCAAATTTATAATTTATATTAGAATTATAAATTATAAATTATAACCAGAGCTAGAGTTGGACTTACACCACACTACGCATACTTCTAGTTTGATTTAGAATTTATTTAGCCCTTTTCAGGTTATATGTGCTCTGTTTTAAATCATGCCATAATAACAAGCATGTATAAACTATGAAGTAAGTATAAACTATAAATAGACTATTTTAATTCATGGAAACATGAGACAACTATTTTAGGATATAGGGTATGCATTCCATGGCAAGCTAGTACATGCATGCAATGCCTTGGCCTGGCTAAGAAGGGATCATTTTTAACTCAGAAAGATCGATGGTAGCACTTCTCAACTGAACCCTTGAAGAGGCCTATCCAAGAGTTTTTTAAAAGATTTGAGCCTTGAGGCATGAGGCATACAAATCAAGTGAAGTTTTTCTTATTATTCTGAATGTAATGTCCCAAGTTTGTCAATTTTCTTATTTCTTCTCTTAATGGAATATTTTTGTTTTTAATAATAATAATAATAATAATATTGTTATTGTTATTGTCGTAATTATTATTATTATTGGATGACCATAAATCTAATATCAATTATATGGATGATTTTTCATACATTTCCTTTCTTCTAAATTGTTTTTCTACATGAAATGTAAAATGTTTATAATTGTTGGTTGATTAATTATTATTTTATTTAATGCTTAAATGCCAAAACTTATTGCTTATAAACTTTTAGCTTATGTATATGTGTACCTTCTATCATTTTAATTTGGTATATTACATGTTATTTTCATCAATTTATAAATTTTAATTATAATGCATTGAGGTACCTTTTTGGGCCATTATGCCTCAACTTTGCATTTAGCCTTTTAAAACTGCATAACAAAATAATACTAATAAGCAAGCAAGGTTAAAAGTAAATAGGAACGTCAGGGGCCCATTTCACTCGTCCTTAATCTTGGAGTTCTGGTGCATAATGAGGCCACAGAGCTTAGGAATGGCAACGAGGCGGGGCAGGGACAGGGAACCTCTCCCCATCCCCGTCGTCGCAAAAATCCCCATCCTCGCTAATGGTGACAAAGTTATCTCCATCCCCACGGGGATCTCCATTTCTCGTGATCTTTTATAATGTTAACCATTTTGTTTTTGTTTTTTATTTTATTTAAAAATAATAATTAAAATTTACAATCCTATTAGAAAAGATTCAAACATTTTTAAAAATATTAATATATAGTTGTATGTGTACATATATACATATATATTAGTGGGGATCCCATGGGGCAGGGAGTGTTCTCCCCATTCCCGCTAACGGGGATGAAAATTTCCCCATCCTCGTCCTTGCGGAGGGAAAATCATCCCCACGAGGATCAAGGAAATGGGAAAAATTGCCATCCCTAGCAGAGCTTGGCATTGTTGAAGTTGTTAGTGTAGCTGGTGAGGCCGGTTTTTTCATTCTAGGTGAGTCATCTCCCCCTTGATCCGTTCTTTGCTTTTATCATGTCGAGTGTCGAGTCTAGGGAAGAGAGGGGTTTGTCCTGCCAGGATGAGGAAGGATCCTCGGTCCAAGAACAGCGAGGTTCCAATAAGGGAGCCTCATCCTCCAGTCGTCAACCCAAAAGTAAATCTGAGTTCGGTCCCACTTAACTGGCTACCAAGGATGTTTACGAGCTTGTAGACCGGTATAGGATACCCAACCAATTCGGATATTCCCTTCCCCATGGGTAGTTCCTGTGGGAGCATGATGATGACAAGATCACTATCTTCGAGGAGGCCTTGAAAGCAGGTCTTCGATTCCCCCTTCACCCCCTTATTCCCAAGGCGCTGAACTATTATAATATTAGCCTAGATTAGCTTCATCCCAACTTTATTAGGACCTTGGTTGGCACCATGTCCTTCCATCACCACATCGGCTTCCCCTAGATCTTAAGACCTTTGCCAACATATGCCACATAAAAAAAAATCCTTCTAGTACTCCCAAGATGTACAACTACTACCTATCCTATCAGCTTGGGTGTAAGTTGTTGCACGACTTCCCTTCCAAGGTACCGGATTGGAAGAGGAGGTATTTCATTCTCAATTGGCATGGTGGATGGGCATTCTCAATGTCCTAGAGAGTGGGGACTAGGAACTCCGAGGAGGATACATTGAGTTAGCGGATGCAAATTTGGGTGCAACTCTTAGTGGACAGGAAGTTGGAGTTGAGTGAATTCTTGGCCAAGGAGAAACTAATCTAGGCCGGGCTAAGTTCTCCAAGTAGGTTGTCATTCCAAGTTCTGGCATACTTCTTTCTCTCTTTGGTCTTGACTTATCTTTGAACTTTTCGTGCATGAAACATGTCAGGCGTACCAACTACTAGGAAGGTGACTTCCCAGGAGGCTCCTCAAGTCGTAACTTTTGAGTCTGCTGGATAGAGTGCAACCGAAGTTGTGCCAGTGGTTGACCTCGTCAAAGAGGAATGACTAGAAGGGAGCTCACTCGAAACCAAGGCCTCCTGGACATTCGAGGAGCCCCTTCCACAACTCGGGGCTGAGGCGACCACTACTTCGGATGTCGGAGCCACTTCCGAGGAGAAGCACACCATCATGGACTTCCAAACAACGTTGTTAAAGAATAAGGAGGCCATCTTTCCAGATGAGGTCGCAAAGCTCAGTGAGTCGCATCCTGGCAAACTAGGCAAAAAGCTTATGCGCTGCCTCTTGGTGATATGTAGCCAACCTCTTCCAATGCCAAATTTTAGCTTGTTGCAGATACATCGTTTTTTTTAGGTGAACACCATGGCCCATGCACTGTTCGGGTAGGCCAAGAGGGGAGCTGCTAGAGCCCAAGTTCTTGAGGTGATGCAGTACCAGTCTCGCCTAGAACGAGCTAGTCGTCTTGTCCATGACTTGAAGATCGAGATTGTCCAAAGGCCGCGAGTTACGAGAGGAGGTCGAGCTCGCCGAGCTTCAAGGGAAACTTCTTGATAACATCCGTGCTACTAAAGTTGACGAGGGCATTTAGGGCAGCGCAAACGACGAAGTTGGTACTAGAAGCAATGGAGACGATGCCGTAGGCGTCGAGGAGCCCGTGAACATTGAACTTCTTGCCTCTTTTCTTGGACCCCCTTGTATATATGTTATACGTCGAGTATCCAAGTTCAGCAATCTCAAAAAGATTTGGCTCCTTTTCTTCTCTCTATTTTTTTTTGAGCTATGCACAATGTACCTTTACGTTACTCAATGAAATTGACTGTTTGCATATACTGTGTCCCTCTTTCTTGCCTTTTATTTTCAATCACTAGAAAATAGGCTAAGTGTCAAAACACGACCCGAGGTTGTCGAGTTGCATCTATACCTAGATCTCAAAGCGACTAAGCTTATGATTTTGGCTAAGTCAAAACGTTGCTGATATGCCAAGCTGCCAAAATCTTTCAGGTCACCATAGGGGGCCTTAGAGCTGAAAATGGTTTGGCTTCTCCTTGCTTGCTTGACCTCGTAGACACAGCTCGAAACTTCCAAACTACTCATAAGTAGTATCTCCTTAAGTTATCAATATTCCACGCATGGGGTACCTACCTCCCCTCCAATGTTTTAAGCTCATATGTTCATTCGTTTATCACCTTGAATACTCTATAGGGGCCTTCCCACTTCGTATCGAGCTTTCTCACACCGGGCTCAAGTACCATAACCTTCTTGAGTATCAGGTCGCCAACTTGAAATTGGCATCTCTTAACTCGAGCGTTACATTACCAAGCTACCCATTGTTGGTATGTCGCAGTCCAAGTGTAGGCTAAGTCATGGACCTCTTCCACTAAGTCAAGGTTAGTTCGCAACTCGTCCTTGTTAGCCTCCTTGTCATATGTCTCAGACCGCAAAGTTAGTACTTCGGTCTCGGTCAAGATGACAGCCTCCGTTCCGTACGTCAGGTTGAAAGGAGTTTCGTTGGTCGCCATCTTGATGGTAGTTTGGTAGGCCCAAAGAACATTGAGCAACTCATCCACCCACAAACACTTAACTTGGGAAAGCCAAGGTTTCAGTTCGCGGAGGATTGCCTGGTTCATCACTTCAGTCTGACCATTTGCCTAGGGGTGGGTCACTGAGGTGAAGTTCTATTGGATTTCTATCTCGGCACACCAATTCTGGAATTTAATGTCTTTGAACTACCTCCCGTTGTTCAATATCAATACCTTGGGGAGTCTGAGTCTACAGACGATGTTCCTCCAAAAGAAATTCTAAGCATTGTAAGCTATGATGGACACCAGTGGCTCGGCTTCCACCCACTTGGTAAAATAGTCTACCGTGACCACTAAGAGCCTCCTCTATGGCTCTACCTGGTCGTAGGTGGGAAGGGATCAAGGATATTTATCCTCCATTGTACAAACTGCCACAGGGCTAGTGAGGTACTTCAGGTCGGCAACAGGTTGATGTGGTATGTTAGCATGCTACTAACATTTGTCGCACTTCTGGACTAACTCCACTGTATCCGCCTTCATTGTCGATCAATAGTAGCCTTGTCTTAGAGCTTTCTGGGCCAACGCCTTGCCCCCCCCTCCCCCCCCGAGTGTCCTTCATAGAGATCTTCGTGGATTTCGCGTAGAACCTAATTCGCTTCTATTGGTCACAAGCAGCGTAGGTAGGGGAGCACGAACAACCTGCGATACAGTTGCTTGCCAATGATAATATAGCGAGTTGATTGCCGCTCTACCTTCCGAGCTACAATGTGTTCCGCTGGTAGGGTCCCGTGGCACAAATAGTCAACAAGTGAGTCGATCCAACTCAGTTCCGTAGCCAAAACAGGAGCGACCTCTTCTGCCACCCTCTCTATGCTAAGTTGTAATAGGTCTTCAATGTAAATTGTTCTCTTCGTGATATCCATTACACTATCCAACTTCAAGAGCACATCGACCTCGGTGCTCTTAGACCTCAGAATTTGTTGGATGTATCAAGAGTGGAAGTTGGGTAGGAGTTTTCTAATCTTGGCCAAGTAGGCCAACATGGTGGGTTCCTGAGCCTCATACTGCCAATTCACTTGGTTCATCACTAATTGAGAGTCGTTGCACACCACGAGATGTTTCGTGCCGACCTCCTTTGCCAACAATAGCCTAGCTATCAACACCTCATACTCAGCTTCATTGTTTGAAGCTCAGAATGCAAATCGTAGATTGTACTCCAGTTTCACTTTGCTAGGTTCATAGAGGATTAATCCAGCTCCACTTCCGCACTGGTTGAAAGAGCCATTCACATGGAGGATCTAGGGCTCCTCGTCCCAAGTCGGGTCGAGTGCCACACTAGTAGTAGCCTCCGAGGTTGTCATAAGCTCTACTCCTGGGCAAGGTTCCTTTTTCTTTGCCAGACTAGTCTGACTAAAGGGTCAACATTTTTTTTAGATGTTTTTGCAAGTTTTTTCAGCTTGCCAATTGTTTCAGTTTGCTAGACTAGTCTGACTAAAGGGTCAACATTCATCCTATGAGTTATGACAAAAGGGTCTATGCCGAGCATTTCCATTGCTGGCCAAGCAAAAACATCTAAATTATTAATTAAAAAACTTACCAGTTCAGAACATAGAGTATTTTGTGAAGCGGGATCCAATCTGCACCGTCTTCACTAGGTCGGTATCTGAGACCGACACCAGGACAATGTCCTCCATGGGGCAAGCTCTCTTGTCGCTATTCTCTAGGGGTGGCTCCAAGTTGACATCAGTGACCTGCTATCCTTTGTCTTTGAGCGTGGGCACATAGCACTTCCATGACTTAAGTTGATCTCCTCGCACCACTCTTACTCCGTAGTTTGTCAAGAATTTCATCGACAGGTGAAAGGTCGACACCACGACTCTAAGGGCGTGTAGGATTGGTCAGCCTAAGATGAAGTTGTAAGACGAGGGAGTTGCGACTACTGGGAAGTTGTGGTCGAAGTGCACCTAGTTTGGTGGCAAGCCCGCTGTCACTGGTACTCTTATGCGGCCTAGAGGTCACAACTTCTCCACTGAAGCCGACTAGGGGAACATCGGCCGGTTGTAGGTCCTTCCTCTCCAACTCCATCCGCTCGAATGCCTCCAGGAAGATGATGTCCACCGAGTTATCGGAGTTAACCAGAATCCACTTTACCTAGAAGTCATTCATCACTAACTTGACCACGAGAGCATCATCATGTGGATACTAGATCACGCGAGCATCATCCTCAGTGAAGTAAATTACTTCCTCCACGCAAGGGTACTTAAGTGGGTTCTTGTCTTCATGCACGAGCTCCTAGACTGAGTTCTTTCCCACCGATGTGTTGCATCCTACCACAATGGACCCACTTGTGATCATGCTAATCACACCACAGATGGACTGCTCTACTAGTGGTGGGTCTCGGGGAGGCTGGTCCCTGTTTTGATCCCTACTCGATTGCAGTGCTTCTTTGGGCTGGTCAATAGGTTAATGGCAATTTTCATGCTTAATGAACTGCTTCAGGTAACCTCGATGGATCAACTCCTCAATCTCGTCTTGAGATTATGGCAGTTCCCTGTATCATGGCAGATGTCCCTATGGAAGTGGCAATACTTATTCATGTTCCTATTGGTTGGGTCTCCTCTCATCTTTGGTGGCCACCAGACATACTCATCCGCCTTTATTTGCATCAGAATTTCTCCCCTCTTAGCGTTCAGAGTAGTGTAGTTGCAATTCTAGATGGGAGGGGTGTGAGAACGCATGCCTGAGGATCTATTGCCTCTATAGGGGGACCTGTTTCTTCTCCATGGTAACCTGATACGCTGACTATGTAGGGACCTGCTTCATCTTGGCGACTTGCTCTTCTGCCACTGCTTGTTGCTTTCGGACTCATCCTTCGACCTCTTCCATTTTCCACTCAGTTCTAACCAGGATCCAAGCACTTCTTCAACCTTTATGAAATTGGTTGCTTGGTTGAGAAACTCCTCCATGGAGATTGGAATGTTCAACTCGACCTCCCAGTGTAAGTTAGGGTGTCGGACGCCATTAACAATCACGATGAGCTAGATGGCTAGGTTTGAGGTTCAAGATCTATAACCGCTCCAAGTTGAACCACTTGATGTAATCCTAGAGCTTCTCATCAAGTCGTTAGACCACATTCAATAAATAGGTCGCCGACTTTTACTCATCACAAAGTGTGTGGGGAAGAGGTTAGCAAACTGATTCCAACTCTTCATTGAACCCGCAGAAGGTGGTCGAAAAGACAATGAACATTGCCTTCTTTTAAAGGATAGTTTTGACATTCCCAATAGATAACTGATGGCTAGTTAACAGTAGGGACCAACTTGACACTTTTTGAAAGTTCAGGTACTACAGTGACACGTTTAAAAGTTTGGGTACTAACTTGACACTACCCCAAAGTTCAGGGTACTAAAGTGGAATTTTCCCAAAAATTTAAGACATGAAGGTTTTATTAATATTTCACGTGTAAAGGGGAAAAGGGGAGTAAGGCCTATGGTGATAGACCCTTGGCCTCCACACAATCATATTATATATAATAGGAAAGATACTCCTTTATTGTTTTACCTTAACTAAAAATGTCTATATTTACTTAGATATAATCACACAATCGATCAATGATGATTATTACAAAATCACAGTTTACATTTTGGTGCTTTGGGTTGTTGTTTTGTTCTTCGGGCCCGGGTAGATTATTAAAATAATACATGTGTAGCAATTTTGAATATGTGAGATTCTTTATTTGCTTAAGTATTTGAAGAGAAAGAAACGGAAGTTTGTTCAAAAGATATAAAAAGCATCCTATGGGTGTGGCATGATCCTTGGTGAGTTGGGATCAGGTCTGCAAACCTGTCTCATGGAGGTCGGGGTTTAAGGAGGGTTAAACTTTTTAGCCTTTTGGGTAGATGGTTTTGGAGATTTGCTACAGAACCAAACAATCTTTACAGGAAGGTTATAGCTGAGAAGTTGTCATTGTAAGAATGGCTGGGATGCAGAAAACTCCCCTTTCATCCTATGGGTGCAAGCTTACAGCAATTCCAGTGAGGGGTTGATCTTCAAGGTGGGAGATGGGAGGAAGGTGAGATTTTGGCTTGATCCTTGGCGAGGTGAGTTGGAATAGAAGACAGATTTCCTTGTTTAATATGGCAAGAAACGAACTGGCTTGGGTGGCAGATTCCTATGAGGTGAATGGTAGAATGATATGCTGGAGTCCTTTGTTCAGAAGTAAGTTTTAATGATTGGGAGATTGATCAGGTAGCTGATGCTGCTGATCTTCTGGCTCTAGTTCAGAACCAACATCTGGACTTACAGACTCAAGACTCTAGATGTTGAAAGTGGACTCCTACCAGGGTCTTCTGAGTCAAGTCCTTTTATAAGGGCCTGCTACACCTTCCAAAGTGAAAAAATTTTCACTTGGGTTGTAGCCTTGGAGAAATGTCTGACTAAGGAAGTGTTACTGAGAAAAGGGTACACTGTCCAAGACAGACTTTGTGTGCTTTGCTACAGAGAGGAAGAGAGAGTTGGCCATTTGTTTGTGCACTGTAGTTTCAGTTCAGCTGTGTGTTGTTACTTCACAAGAGCACTCGATCTGCACTAGTGGTGCACCTTCTCAGTTAAAGATCTTCTGCAAGAAAGGGGCATTCTTGAACAAAAAGCATCCCAAGAAACAAGGGTGATAAATAGAGCAGTAGAGTATTTTATAAGTTGGTGGGCTAAGGGTACATACTGGTAATATAGGGTATCTCATGTACAGATCTTTTGTTTAATGAACATATACTTTGCCTTTTCCAAAAAAAAAAAAAAAAAAAAAAACAGATGTAAAAAGCATCAAAAGAATTGTGTTAATATTGGGAATATGATTGTGGATTGGGTTCTACTTCTACCAGATTTTTCTAGGCAGGATATATCTTCTTCTTTTAATTGATAAAAAAAAGGATATATCTTCTTTTAGTTTGGGATTTTTAGATAATTTTGAAATGTCTTTTGATAGTTCAATCTGATTGATGTATGAAGTACTTTTCTCATTATGATCTAGTTCATTTTCATACATATCTTTTCGATATCGGGTGCTAACCCATCACCCCATCTGGCTATTGTACACTTTTTATTAATGAATTTTCTCCATACTATAAAAAAAAATCATTTGGGTTTATGAGAACTAGTGCCCCTAAACTCTTATGGTTGACTTCCTCCCCCCCCAACACACACCTTAAGTGAAGTCCACCTGAAGGGAAAGAATAGCAGATCCTTTACATTTTACTAGAGATGGCAAGGTACTTTGTATGACGCCCCTGGGCAACAATCTTCCTGGTTTTCTTCTTCCTCAGCTCCACGCTGACAACTCCAATTGTCCTTCCAATACGTAAAGCTTTGCCCTCTATCTCAATCTCTTCCTGAATCAATCACCACAGGAAAGAATGCATACCACATGCCCAAGTTAGTATATTTCAATTTTAATCCAAAGAAGTCCATACAAAGAGATTTCCAAAATAAAAACACTCAACTTGCAGATGAACCTCAGCCATCTGACTACCAGGGGAAGGAGAACACACAAAGTCTACTAATGAAAACCTGAACCAGTACTTCTCAGTGGCTCAATCAACAATATCACCCAGAAGAAAATTGCCAACCAATAGATACAATTAACAAAAAACTTATGTCTATGAGTTCCAATCCCAATTTATTAAACCACCTGACTAATCATTATTAACAAATAACAATCATAAACAAGCAAGCTGCCAAGTGCCAACTGGCTAGTTGGTAAGGTCTTCTGCTGGTTGTAGCAGAGACATGGGGTCGAATCCCACCTGCATCTAGTTTGGGGGAGGTATATATATATATAAAATTCCACAAAACAGCTTAAAAAATTAATTAATAAAATAAATTTAGGTCATCATAAGATAATATAGGAAAAACCATTTTTAATAGTATAATATAGGAAAATCATCACAAACTTAGGTGCTAATTATCTATTGATCCATTTCAAGAATAGGAACAAGGAACCAAGTCATTTTCCAGCATTGATCCAGTTAATGGGCATTTCAGCTGCCAGCAGCACAACTTGCAACATCAAATGTGAGGAACTCTTCACCTCAATAAGAGGACACAGACATGATAAAAGGCTTGTCAACAGGGAATAAATGTCTCTACATAAAAGGGCTATGATGTGCATATATATGGACATACTGTAAGATCATGCTCTGCTGTTACAGATGAGGGAAGAAAAAGAAAAGAAGATTTTACTTGATCAGACTCATTTTACCAATTCATTCCACCCATATAATAGTATCCTTAAAATGGGGTAAAAAAAGAATTCTAGATAATTATTCTTAGAATGGAGGAAGCAGCATATCATAACATACTGAAATGATTTATGCAACTTCCTTTAATTTCAAAAAGCTTCATTATAAATGGAATCTAGCTCTGCAACCACCAAGAGCACAAAAGATGCTCTTGATGGTGAGATTTGAAATACAGACTCAGACAGAGCAACAAGATATGGGTCACAATTATGATTCAAATGGAAATGTCTGGTCCATCCTCATAATCAGTATTAATACATGATGCAATGCTAATAAAAGCATCCACTAGTCGACTGAATAGTCTAAATTCTAAAGGACCAACTGACTGCACTATTGGTTGGATAACAATGACGCAGCTGCCAAGGATGACTAAGCATCAACTAAGTTGACTACTGACTAGGCAGCCTAGTTAGAAACGATGTTATTTTGAAATTTTTGTTTTTTTTCTTATCTTTTTATCAATTTTTATATATACAAAAAATCTTGGTCTATCCAAGACAGCATTTGAGTCTGAGAGTGGCCATTTTGTTCAGTATATGGCCATGGAAGTAAGGAAACACTTGAAGATGGTGCCAAGCTTGTTTAACAAAGTAATCGATGCTCAGGCTTTGGTTCAGGTTTTCACAATGCTTCCATGAATTTTATCCCATAAGAAGCCTATGCATGAACAAGAAGGAAATAAACGACCCATTTAGTCCAGACACATCTTGTACTACTGAATTTGTTCAAACAAATACTTTTCATCCTTCCAATATCTCCCTTGATTAAACAATTTACAGAAATGATACAAACATCTTTCCCCTTTCCTCTTCCTTCAATGACAATCAACTTTGCAACTATTAGAATTAACATAAGGAATGGCCTAAATACTACACCCAAACAATCTTGCTTTCACGTAGTGTCTCATGTTCAGGAACAAAACAGTTCCACTGCAATCCAATCTGCACTGTTTCAACTGGCCCCAAACCTGTAACCAAAAATCAATACTCTGGAATCTGGATTCTACAAGCTCAAAAGGTTCTTTTATTCTTTAACCACGATTTTAAATACAGAGTAGCCTGAAGTCTAATCCAAAAGCTACTAGTAGAAATTATTAATCATCCCCACCCTTGCCAGAACTGAACATTCTTTTTTTTTTTGGATAAATCAGAACTGAACATTCTTCAACAATAAGTATCAAATTTTAATTGGGGATCAATGACTTGTTTTTGAAAATTTGTATTGCCATCAAACTGAAATTTCTTGATGATTAAATTAACATTAAAAAGAATAAGACACATCTTTTTTTTCTTTAAAATTAGTAAATTACATACCATTCACCAACTTCAATTAATGAAACAAATCATCCAAACAAATATAGCCCAAATTCAAGAAAAAGGGGGTTAATCAAACCAAGGAAATAGGTCAGTGGGTACCCACGTCAGGAAACGCAGCATCCAGGTAAGAAACATTGATCTCTAACGAGACACCCGTGATTACATATCCAACGCTAGAGATTACCGCCGAGCCCACCAAATCAATTAGCGATGCTGTCGCTCCACCATGCAGGAAATTGCCAGAGTTCTTAATCCAACAAGAAAACGAAAACCGAGAACCCCAAAATCAAAATTGTTAACTGAGATCATGAACCTTAAGAACATTTACCACTCACCAGTAGTTTGTGGGTTCGACTTACCAGAAGACGAGGGGGAACTTTCATGGTGCAGATAATTCGACCAGGTTCAATCAGATCAACTTTGAGGCCTTGAACGATGAATTGGTCGAAGAATTTGGGAGGCAGAGCATCCAGTGAAGCATTCCCGCTCTTGTTGTCTCCTCGCTCCAACATCCTCTTTACTGATTCCAAATCCATCTGTCTGTGTCCTTTGCAGACTCCCAGACACAGACAAATTGATATCTAGCGCGCTCTACAACTCCAACTCCCAAAAACCCAAAAAGTAGCTTTTGTGGAGGGATTTGTCCGCTTGACCACTGTCTGTTTGCAGTGCATAATAGTCCGAGCTCGGATTCCGTCAGTGCTAGGCCCGTTCGAACCATTCCCCGTGAAATCCAACTCATAAGTACGGAAATATTCCCAAAATTGATCTAATACTCCATACTCCGTAGAAGACTTCGACTTCTCTAATCTATTGCTGGTTCCAATAGGGTTGGTGTTTCCGTCTCAACACCCTTCCAAAATCATCTAACACCACACAGAACATGTGATTGGGACCAGAGGAGATCACATGAAACATATTTTATTGGCAGGAGATTACTCATGGAAATTTCACAAACCGGACCGGACCGTCCAATACTGAACAGTTCTTCTGACTTTGAGTGAATGATCGATCTAATTTGGCGGAGTGGCGGAGGTGGGTGGGTTCATTATGGGCTTTTTCTTTCTTTTTTTTTTTTTCCTTTTTTTTTGTAATTTGCATTATAGATCTCTCCAACCAAGGTAGAGCTCAACGAGTTTCGATCACCTGCGAACGAAATACGTTTCAACCCTCTATCAACATAATCTCACACCACATATCTCATACATGGTAGATCCCACTTTTATGGTGGGTTAGTGAAATGTGTGTTATTAGACCAAGTTGGTAGAGGGTTGGAACGTGTATTGTTGGTAGAAGATCTCAACTCGAGCACAAGTCCAGACTCCAGAGCCCATAAATGATCAAAAGTTATTAGGGGTGCTCATGATTCAATTAACCGAACTGTGGGGTAAATTTTTGGACTGAATCGGTATGTTCGATTTTTACATTTAATCGAACCGAAATCAAATCGATGCAATTCGCTAACCGGTCAACTGGTCAACCGGTTAATCAGTGGATCAGTTAATCGCGACTCGGTTTTTCAATTTTTTTTTATGCCCTTATAATTTAAAAAGAAAAGGAAAAACAATCGAAGAGAACTGGAATGCCACTTCGCCGGTGTCGTCAAGATGCAATAGAGCCTCTAACCTGAAGCCAAGCCTCCGATGTCGCCGAAGAGGTGAGGGAGAGAGCTCAGAGAGAGTCCTAGAGGCAAGAGAGAGAACACAGAAAGAGACTGAGAGGCAAGAGAGAGAGAGAGAGAGGGAGTATGAGGGAGTGAGAGTCCGAGAGAGAGAGAGGGAGAAAGAAAGGGATGAGGGAAATAGGGAATAGGGATTCTGTGCGTACGCAACGGGTGTTAGAGTCAAACGACTCAGATTGTCCGATAGGCTGTTTGCCAGTCTGGCAGCCTGAAAGTCTAACTATCAGTAGTCAGTTCGGTAGTTTAGAACTTTAAATGTGTTTATTAGATTTAAAATATATAATATATAATATTATATAAAAATATTATATATATATATATATATAGGTTGGTTCGATTAACTACCGATTTTTTTAAATGATTAGTCAAAACCGAACCGAAATTGTCGGTTTTCTAAAAGTATTGAACCGAAACCAAACCGGCCGGTTTGATTAACTATTTTTTGATTCGGTTTCAGTCGATTCAGATTTTCAGTTTTTTTTTTTTTTTTTGCTTACCCCTAAAAGTTATGCCCTCACCCATTGGGCTCGTAACCAATAAGCTAATGAGTTGGTGTTCGGCACCAATGCATTTCAAAAGAATTCAATTTTCACCAATCCATTCTATTTAAAACCATATCTTCTGTTAAATTGTCGGTGCTTAAATAATTTCTTACCACTTCTATTCATTCATGTCCTTTTTGGTTTACCCATAACTCCTCTAACCCCTTCCACTTGTAACAAATCATTTCTTACTACTACACCTACTCTTAACAATAAAAGAATAAGGAGTGCTCATCAATATGTATGGTTTTGTCGTTTAAAACAAAAATAATCACCACATCAGTAAAAAAAAAAAATAAAAAATCGGGCAGATTGCTAAACAGCCTATATATAACTCGTAAACTACTTAACCAATTACTTGAAATTTTAAGCACAATTAAATTATAATTAGAAATATCAAACTATTAGGCTGGACCTACAGAAAATCTTATAAACTGACAAAGATACTCCCTACACCAAATTTAGCTCACACCCCAAATACCATCAGTTTCGATATGATGTAGTCCGAGGCTCCCATAGATGCGATGAAAGGGAATCTGGCTACAATGAGACCATATCTAGCAGGGGAATATCCACAATGCGATGAAGTCACAGGACCGTGATGAGGAACAAATCATCACTCATCATATGAAGTTGCAAAACCGCACTGGCCTGTGATCACATGACTCTTGCTTTGGTTGTAATGAAAACATCATGCTCATCGCAATGACTTCACATAGCGATGACCCAACCACACCATCACATCCAGCAAGCTCCAACATTCAAGTAATCGTCCTTGCCTACCAACTGCCGGAGTTCTACAATTATTTCCCAGTACATGACAGTTGCAGAACCAACCCAACAGTAGATATCACACTAAGCAATCTCCTAACAGCTAGATCGCATGCCAGGCATCACTAGCTGCCGGCTTTCCTTTTAATCTTATGCTTGTCTTCTTATTCCAACTACCCCTTTTGCTCAGTTATTTTGGTACTATGCTTTTAGGCATCAAAAGTTTGTAATATTTCTTTAGGCAATACATAAGACAGGCTGAGCTTTGTAAGCATCAACTTTTGGAATATTTTCACTTGCCTCAATTTTCATGTTTATATTAACTTTGTTATTGCTTCCTACTTTTACCATGTCTTCATCTTGTATGTTTATGTTAGAAACTCAGAAACTAAAATGGAGCCTCAGTTTTTCTCTTGCAGATTAATGTCTACTGATTTTATCAATTTGCTTTGCCATCAAATTGAAATTTCTTGATGATTAAAAAGTGAAAAAGAAAATCCGTCCTTTTTCTTCACAATTTACAAAGCAATCACTGTTCACCAAATTCAATTACCATAACAAAAACAAGAAACAATATAAAACCTAAATTCAAGTAAAACAGTTTTAAAGGAAACAAAGAAACAGAGAAGGTACTCACGTTGGCAAGCGCATTATCCAAGTAAGACACGTTAATCTCTAAAGAAACACCATTGTTTACAGCTCCAGCGCTGAAGATTACGGCAGCACCCACGAAATCAATTAGCGACGCCGTCGCCCCGCCATGCAGTAAATTACGAGAATTCTTAACGCGACAAGAAAACGAAAACCCAGAATCATAAAATGAAAATTGTTAACCGAGAGAGAAAGATTTCTGAACTTTTATCTGTCCTTCGTCTCACTCGTGAGTGTATGTGTGTTTGACTTACCACCAGACGAGGAGGGACTTTCATGGAGCAGACAACTCGACCAGGTTCGACCAGATCGAATTTGATGCCTTGAGCGACGAGCGAGTCGATGAGTCTGGGAGGCAGAGGAATTGGAGTATTCTCACTGTCGCCATCTCCTCTCTCCAACCATCTCTTAACTGACTCCAAACCCATCTCTCTCTCCGACGATCTGATGTCATATGCGTTCTGCAGGTCGAAGAGGTGTAAGAGTTCACTGATGAAGCTAGGGACCCCCTTTCGAGGTTACAGTGCACCCTGTGCACTTGCAGTGAATTCGTACTGCGTAGATCGTTTATTAGTGGTTATGATTAGAGAATTCATTTAGACACTTGTATTTTCAAATATATATATTTAAAAATATTAAAGGAATGACTTCAGGTCAACCAGATTTCCCTCGATTAGAAAATTGTATTTTTAAATTTAATATATATATATATTAAAAGAATGATTTTAGGCCAAAGCCTCCTCTCATATGTGATTCTTTTAGACACATTTAGGCACCTGTGTTTTCAAATTCATAAACAAATTAAATACATATCTTCTTCTAATAATTATCTTTCAATAACATAATCCACTAATATGCATAGTTGAGCCCTTTAAAGTGGAGTGCTGTATGAAGTGGATGTTTCCACTCTCAATCATTTCCTAAAAAATATGAAAGTGGAAATTTGAGCAGATACGTTAAGAAATAGCTAACTCATAAAATAACAAACTAACTTCAAATCAATGCAATCGAAAATACCAAAATTTTTGCACAGAGTTCTGCATCTGAAACTCAGAGAACTTCAATAAACATTGATAAAGGTACATAATAATTTGTAAATAATCATTTTATATTTATATCAACTCATTTTATATGTTTTTAAAATAAATATTTAATGCTAACTATTTATATTATAATTGATGTAGCACAATCCGGTCACTCCTAACTGGCGCTCGCATGGCTCCTGAGATGTACCTGAAACGAGAGGAAGGATGAAGAACTCCCGAGGGTTTTCCCGGCGGGAACGCTCCGATGCTTAAGTTAGTACTGTGTGCAAGAAGCTGAAAGAGAATGAACACTAAGAGTGCAGGTTGCGCTAGTCATTCAAGATACTTTGTTCCTTGAGGATAAGTTCCTTATAGCTGAATTCCGTTGCTCCCGACCCTCTGACTTCTGACAGGGCAGGTATAACTGCCACTGTCAGTCTGCCACAGCCGTTACAGATAGGGCTGAGGTGGCACGCGCGGGGGCCGTCGTGCAGGGTACGTGTCTGTCAGGTGTGGGACGCCTTTCTAAAGGTGGCAGGCGCGGCGAGGGAACATGCCTGCAATTCGCAGGCTTGTCGGGTATGGCGGTCGGGTAGGAAGCCCTCCTATGGTATACCGAGCTGTTCTCTTGCGAATTGCCCTGAGCTGGGCCGTCCCTTGAGTGACGGGCTACCTGCAGCCAGTTATGCCGAGCTAGCTGACCCGAGGTCTTTGTGCCTCGGGGCGTTCGAAGAAGAATCGGTGCGTTCTTGCTTGGGAGTGGCCCGAGGTCCATTGGGAGGAGCTCGAGTCTCAAAAGGGGTCAGGGTGCCCCGAACTCGGGACCCCCCAAAGTACCTTAACCCCGGGGATGAGGTACGGGCGAGGCGGCTTTCGGCGAGTAGTTTACCTGCCGGGTTGCCGTGCTGAACTTGGTGGGACTTCCCCACCGAGTTGTGCTCACGTCCATTGTGCTGTCATGCTGAGTCACTATTTGAGCTAGGTCACGCCTACGTGTACCTGAGCTACGAGGTCGGGCCAAATCACCCTCCATCAATTGCCCCCCACTCCCAGCGCTGGCGGCGGTGACCCAGCGCAAGGAAGTCATGACGCGTTGGATGGATTTGGCGTCAGTGTTTGTGCTGCGTTGTCATGCGTTCCATCCAGCTATACCGGTCTAGCGCCTGGCTCGACCGAAAAGAGATTCGAGTCGCCTCCGGGTTACGCGCGGACTTCACGCGACTTTGACTTCGCGGACGTCAAAAATGCGCTAAATTGTTTTCGCCTCGAAGAACCCGCAGTTGTGGCTATAAATAGGGGGTCCCTTGGCCATTTTCTTCGCCACAAAGCTTTCATCGTTAGCGTTTGAGCTTGCGCCAGGGGTTTCTTAGCTCGGGTCCTCCAGTTCGTTCTGTTCTTCCAGTCCGGTTGCGTTTCTTTGGTGAGTCCTCCCGAGTTTCCTTTTCCCTTCTAGTTTGCTTCTTTCTGTTAGTCCGGTATGTCGTCTGGTGTAGACAGTCTCATCGACGAGCCCGAGGTAGGTACCTCGGCTCGGGATGTCCCCTCTGCTACCCAGCCATCCGAAGTACGGGTGGCTTCGGGTCATCTGGCGTCTACCTCTCACCGAGGTCGGGAACCAGATCAGTTCGGGCCTTCCATAATGACTTCGGAGAGGCTTTAGGACCTCATATAGAGGTGCCGCCTCCCTAGCAAGTACTCATATAGTCTTCCCACCGGCAATTTTCCATGGGAGCACGGTCCCAACGAGATTGTGATATTCAGGGAGCAACTGATATCTGGGCTCGGACTTCCACTTCACCCTTTAATTGTTGAGGTGTTAGTACACTTTAACATTACCCTGGACCAACTCCACCCGAACTCCATACGGAATGTGGTGGGGTCCATTTCTCTTTGTTTTGACCGTTTCTTTTCCATAGATTTAGATGTTCTTAGTACGATCTTGGCTATAAAGAAGAGCGCTTCGGGCGCTCTCCCCGGGCATAGGCAGTCTTACTACTTGTCCCCCCGCCCAAGTTTTAAACTCATGCACAAGCTCCCGAGCAAAGTCCCAGCTTGGAAGCGGGACTACTTCGTAGTCCGGAGCAACATGGGGTGGCCCTTCCCCACCGATTGGAGGATAGCCGTTCAAGACCCTGGTGTCATCCTGGACGGGAAGACCAAGAAGGAGCTCCAGTCACTAGCTAAGCTCGGGTTGCATTATAAAGACTTCACTTCTGAGGAGAAGCTCGTTCGAGCGGGCTTGAGTCCGGGTAGGTTTTTCCCACTTCGGCTTTTCCGCTCATATATTTGCTTCGGGTTACTGATGTCGTATTTCACCGCAGGTTCCATGGAGGCGGAAAAGATAGACAACCAGAAGCTCTTCCACCAGATGAAGAGGAAGAAGCGCGTGGCATAGAAGGTGTGCATTGGGTCCCCGCAAGCTTCAGCCGAACCTCGACTTCCGCAGACTTCTGCTTCGGGGCCCGAGGTGGCAACTATGCCCGTCATTGACTTGGAGGAGGGGGTTGTGCTTAAGGGGCCCGAGGTGATGGCAGAACTTGCCGTTAAGCCCGTTGAGCCCGTTGCCAGTTGGACCCGAGCTTGCCAGCGCTGGGCTTAGGCACCATAACTTTACGAAGGGCCAGGTCGCCAACGCGGAGGTTTCGCCTCTTGACCCTGATGTTATAGTACCGAGCTACTCTCTGCTAGTAGGCTGCGGTCCTAATGTACGCGAGGTCCCTTACTTCGTCGAGTAGGTCGAGGTTGGTACGTAGCTCATCTTCGTTTGTTTGATCACTGTATGTTTCTAGGCGCAACGTAGGTACTTCGATCTTTGCGGGGATCACTGCTTCGGTGCCATAGGTGAGATTGAAGGGTGTTTCTCCCATGGCGGTCTTCTCCGTGGTCTAGTAGGCCCATAGGACACTGGATAGTTCATCTGCCCACAATCCTTTAGCTCGGTCCAGTCGTGCCTTTAGTCCACGGAGGATGGCTCTGTTCGTGACTTCTGCCTGACCGTTTGCTTGAGGGTGCGCGGCTGAAGTAAAATTTTGTTGGGTCCCCATGTCTCAACACCAGTCTTGAAATTTGATGTCCTCGAATTGCTTGCCGTTGTCGAAGATCAACACCCGAGGTAATCCGAAGTGGCACATGATGTTCTTCCAAAAGAAGTTTTGGACATTTCGGGCTGTGATCGTCACGAGGGGCTCGACTTCTACCCACTTGGTAAAATAGTCCACTGCCACTACTAAGAACTTTCTTCCACCCGTTGCTGGTAGGAATGGCCCGAGTAAATCGATGCCCCACTACGCAAAGAGCCTCGGGCTGGTGAGATACTTGAGGTCGGCAGCGGGTTGGTGGTGAATATTGGCATGTCTTTGGCATTTGTCACATTTTTTGACGAGCTCAATAGCATATGCCTTCATTGTTGGCCAATAATACCCTTGTCGGAGTGCCTTTTGGGCGAGGGCCCTGCCCTCCAAGTGCCCACCGCATAGACCCTCATGGGTGTCGCGGAGTACGAGCTTGGCTTCGGTAGGTCGGAAGCAACATAAGTAGGGGAGTGTGTAAGATCTCTGGTATAGTTGTTCGTCTATCATGACATATTTGGTTGCCTGGTGCTGCACACTTCTAGCTGCATTGCGGTCTGCAGGGAGGGTCCCATGTAGCAAGAAGCTTGCGAGCGGGTCAATTCAGCTTGGATCTGCTTGAACGACGGGAGCGACCTCCTCTGCCCCCCTAAGAATGCTAGGCCGAGACAGGTCCTCTATGTACACGGTTCTCATGGTGATGTTGCTGGTGCTGGCTAACCTGGAAGGGGCGTCGGCCTCGGCGTTCTCTGACCTAGGGATTTGTCTGATAAAGTGTGATTGGAAGTTGAGCAGGGCCTCTCTGACTTTGGCTAAGTAGGCGATCACGGTTGGCTCGCGAGTTTCGTACTCGCCGGTGACCTGGTTGACCACAAGCTGGGAGTCGCTGTAGATAACGATGTGCTTGGCTTTTACTTCTCTGGCTAGAGCTAGTCCAGCTATCAACACCTCGTACTCTGCTTCATTGTTAGATGCCGTGAACTCGAAGCGTAGCGCATACTCCAGTTTCGTGCCAGTTGGGCCGTGTAGAACTATTCCAGCTCTGTTGCCCTACTGGTTTGAGGAGCCATCTACGTGAAGGATCTAGGGCTCCTCATCCCAGCTCGGGCTTGGTCGAACTAGGAGAGATGCCACACTGGTTACTACCTCACGGGGCTCGGACTCGACCGGCCTGGGAGCTTCGGGCTCACCTGAGTTGGGAGCCTCGTGCTCAACCGGCCTGGGGTCTTCAAAGATGAATGTGCATTTGGCGATGAAATTTGCTAAGGCTTGGGCCTTAATGGCAGTTCGCGGCTTGTATTGGATATCGTACTCGCTGAGCTCAATGGCCCACTTCGTCAATCGACTAGAGACCTCGGGCTTAAGTAAGACTTGCCTCAGAGGTTTGTCAGTGAGAATGATAACAGTGTGAGCCTAGAAGTACAGGCGGAGCTTCTGAGCTACAATTACCAGTGCGTACGCTAGCTTTTCTATCTTCGAGTATTTCGTCTCTACTCCCTGCAATATTTTACTAACATAATAGATGGGTCGTTGGACCCGATCTACTTCCTTTATTGGTACTGAACTGACCACTTCGTCGCTCGCCGAGAGGTACAGTTCTAAAACGTCGCCCTCCTCGGGCTGGGTTAAGATCGGCACACTAGCGAGGTATTTCTTGAGCTCGTCAAACGCGAGTTGACAGTCTCGGGTCCACTCGAACCCTTTGCTCTTGATTGCCTTAAAGAACGGCAGATAGCGGTCCGCCGATTTGGACATGAAGCGGCTCAGGGCGGCTATGCGGCCATTCAACCTCTGAACCTCTTTCAACTTACGGGGTGGTCTCATGTCTAAGATGGCCTTAACCTTATCTGGGTTGGCTTCAATGCCGCACCGGTTAACGATGTATCCCAGAAATTTACCCGAGGTCACACCGAACACACACTTGTTTGGATTCAATCTCATGTTAAACTTACGCAAAATTTCAAAAACTGAATGCAAGTCATGTATTAATTCATGTGAGAATTGAGTTTTGACGACCATGTCGTCTACATAGCATTCTACTTTTCTGTCGATTAACGGCGCAAACAATTTATTTACAAGCCTTTGAAAGGTTGCCCCTGCGTTTTTCAACCCGAAGGGCATAACCTTGTAATAGTATAGGTCGAACTCCGTGATGAAGGCAGTCTTTTCTTCGTCCGCCGAGTCCATCTTGTTCTGGTTATAGCCCGAATAGGCATCCAAGAAACTTAGCAACTCATGCCCTGAGGTCGCGTCCACCAAACGGTCGATTCTGGGGAGCGGGAAGCAGTCTTTCGGGCAAGCCCGGTTCAGGTCGGTGTAGTCGACGCACATGCGCCACTTGCCGTTGGCCTTCTTTACCAGGACGGGGTTGGCTACCCAGCTCGGGTAGTGGACTTCTCTTATGAAGTCCGCTGCGAGGAGCTTCTTGACTTCCTCGTCGACCGCTTTCCACCGTTCCGGGGCTAGGTTGCGTTTCTTCTGTCTAACGGGCCTAACTACAGGATCAGTGTTCAACTTGTGAGTTAAACGGGCCTAACCACCATTCCGGCGCTGATCTGAAGCGTCCGAGCTGGGTCTACTGTTGAGGCCGGGACCGTGACTGTTTCTTTCGTGGGTGCGGCTCGCTCTTCGCCTTGCTCCGTGGGTCGTTCCAGTTCGAGGTCATCGGCCACCTTGGTTTTCCCCTTTAGGGTGGCAACGTAGCACTTGCGGGATTCGAGCTGGTCGCCCCGCGCTACTCCCACACCAAAGTCTGTTGGGATCTTCATATCCAAGGGGTAAGTGGAGACCACTGCCCGTAGGACATGGGTGATCGGTCGACCTAAAATGGCATTGTAGGGAGAGGGGGTCGCTACCACCAGGAAGTTGTGTTCGAATCTGACCACACAAGGCCATGTGCCGATCTCTACAGGTACTGTTATTTTCCCAAGGGGGCGGACTTCCTCTCCGCTGAAGCCCACTAAAGGGGTGTCCGTAGGCCTCAGATCGCTTCTCTGCAACTGAAGCTGGTCAAACACAGCTTTGAAGAGGATGTCGGCTGAGCTGCCTGAGTCCACGAGTACGCGCCTGACCTCGAAGTCATTGATTCTTAGCTTTATTATGAGTGCGTCATCATGGGGGTAGTGGACCCCTCGCACATCGTCTTCTGTGAAGAAAATTGGATCTCCCGTCTTCGGCCGCTTTGGGGGGTTCTGCTCTTCCCGGGTGGCCTCACGAACTGACGTCTGAGCTGCTGCTGAGGTGCAACCCGCAACGATCGAACCTCCCACTATCATGCGGATGGTCCCCCGAACTGGCCTCTCCTCTAGAGGCTGCCTCTGCGGTTGTTCAGCCAGCCTGCTGCTGGACTCGGGAGCATCTTTACCATGCTCTCCTTTCCGACATGTTCTATTACTGTTGTTATTATTATTATTATTTTGTACAAAGTTTCTCAAATATCCGCGACGGATGAGCTCCTCTATCTCGTCGCGGAGGTTTTTACAACTCTCGGTACTATGACCGTGGTCTTTGTGAAAACTGCAATACCGACTCTTATTTCTTTCATTGGGATTCCCCCTCAGACGGTGTGGCCACTTCACGTATGGGGCATCCTTGATCGCCATCAGGATTTCGGCCCGCTTCGCGTTCAGTGGGGTGTAATCAGCTCGGTCTGGTGCAGGAGCTCGGAACAATTTACCTGGCTTTACACCCCGGACTGTTTCCTTTTTTCCTCGGGTCTCCCCTTGACTGAAAGGCTCTCCTTCTCTCTTTCTTTTTTTGGGTGCGCCCTCGCCCTTCTGGTTGATCTCGTCTTCAGTGGCTATGAACTTATTTGCAAGCTTTAGAAACTCGGTTATGGTCGCGGGTTGGTTGACGACCATGTGCCACTTGAACTCTTTGTGCATCACGCCCTTCTTGGCTGCAGCAAGGCGTATGGCGGGGTCCAGGCACGGTATCTGCATACAAGTGTTGTTGAACCGCTTGATATAGCTCCGGATGGACTCTCCCTCTCTTTGTGCTATGTTGAAGATGCTTTCTTCGGTTCGCGGGCACCATTTGCTGGTGACAAAGTGGGACGTGAAGACTTGTGCGAATTGTGTTCAACTTCTTATTGACCCGGGTGCCAAGTTCCGGTACCACGTGCTGGCCGCTCCCCTGAAAGTAGTGGAGAAGGCCACACACATGCACGACTCATTGGCTCGCGCCAGGTGCATCTGTGACTGAAAGGCATCTACAGGATCATTCGGGTTGAACGACCCGTCATACTTATCAAGAGGGAGGAGCTTGAAATCCTTGGGCATTGGGACTGCCAGGAGTTCGAAAGACAAGGGGGACAAAACCGAGAGGAGGGGAGCTTTGGCTTCGGCCGAGCCTACCTCTTCTTTGCCCATGAGCTCGGGCAAATCGCGGGTGACAGATCGGCGAGCTCGGCGGTGACGTTTCTGTTTCTTGATGGGCTCGACGTTCGTGCTGCTCACCTCTGCGCTGTCCATAATGGTTTGCGCCAGGAGTAGCCCGGTCTGCTGGTGATGGCTACGGACAGAAGGGTCCTGCTTGGAGTCTGTTGCCAGGATCTCGAACCGATTTTCAAGGATTAGGGTTCCAAACTTTGACTGTCGTGGTGACGTAGACCTGCCGAGCCGGGGTCCTCCCGACCTGTCCACCCGCGGCGAGATCGGGGTAGCCGGTCTCTCCCGTCTGCCGTGGGGGGAGGCCAGGTTTTTTGGGAGATTTTAGGGGGCCTCTCCTCGGCCGAAGTGCTCGCTTTGGCGGCGAGATTTGGCTTGCTGCGAGGTTAGGCACTGAGGCGAGAGCTGAGGCTGCTGAAGCTGAAGTTGGGGCAGCTGGGGGAATTGTTGCTGATACTGATACTGGGAGACCTGGTGCAGTACATGTTGTTGATAGAGTTGAAGTTGTTGGAACTGTTGCATTTGAGCCTACATGGCCCTCATGCACTGCACCAGGTCCTCCATCTGGTTCGGGCTGGCCGCTGGGGGAACGACCGAAGGTTCGGTGAACGTTGTTCCGATTGTAGCAGGAAGTGGGGCGATGACAGGTGCCATTATGAGAGGCACGTTCATCTGGGGATTCCGTCCACTGAGAGGGGGACGGTGAACTGTCCGACACAGACAGTAGGAAGCTAGGGTTGTTCCCTAGAGTTATCCACTTCCGTGCTTCGTCCGACGTTGCTAGAGGAAGCAATGAGCGTTGGATTGTTTCAAGGAAGAAAAAGGAACTGAAAGAGTTTAGAGAGAAAGGATTTTTGAAGCGTCTTCCCACAGACGGCGCCAAATGATGTAGCACAATCCGGTCACTCCTAGCTGGCGCTCGCGTGGCTCCTGAGATGTACCTGAAACAAGAGGAAGGAGGAAGAACTCCCGGGGGGTTTCCCGGCGGGAACGTTCCGATGCTTAAGTTAGTACTGTGTGCAAGAAGCTGAAAGAGAATGAACACTAAGAGTGCAGGTTGCGCTAGTCATTCAAGATACCTTGTTCCTTGAGGATAAGTTCCTTATAGCTGAATTCCGTTGCTCCCGGCCCTCTGACTTCTGACAGGGCAGGTATAACCGCCACTATCAGTCTACCACAGCCGTTACAGGCAGGGCTGAGGTGGCACGCGCGGGGCCGTCATGCAGGGTACGTGTTTGTCCGGTGTGGGACGCCTTTCTAAAGGTGGCAGGCGCGGTGAGGGGACATGCCTGCAATTCGCAGGCTTGTCGGGTACCTATGGTATACCGAGCTGTTCTCCTGCGAATTGCTCTGAGCTGGGCTGTCCCTTGAGTGACGGGCTGCCTGCAGCCGGTTATGCCGAGCTAGCCAACTCGAGGTCTTTGCGCCTCGGGGCGTCCGAAGAAGAATCGGTGCGTTCTTGCTTGGGAGTGGCCCGAGGTCCATTGGGAGGAGCTTGGGTCTCAAAAGGGGTCAGGGTGCCCCAAACTCGGGACCCCTTGAAGTGCCTTAACCCCAGGGAGGAGGTGCGGGCGAGGCGGCTTTCGGCGAGTAGTTTACCTGTCGGGTTGCCGTGCTGAACTCGGTGGGACTTCCCCACCGAGTTGCGCTCACGTCCGTTGTGCTGTCATGCTGAGTCACTGTTTGAGATAGGTCACGCCTACATGTACCTGAGCTACGAGGTCGGGTCAAATCACCCTGCATCAATAAGTATTATCTAAAATTATAATTCAGACTTTTAGACGAAATAATTAAATATATTATTATTATCACTAATTGTAATTAATACTATTATATTAATTAATTTATATTATTATTATCAATAGCGATAATTAATTATTATTACTAATAATGATTTGTAATTATAATTAGTTACTACTAATTAATTCTTTATAATAATGATAATTATTACTTCAAAATGTTAATTAATTAATGATAAGTAATAAGTATTTTAATAATTTTTATTATTATTTGGGATTTAATCATTTTACATTTATATTAATCCATATAAATATGAATATAAATATAATCTTATATTTAGTGTTACTTGTTTACAATATTATTATTATAAGTAATAATAATAATAATTTAATATTACTGATTTCAAAATCAATACACATAATAAGAATAGGGTAAAATACAAAAACCTGCCCTATAATTTCATTTTAACAAATACCTCCCGTGAATTTTTGAGAAACTCAACAAAAACCTCCCTTTCGTCATTGTCCTGTATGGAAAATGTTAGATTGATGCACCAATTTTTTCCAAATACCCATTTTACCCTTGTATAAATTATTTTACATACAAAATTACTAAAATAACCCCATTTTAACTCAACAAAAACCTCTTTTAATGATCATTTTAGTAATCTAACATAATATGTTTGTCGGTTGAGTTAAAATAGGATTATTTCAGTAATTTTGTATGTAAAATAATTTATAAAAGGGTAGAATGGATATTTAGAAAAAAACTGGTGCATCAATCTAACGTTATCCGTCTGGGATAGTGACGGAAGGGAGGCTTTTGTTGAGTTTCTCAAAAGTTCAGGGGAGGTTTTTGTATTTTACCCATAAGAATATAATATTAGTAAATAATAGTAATAATAATATTCTTATTATTATTATTGATTTCATAATTATTAATATATTATTTATCTATATTACTCAGTAAAACATGGAATAAAAAAATATTCAAATTACCACTAAATGTATGAACTAAAAATCTATGAGTATTTTAATTGACTTGAAATTGACACATCAACTTGCACAAAATTATAATTTCAACCAGCATTTCCTATTTCTATCTCCCAATTCCCTTAATTCAAACATATCATTAGATTATGTACAAATTTCTCTACCTTTTTCCTAAAGATAAATTCCAACCAATCTACGTGCATTGTTGGGAGCTTAAACTTAAAATCCATAACCATGATCGACCAAAAGAAGTGTTGCCACTTAACTTGGAGGTGACCTCCATACTCGGGATGGTCCCATTATTCTCCTTCTTTTTCTATTTCCTCCATTAGATGGGCTTTGAAGTCCTGATTATATTATTAGTTGATTGTAGCCATACATGATAATGATTTGGTTGTAGTCATATATTTTTCAACTGTTACTTTAAAGGACGGATGCACCTGCAAATGTTGTTTGGCATGGATTGTTTTCTTATCAACTATTTGAATGATTTTCTTCCTTCTTTTTCTCTTTAAATAGATATCATTTAAATCATTTTTATCCATTCATATGCCCCTAAATATTAAGTAGTATTGGTGATATTGTTGTAAACATTCATCTAATTTTACTATTTTATAAATAGATTAATGATTTCAAAGTTATTGATACTTTTTTAGGGGTGGGTTGCTCAAGAGGACATTGATTTTTATTGTTAAATAGTAAATTTCAAATTAAATAATATTATAGTTACCCCTTACTTAGTATGGGGTCATTCTCTAGATCAAACATGATAAGTCTCTTAAATCAAATAAAGAGCCTACCCTAAATGTCTATTATAAATAATTAAAAAATTAAAATAATTCAGATTAAATCAAATAATTACTTGCTAAAAATTACTGGATTAAGTAAATAATATTAACAATCAGTTATTTCTACAAATAATTAATAATAATAACAATCATCAAATACTTAATTAAGTAAATAATAGAAAACAAAATAACAATCATCAGATATCATTAATGTTTATTCAAAGTGAGGCCCATAATAATTACCGAATACAGTAATTAAACCTTAAATAAGAATCAATATTTATTAATAGTAATTAAAATTATTAAACCAAATCATTAATGCTATTACATTAATAATTATACTTGGTTGAAAAAAATTATTTTAAGTAAATATTTAAATAATTACAAATTTAGTTAATATTATTACTATATAACAAAAATTTTAAATTAAATACTAAAATAAATTAATAATAATAATAATAATAATAATAATAATAATAATAATAATAATAAAATATAATAATAAGAATAAGAATAAGAATAAGAATAAGAATAAGAATGGTTAAATTAAAGTAATAAATGGTTCAAGTTGAATTTAATGACCCGTATAATTTTGCAGATTTGACATATAAGGGTGAATTTGTGTGGATCCGTAGACTGAATGAATGTCTTAAAAAATGGCAATTTATAAACAATAATAAAAAATAGTAATAAAAATCATTAATGTTTATTCATATATATATAATTAATTAATTAACTTCCCCGTACTTAATACGGGGTCATTCACTAGTTTAATTTTAATATTGATGAACCAACTAATTTAGAGACAGGCCCAGTTATAGCCCATTTTAGTTATCAAAATTTAGGCTGAGCCCATTGGGCCTGTCCCCATTAAGTTAATAGGCCTGCCCCGAGGCACTACTGATTGTGCCACTGTGCCAGGTCTTGAGCTAGCTAGACCAGGGTCCAAATAAAACGAATCTGGGCTAATCTGATTTTTAGCCCAAGCCCAGTTTTAAAACTGCACCACCCAGGTGTTTTGAGTGTAAATGTCAATTTTCAGTTTTTGGTTGAGATTGTTTTGATTAAAAACAGTGATAATTTTTCTACTAGAAACATAAATGGGATTTTGGGGAGAAGTCAAATTGGTGTCCTACGTTGCTCTTAGTTGGTGTCTTATGTGGCAGTGTAGAGATATATTCAGCACATCTCCGCTGTATATTGGGAACATCCATCATTTCTAGTATTATGATCCGGAGATGTTCTCAATACTCGACAGGGATGTGCTGTGGGACATTATGGGGCACCCCCTGTGGAGCGCAGATCTGAACTCGTATTCTGGTTCATCCCATACCAGCAAAGATATCAAATGGGATTTCTTACACACAATTCACGGCGGGAAGAGAGTGGGTACGAAAAGTGAATAGGAAATCTGGGTTCGAAAGATATACCTACAAGAGGGTAGCTGAAATGCAGGGGTTAAGGACTCTGCTAAGTGTTTGAGATGGTGAAGAGCAATGATATAAGTTAACCCATCCATGTGTAGAATTTCTTGTATTTGCACTGTACATATTTGTATAACTGAGCCTAAACAGATAAATAGTTTCAAGTTGGGCTTAAGATAGGAATTCAGTTATAGATTTTCATCGAAACATAAGTTTGAGAGTTTGGAATAGCTAATATGACTATGTGAAGGAGGCGGGGGGGGACTTCAAGTGTTCTACTTTGAAACTAAACTATCATAATTTCCTCTCAGAATTTCGACCTTGAAACCAATACCCAATATGTTCTTATTTGTTTCCTCAAGTTCTGGACCAGAAAAAATGCTACCATTGCACACATACTTAACTAAGATGTTCCTGCACTCAAATCAGGATTCAGGACAACTGAAATGATCAGTTCAAGCACCTATTTTATCATTTCCCTGATACTTAATGGAGGGATGTAATCCTTAGCATTATTCTATGGAATTTGAGGGATCAGTTTGTTTCCAATGCAGGAAGGGATAAGATGATGTAATTTTTCTTTCATATTTGACAGCACAGTTTTCTGTTGGCATGAATCTTATTTTGAAGGTGTCATTGCTTGGTGTAAGGTCGGGCTCACAAGAGCCAGAACACAGGCTCTCAAGTCTGAGAATGCCAATGGTTAAGTCTGTTTCCTGTCCACCTCTTCCATGACCCTAGATAGCTGCTACCAGCATTGGGTAATGGCCTTTCATGATCTTATTTGAAAATTTCTACATTATAGAAAAATTCTACTCTAGGCTGTATACATTACACCTTTTGTTTGCAAGAATTTCAACCTGGTAGTTTCAGGGTGCAAGATTTAGTGATTTACAGCCCCACACTACTTTTTCAGTACCACTGCAGATCAAGTTTCTGTACTGTAACAAATGAAGCCCATGGTAGTCAGCTAATAACAAGGTTAGTTTATGTTTTCATCATTCTAACAATAAAACAGAGTAGTTTCTGTGCAAATGATTTACACTAATATCAACAAGTTGGTTTATCATGAATTCATAATTGGCCAACTGGATACAGAAAACGATTTCATTTTGGAATTTCATTGCATTTGTTCATATAAACTAACCATTAATAATGCATATGATGGGTTCTTTACAAAAGAGAGAGTTAAATTAAAAAAAAAAAGAAGAGAGAACTCTCATTTCAAGGATTTCAAGAAATGTAATCAGTTCTGTTTTTTCAGTAACATTCCAGTAATATCTCCACTTAGATGATATACTATGGCTACAAATGTTATGAAAACTAAGGAGAATTGATTTCACATTTGAGCTTCCAGACACACCTAAGTTTCCTTACTAGGATTAAGCATTCCCAAAACCTTATTCCTTCCTTTGATGACCTCCTCAAACACATCACTTACTATAGAATCAAACATGTCAATGCCCTCCTTGAGAGCTGAAGATCTTTTCTTCAGCAAATCAACACCCTTCAAAAACTTATCCCCATCCTCGACAACTCCCTCTGCAACTTGAGCTTTGAGATCAGCAACCACGCTTTCAATCATCACATTCTCAGCCAAAACCAGCCTTGGATCCTCCCCGGGCTTCGGAATCATCTCATGGAAACATGACACCAGTGTCTTAATCGACTGCATCAATGACTTCAATTGAGAAATTTCATTAGGAACTCCCTCATCCATGTTGATTAAAACTGGGGTGACAATTGCAGAAACAAGAAGCAAAGATATTACGATCATGGCACTCTTGGCAGCAAATATAACAGGATTTGCACCATTCTTACGCTTAAATTTGTATTTGGGTACTACCAATTCATCCAATCTCACATCTCTTGGCTTCTCATTACCATAAAGTTTCTTACTATCTCTTTCCAATCTTTCAACTTCAATTCTATTAATTGCAACACCAGAATCACAATCACACAATTTTCTGACTGTGAAATCAACCATCATTCTGTACCTATTGATCCCAGAGATTGCTGATTTCAACAAGTTACAGAAGTCTAACAGCATTACAGTCACCTTCATGTATTGATCCAACCAATCTTCACCATCCAGTGAGATGGGTAGTCTGGATCTCTCGATGAGCAGAAGCAGCTCGATATGTATCTTCTTCAAGACACTCATGGCTTCCATGGACCACCGAAGAGAGACAGCCCCAGTAGCTAAAGATTGCTGAAGTTTCTTCACATCTGCTGAAACAGAGGAACAGAACTTATCAACATCCTCATTCTTCAGGGAACATGAGTTCCCCCCAACTCCAAGCTGGAGTGGAAGAAGAGATGTCCGAAACAGCCTTTCCATGTGTTCAAAAGATTCTAAACTTTCATTGCCTTCTGATCAATAGCCATTAGAGATCTTCTACAGAAAAGCAACATAGAATTAATGCAGAAGAGAGCTAGAGAGGGAGAATTGAAAATGATAAAAAATCTGAGATGGGCTCTTCTTAGGCTAGGTGGCATATAACTACATTAGAGAGAGAATGCGTGAAGCTCTGGAACTTCGTGCACAGATAAAAGAATACAAAGGATTAAACAAGAAGATAAGTCACGCCATTCCTTTGCGACATGGAGCAGATATGTCCTTTTCAAGAGAAGGACGGTGTAAAAGTGTAAGCACCAATTAAGGAGATTGTCTAGTGAAGATAACTGGACGACCCAGAAATCCTGCAACGGACACTTCTCAGATGGAAAGTCCTGAGACATATGGCCCCCACCAGTCCACCACAAAACTTGTCAAATCTGAGAGATAAGAGTCATCCCTTTCATGGTTGAACTGTGGAGGGGTTCCGTATAGGAAAGGAGTACAGATGAGCCGTCCAGAAATTAACCATTCTTTTCTGCTCAATTTCCTCTGAAATATCTTTGATGCTAGAAAAGTGAAAGAGAGAGGATGCTGCAAGCAACGTGAACTAGAAAGGGTTAGCGTGAATCCCTGTTGCAATTTTAAAAATCCTTAACTGTACTTTTATTTGGCAAATTGCTTGTAGCTCAAACATGTCTAAGCTTAGCTTGACAAGGAAAGCATTTGACTTATGAGCCCTTAAAAATCAAAATCCTTTTGCTCTCAATTTTTTGACAGTCATCAATCATCAGTTTTATGGGTATAATCTGAGCCTAAAATTGATTTAATCCAGGTTAGTTAACTGCAATTCTGGCTGATTAGGGTTCACTACCAATGGCTAATTGCTTTGGATTAATTAAGGGAACAATTGAAGGACATGATTATATTGAATTATTTTAGTACTTAATTCACAAGAAGAGAATTTTAGTGAGACACTGAGACCCACCACAACTAGTGGTATTTTTCTGATTTAAGTCAGATCAATTAACTCTAATTTTGGTGTGGTAGGGCCACTGTTTTCAATCAATTGTTGACCTGGCTGGTCGGACCAGTGGTCCAATGTCCTGGTCACAATCCCAGTTTGGGCCAACTTCTAATCCACTTTGTTACAAAAACCTGTTGGCCCAGTAAATGACTCATTGACCCGGTTGATTGAACCATTGAACTGTATAATAGCCCATTTAGTGTGTTACTGAATTTTAATGTTTTTCTCTTTTTGAAAACTTTTTGCGCTGATGAGATCATGAGTTGACCCATAGATCCAGATGGTTGGAATCATGAGTTGACCCATTGATTCGGATGGTTGAACCACTGACCAAGTGGGAACAACATCTACAGTTGTTAGACCGGTGGGTGGGTTAAATTTGCAATCGATTGAATATATATTTCAAGACTTAATTCCACAAGGTGATACGATCGATTACTTCAATCCACTTTATGCCCCAATGCGAATTTTAGTGAGAACTACAAGTCTACCAGTCTTCTTCAGTTTTGAGATGAGAATTGGATGCTTGTTTGGGTTTGGAAGTTAGTTGAAACCTTTCTTCGCTGGAAAGCAAAGCTGAGAAATATCAGGAAGAAAATTAAAAGAAAAAGCTTTGACAGTTTGTTTTTTTTTTTTTTTTAGATGAAGAGAAAAAAAAAAAAGCTTTGACTGTTAAGGGTATCTGGCTGCTTAGGTATTAAATCTTTTTGGCTGTCATAGAAGTTAGATTAAGAAGGAAATCACGAAATCCTTTAGGCTAAAGAATAAGAGCTTCGTTTGGATAAGTTTTGTTTTTGAGATTTGGAATGTTGGAATGTTGGAAGCAAAATTGAGCAAAAGAATGTTTCAAGCGTTTGGTAAGAGATCTTTTTCAAAAACATAACAGTTTGAAGCTAATACATTTTTAAGTCTTAAAGCCCAAATCCTAAATTGGGGTTTTGTGCTTTTGGACTTTAAGAATACAAATCCTCTAGCTTTTCGAAACACAGCCTTTGTTTTTGGATATCCAAACACAACCTAAAACTTTACATACATCATCCATCTACATGACCAATGGTTCATTTACTTCATTATTCAACAAACATCAACTCGATCGCATCAGGGATTGCTGGAAGGAAACTTGGCATAGCAACCACAGATGCACCAACTGCTAATAAACATATGAGCATAGTGTTTGCTCATGACTGACCCGTGAAACACTAAATTGAGCAACTAGGGGAGAACTTTGACTGGTTTAGTAAACCTTTGGAATTACTGATTTAAATCGAAATCATTGATAAAATTAGGGTAATAATGCAAAATTTCCCTTTATTTTTCAATATTCCTCTTCAACTTGCCTTAACTTTACAAAATCTCCAAAGATACCCTGTCAGAGATTTAATGTTAAGAGATGAACAGTTTTACAAATTTACTATACTACCCCTCTATTTGATCTTTCCAAAATCAAAATTGTTTCCATTTGGAAATCGATAACAGTTCTATTTTACCCCAACAACTGCTTTTTCGACAAAAATCGTTGATTTAGTAAGTAAATCACTGACTCAAGTGGTCAAACCATCGATCCGGAAAATGATTTTTTATCTTTTCTTATTTTTTCTTTATTTTTTAAACCTGAATATATCATCCATTCGAATTGGACAATCGAACTGTACAACCCAGACACTGATCCCAAAATGATTCCTTATCTGCTTTGGTTTTAAAAACTTTGGTGTAATGGATACATATAATAAGTCAACATTATTTTATCAAATTTAATTTTTATTAACTGCATCACCAAAACTATACAAATATCTTTTTATATAATATAAATATATAGATGATTTAAAAACCAAAATCAATAAAAAAAGGACCCAAAGTTAATTTTTTTCCAATATTTCATTTCTTGAAAGAAGGGTCTTCCAATTTCTAAATGCAAAAAAGGGTAGACAGGGCACTAATGCCCAAAACAACAAGTTTGAGTGCAAAATAGCCCCAAAGGTTAGGGCCGTACCCGATGTACCCTCCTAAGACCCCAAATAACTGGAATTAACATTCGATAATATCACTTATATTATATGAGAAAACTCTGCTTCCCATCCAAAGTGCACATGGTAGGGCCATCTGCCATCACAAGTTTTGGATCATCTGTTCTTGGATGGATCCTTCCAGTGATGTCTCAATCCTTGAATCATGCAATCACTGAGCCACACTTCACCTTATTTTATTTGATCTAGCTGTCTATTTCTGTTGATTTCGAATTCTTCTTCCAACTGGAGCAATCTACACTTTCCCTAGTACGTTACGTTTGGCAGCTTAGATGGCAGCCCAGAAGGCACTTACATGTTTGTCATATCACACTCTTCTGCAATGTTGTCAGATTCAGGTCAGACCGGATGGTTGAACCAGTGAACCGATGATAGGTGAATTTTTGCTGATTCAATTTGGGTTGTGAATGGATAATATGTTTTTGCTGACGTGGTAGTTGTTTTATTTTTAGGGAAAATTTCTGAGTAGTACGCTGTATTTTTGACCTAGTCCACTTTGATCTCTTAATTTTAAAAGGTGACAATTCAATACCCGAACCATCAAAATATGTCAATCAAGTACCTGTTATTAATCAATCCATTAACTAGCTGTTATGTGACATTTGAAAAAACACAAATGTCCTTTGAGTGTCATCTAATTTTCTTTATCAACCATATCCGCATGTTGATAAAAACAGAACAGTCTCAAATCCTTGCATCTTCTATTCAAGAAAGTTGGGGTTACGTCTAGGGGTGTCAACTGGATTGGATTTGGTCCAATCTGATCCAGTTCAATATGAGTCCATTATAAATGGACCAGGTCCAATCCAATCCAATGAATGTTTTGGGCCAATTTGGACCGGTCCAATTTAATGTCTGGATCGTCTAATCTGTTCAAATTCGTTTTGATTTAGATTGGTTTCAACCTAAACCCGGTCCATTGACACATATTTTCTTATCTTATATCAATGGACCAGATATTGGCTTAATCTAACCCAATTCCATATAAATTTATTACAAACGGACCAGGTCCAATCCAATCTAATAAATATTTTAGTCCAGATTGGTCCACTCCAATATATCTTGTTGGTCCATCCAATCCGTCCAAATTGATTTTGGACTGGATGAGGTCCAATCCAAAACCAGTCCATTGACACCCTTAGTTACGTTTCAGTGGGCATTCTAGTGACTCCAACTTTCTTAAATAGAAGAGGCAAGGATTTGAGACCGGTCATTTTTTGTCAATATTTGAATGGTTGATATGGAGAATTAGATGACACTTGAAGGGTATTTATGTCTTTTCAAATAGCACTTAATGGCTGGTTAACGAGCTAGTTAATGGTAGGTACTAAATTGATACGTTTTGAAAGTTTGAATACTAAATTGTCACATTTTAAAGTTTGAGGATCAAAATAGCACTAGACTAAAATTACAAGGTACTAATATGAAATTTTCCCTTATTTTTAAAGGTAAAATCAGGCATGTTATTGAATGCCTCCTTTTAAAATGTGGCTGGATTCGATTCAAATCCAACCAAACTGATTACAACTCTAGAGTCGATGATGAAGTCTAACCACTGGTTAAACCAATAGAACTATGACTCAGCGAGATTTCTGGTCTTTCATCGACTCTGGTTCTAACGACACTGCTCTTAGATGCCAAGTTTCAGTCTCTTGGTCCACCATATGAAAGAAGAAAGCTCTCTAATTGGGTGGGCTTTGCTGGTCCAAGTCCACAAGATTGCTTATTTGGTGAACAGTCTAAATTAACCAGCTCATTGTTTCTTTCCTTGGTTGAAAGTTGAAACTTGAGAAGGTTATGGGTTTCGTGTGATCTTTTCTTTTGAAAAAATTAAAAAGAAAATCTCTCTCATGTTACTATCTACTTGCGTGCAGGAGTGAAGATTGTCACGGAAATGCTATTACAACAAGAAACAGCTAACGTGAGCCTTGGGTTTCAGTTAAGAAGCTTCGTGTTTTTTTTCTTTTATGAATGGATGGGTTAGTGAAGTCATTTTCCGGTTTTTGTATGCAATTGATCTAAGATCTATTGCTTGCAGGTAGGGGTGTCAACGGATCGGGTTATAAATGAGCTGATTCATCCCAAATCCGACAAAAAAACTGAAAAAAGCACACCAGCCTGAACCCAGAAAGAGGATAAGGTAATCCGATTTGTCCTGTCCCATCCCACGTATAATATATTTATACTAAACAATCCTATCTATACTATTTATAAAAGAACAATATCCTTTTTTTTTGGAATTAGAATTTTCATTGGACACTTTCTATCCCTTTGTCTAAGCATACAATGGGCATAAAGAGGATATATATGTCCTTTCTCTCACTTTAGAAATTGCCCACTTATAACCTTTCAGAAATTGTTCACTTATAATTATTCAGAAATTGTCCATAAATTATAAATAGTTTTATCTTAGAAATATTGTCAAGTGCAAATGCACACACATGTTTACTAGTACATATAAATATCTCAATGTTGCATTGTCGAGAGATTGGGTTTAGTATGGATTCACCCAAACCAAACCTTGGGGCGAAAATGGGTTTTGGGTATAGATAGGATTATAGTATTAGGTTAAATCCGATCCTTCCTAACCTGTATATTGTTGGAAGGCATATGAACTTATATAATAGATGTTAAACATAATAGTATTTTGAATTTTATGTGAAGGATGATAGATAGTTTGTATTTTTTACATGTTTTTAATCAAATAATTGAAATTTTGATGTTTGTTTAAGCTATTTTATTTATTTGTTGCATATATGACAATAAATAATAAAAAATTATATATGGATTCCGGACCCAACCCACCAATTTGACCCACCCCTTCCTCAAATGTGACGAGGTAGGATTGGGAAGGGTTTTGAATTTTCATGTGTGGGGAAGATTCGAATTTTGAAAATCCAACCTATTATGGAATTTGAGAAGGTATAAATTGAGAGATCTAAGGATGTGGGTAAGATGTAGATTTTATAAAACCCTTCACAAATCCGCCCTTTTGCCATCCCTAACAGCAATTAGGAAGTTGTAGTACTTCAAGTCAACCATTTATTGCAAGTTGGGCCGTCTCAGCTTGCCAGCCATTTGTTAGCCCAAATTAAGCCCAGAAAGGTCCAAGAAGCCACAGAGCTTGGCCCGAGCAGAGTTGGCTCTGGGTGAGAAGTCACATGCCTGCAAGACCATTTGAGGTGGTAAACTGGCCATCCGTCTGACCTTCCACCTCAAATGTCTGTGACAAAATACACGAGACATTGATGAAGGTGTGGGTTTGGATGACCCAACTTCAGAATCAGCTTGGGCAGGCATAATCTGGACCCATAACATAATGGGTTAGGACTTGTCTAATCTTGGCCCAACCTTGACACAAACCATAGACTTGACCGAATCAGACGGTCAGATTAGCAAAACAGGCAATCAGCAACCAAAAAAAAAAATTGCCATTTCAAAATTTGTAATAGGCGATGTCAGGCAAGTAGTTTTTGTTGAATCAGACCAGACCCTAGCGCCATGATTGGTTTGATAGAAAATATGAGAGAAAAATCAATTGAGGAAAATTCATAAGATTTTTTTCAAAGGCTAAGTTTGGTTGTAGTGGGAATTTCATTTGCACTCATGGGAGTACTAAACTGCAGATATGCTGAATATAATTTTTCTTTTTAAATCCACAACCTGACTTGCCTCAAGTATCAAACAACAAGCACACAACCTTACCCACTCAACTCTGCCTAACAGCATTTAAAAAACAGAAAGAGAAAAATAAAAGAAACCATGCACACCTCATCAGTCTA
Organism: Nelumbo nucifera; assembly: GCF_055504915.1. Classification (NCBI taxonomy): domain Eukaryota; kingdom Viridiplantae; phylum Streptophyta; class Magnoliopsida; order Proteales; family Nelumbonaceae; genus Nelumbo; species Nelumbo nucifera. Next base: position 54,918,956 of record NC_142653.1, read on the forward strand.
TTCTCAGATATAGTGTAAAGTTTGACTTACTTTTGATTTATTTTGTTTGTGAGAAGTAAAATAGGAAGTCAAATCATGTATTCTTGACCTAATATCTAATATAAAAGAGAATAGAGGTAGGAAGAGGGTTATTTGTTTTAGGCTATGCTTGGGAGTGCTTAAAAATGAGTGTTTATTGGATACGTATTTATTTGGGTGGGGATTGCACTATTAAGCATTTATTGGTGTTTGAGAAATAAGCGTTTATTTTAAAAATAAGAGCTTATTTTTTATGCCCAAATTTCCAGTTTTTTTTTAAGTGCTTATATTATTCAATTTTTTTTCCCAAAATTGTCTCCGGTGAATTTTTAGAATACAAATTATACCCTTTTACAAAGATACAAAAGTAATTTTATAAAAAGTACTTTTACGAAAGTAAAGTATTTTTACAAAAACACTTTTATGAAAGTACTTTTATGAAAACACTTTTAGGAAAGTGCTTTTGTGAAAGAAATCACTTTTATATTTATGAAAGTACTTTTACGAAAACACTTATATAAAACTACTTTTATAAGAGCATTTTTATGAAAGTACTTTTATAAAAGTACTTTGATGATAGCACTTTTATAAAATTACTTTTATACTTTTATGTAAGTACATTTATAAAAGTACTTTTACGAAAACACTTTTATAGAAGCACTTTTATAAAACCACTTTTACAAAAAAACTTTTATAAAAGTATTTTTTGGAAGTACTTTATAAAAGCACTTCTATCAAAGTACTTTTATTCATTCACTTTGGATTGGATATTTTGAAAATTTGAAAGAAAATGAAGGACAAATGAGTCACATTTGCTTATTGGAGAAAAAGACCACCAAACACCTGATATAAAATAAGTGTTTATTTTTTAAAATAAGCACTTCAAAAAGTTGGGTGCAAAATGCACATAAGTGCACATTCAAATAAGCACATGTTCTTAGGCTATGTTTGGTGAATAAGTGGTTGTTAAAATAAGTACTTCTTTCACAAGTGTTTATTGTAAGTACTTATTTTAACAACCACTTAAGGTTGTATGGTTACCCACTTGCCAAATCACTTATTGTGTTTTTTAAGCATTTATTGGAGTAGGGATATTTAGTGAGCTACTTCCCACAAATGCTTATATTAACATAAATGACAATTTTATCCCTCATTTTACTCGTACATATAAACAATGCTTTTCACATATTATACTATACATTTCAATGAAAAATCACCACATCATGACACCTAAGAGCCCATGTGGGCCCACACGTGGAGTACAACATGGACCCAAATAATAATAATAATAATAATTTAACAAATATTAAATAGTATTTCTAGGAAATTCTTTAAAGGCGTATTTTTCACAAAATACTTATAAAAAGAACTTTTAAGGCACAATTTTCACAAAATAATTCTAGAAAGCACTTTTAAGGTGCAAATTTTACAAAATACTTTCAAAATGTACAATTTTTACAAATACTTCCAGAAAGCACTTTCAATGAGAAGTTTTCACAAAATACTTCTAGAAAGCACTTTCAAGAAGCAGATTTCACAAAATACTTCTAAAAAGCATTTTTAAGGAGCAGTTTTCACAAAATACTTCTAGAAAGCACTTTCAAAAAGTAGTTTTTACAAAATACTTCCAAAAAGCACTTTCAAGGAGCAATTTTCACAAAATACTTCCTAAAACCACTTTTAAGGAGCAGTTTTCACAAAATACTTCTATAAAGCACTTTCAAGGAGTAGTTTTCACAAAATACTTCCAAAAAGCACTTTCAAGGAGTAGTCTTCACAAAATACTTTTATCTTTAATTATATCTACGAAAATTTCATGTCCATCTATAGTTAATGTACCCTAAAGTAATATAAAAGTGCAAATGTTTGTAAAATTGCATTTCACTTGGACATGTACATCATGCCCATTAATGTAATCACACCAACTAGCAGAACACAGGAGGATGCACAAGACACTTAGGTTAATCTGGAGGTATCATTCCTATCAAATGGCAGGTTAGTTGAAGAGTCACATGAAACCATGAAACAACAGAATTGATAATTTGCTTCCTCGTATGTTTTATATGAGCAAAACATTACACCACTATACTGGTGGACCTGCAAGTTGCATTCAGTCCAGGTATCGTATATGCCTGGGTGATGACCAATGAATACTACATAATATTTTCCACCGGCCATTAATGACCTGTAATGAGATAATGTATACCATCAACTATTAGATAAATATCAATTAACCAAATCACAAAGTACCTACATATGTTAAAGTTAAATACATCCGTATTCAATGCATACTATTTATCAAAATCATCGAAAAACAAAGACCATAACAACCAACATAGATTATGTTGGTGCATGCCTCCTCAATGGTGGCCGAGTGTGGTCAGCATATATTGCATTAGCAAATTGTTGCCTAAGCAACACCATTTCTTGTTGTTGATCCACACTACCAAAAGAAGTCTCATCAACATCGTTTCCATTTCTCTCAGACAAATGTTGGATTTCAAACTCTTCATCATTCTCATACTCATTAAATAGTGTGTTTGTGTCCCGGTTGTCCCTGATGAAGTTGTGTATTGCCATGCAAGGCACAACTATCAACCATTGTATTTTTAGTGGATAGCACTACATACACTTCAGGATAAGGAATCAAGCGTTCAACACACCGAAACTCCGCTCGATGACACTTCTCAATGAGGCATAGGCATTATTGAAGTAATTTTCTTTTGTTGTAGGACATCTTCCTTTTTGAAAATCAGGCAAATGGTATAGTGTATTACGGTACGGTGCCATGTATCCAGTCATGTTGGGGTACGCAGAATCAACAACATAATACTACCTGTGAATGAGAATGGGAATAGGAATATTATTTTTTGCATGAATTCAGATAATACACCAAAATATTGCAATATATGCATATACCCTATGGTGGGTGCGGGAAATTATATTTTGAATTATGTGCGACTTCTGCAAATATGTGGTAGTCGTGTGTGGTCCCCTCCCATCTAGCAAAGACAAATGTAAACTGCATGTTGAAACCACGTGCGACCATTACATTTTGTGTATAAGGCCCTTTTCTATGCCATTACGGTGTCTACTTATCAATAGGAACCATTGCAGATATGTATGTCCTATTAATAGCCCCCATGCAGTTCTACAAAAAAAAATCCAATAGCTTTTAGTGTCCATCTATGATGATGTTTTAAAATGGGCTCATAGCATACAAATGTTACCTTAAAATGTGGCCAATATTTTGGATTCTAGTGGATGTGTGGATGGACATTGTTGTAGTTGGGGGGACATATTACTGATAATGAAAGTTTAACTACCACCATCAGCATGCCATTGAAAAAGTTACAAGTTGTCTCGCCAGAATGTTGGAACTCGAAGGGTATTTGTGTCTTTTTCAAATGCCACTTAATGGTTGGTTAACAACTAGTTAATAGCAAGTACTGGATTGTTAGGTTTTGAAAGCTCGAGTATTGAATTTTTGTATTTTAAAGTTCGAGGACCAAAGTGGCACTAGCCCCAAAGTACAAGGTACTAATTGAGAATTTTCCTTACAATATAATCAAATACAAAATTCCATCAACCATTATTTAGATTATGCAAATTAATCAACATAAAATAATTAACACAACCAAAGAATCACAACATTATCATTTTTATCTTTGAAATAAAAAAAAATCAGGTTTGAGCAAAATATTGCAAGATAATCAACATAAAATAATTAACACAACCATATATGCTTCAATAAATCACAACATTGTCGTTTTTATCTCTGAAAAAAAAAATCAGTTTTGAGCAAAATATTGCAAAATAATCAACATAATATAATTAACACAACCATGCATGCTTCAAAAAATAACAATATTGTCATTTTTATCTTTGAAAATAAAAAAAATGGTTTTGAGCAAAATATTGCACTAAAAATAATTATAAAGCAAAGACGAGGGAGTTGGATGACTGACCTGAATGTCGCCGACAATTGTATAGTGAGAATGCATGAAATCCCCCCAAAAAAACCAGATCTAGTAATGAACATTACGAAGAGGGTTCCAAGCGTTTAAAACCTCAAAAAAACCAAAAATATTCATGAAAACATGTTCAACATCAGTCCAAATGTGAAACCAACCTGGTTGCCAATGAGTTTCTAGCTTGTTTGATGGTTGTCGATCGCTCCCAAAATAGGTGCCAATTCTGGTATGCTCGACCCTATTCGAATGAGGAAGAGGAGGGTTTAAGGAGCTGTGGGGGTATTCTGGTCATTTAAAAAAATTAGGTAGGGACTAAATCATCCCAAAATCTTCAAATGTCCATTTATTTAACAAGTGCTTAAAAAATTTGCTTTTTTAATAACCACTTCTTTACAGATTAAGCACTTTTCTAGTACTTTTTTACCAAACACCCACAAGTGCTTAGTTTCCACTACTTAATGTGTGGTCCCAAACTTTTATTAAGTACTTGTAAAAAAATACCTATTACAAGTAAAATCAAATAGGGCCTTAAGCACTTATTTTTAACATAAATACTCCCAAACATGGCCTTAGAATGAATAGGAAGCAAGATGATGTAGACCCCACTTTGTATGAAGGAGAATTTAGGTAGGAAGAAGGTGGCCCAAACTTTGCGTCAATATTTGAGATGAGTGCAAATCATAGCTACAAATAAACTGATGCAAGACTGAACTGGATGCACTCGACCAAAAGAAAAACAAAATACAAAGAAATGGATGCAAAAATTGTATCCCTTTCAAATTTGCATGAGTACTGTGAATACAAATTTGTATAGTATAAATACATACAAAATAATATAAAATACAAGTTTTGCATTCTATATATTTGTATTTTTACTTTTAGCAAAATGAAACCTTAAAGAACTTCCCCTCAACTCCCTTATTTTTTTGTCAGACCAAATACAGCCTAATTGAACTTTGGCTGTGTTTGGTTGCAGTGCAAATAAATTTGTACTGATGCAAAATTATAACAGTGCAAATTATTAGGTGTAAATTCTGACCTATTTTTATTTCAAATTTTAGCTTATTTTGTTTGATTACAGTACAAATGAAGTAAATTAAGACATAAAGCAAAATAAAGTAAAACTCAAAGCAAAATTAAATAAGAATTTGCATTTCTTTTTCATTTGCAATCCCTTACATTTGTATTAATATAAATAAAACTGCACTGCAACCAAACACAGCTGGGTAAACTCGAACTGTTGCCCAATTTTGAATTTTCTGATAAAGACGTATTCATATTAGAAGGTGGCGAAGACAGTTTTGCTTTGCCATAAAGAAAAGTGTATGAGTCTATATCACCCAATGGTCCTGGCTATCCAGTCTCCTGGGAAGAATAGATTTGAAAAAGACCTAGGTTTTGTTTGTTTTTCGCACAAAATTGCCCATTTTAGGCTTGAATATGTTCTCAAGCTTGTCATAGCTCTTAGATTTTAGCATTTCACCGAGCAATTTATCTTTATTATATGATGTTGATGCTCGCCTTGTCCTCGCATCAAGATAACCATCCAAAATTTTTGAATGCATTCATTTTTCTCTCTCCACTCTCCTCTTTTCTCGTCCTCAGTCGTAATAATAAAATTAAGGGGTTTGGCATTTTTGATTTGGGTGGTTAGTTTTTCTCCATTTTCTCATAGTTATATTTTTGCTTAGATATCTAAACCAAACAACCCAACTTGTCAAACCAGTTGGACCGGTCCACTCTAATTCTTGGTTCAATGCCTATTCTGCTTTCAAAAATATTTCTCTCAAAAAACATACCCATTTCATTTAAATGAAAACCTATTTCAAGCACGCATGCACAACCACGATTATTATTTTCCTATTAGAAAACTATATTAATTCTTTTTAAAACATTTATTGGGATCAATATAAATAAAATCTAAATCTAAGTGCTTGTTTGATTTCCATGAATAGGGGCTTGGAATCGGAATTAGAATGGCCCATTCTGATTCTGACTGTTTTGTTGGGCGGAATCTGAATCCCATTCCTATTCGTGGTGGAATGGCATTCTCCCATTTGAGGAAAATGAGATTCCATTTCAACTGATTTCAATTTTGATTCCAATTTCTGTTTGAACCAAACAAGTTATGGGAATAAATCATTCCAATTCCAGTTCCAATTTCAACTACAAACCAAATGGACCCTAAATTAATAAAAAATGAGGAATTTTAACAAATGAATATATGCAACTCTTGCATTTCTTCATCGTATTGAGGGTAATTCTGCCCCTTTCTAAGAAGGAACACTAGACAATAAAGGGGTCTAGACTTTTGCTTGCTGCAGTGAAGAGTTAGATGGTGATGGAGATCAGAAATAATCAAAATATGATATTTCATGCATCTAAACTACATCACAAAGAATTGAGAGGAAAATAAAGGAATTTCTAGGAAATCCAGTGATGAGGGGTAATTTGGTCCTCCAATGATATCATGACATATGCTAATTCAAAATAGTAGACTGACATTTTGGCACCACGTAAGCAGATCCCAGGAGCAATTTGGACACTTCACAACCCCAGGAGCACTTCGGCACCACGTAAGCGGACCTAGGTCATCATCTTGTCGGTGCACACTGAACTCTTCAGCTTGGCCAGATCGAAGTAAAGACAGGCGCCTATCCCGAACTCTTCTCTCTCCTTCACAAAGTTGGGCAAAGTCTTGAAGTCCTTGGTAGCTTGAACCTTGACAACACGGATGTCGTCGAGAAGTTTTCCTTGAAGTTTGGCAAGCTCAGCCTCCTCTCATAACTTGTAGCCTTTGGCTTCTAGCTCATCGGTCAACTTCTCAATGGTGCTCACCAGATCGGTATTGTGACTTCGTTCTAGGATAATCTCAACCTTCAGTTCATGGATAAGACAGCTAGCTCGTTCTAGGCGAGACCGGTACTTCGTCACCTCCTCCTCAAGAACTTGGGCTCTAGCAATTCCCCTCTTGACCTGCCCTAGCAGTGGATAGGCCATGGTGTTCACCTAAAAAATGGTGTATCAGCAACAAGCTAAAATTTGGCTAAGCATGAAGGAAGATGTTGGGTACATACCACCAGGAGGCAGCACATAAACTTCTCGCCTAATTTGCTATGAGAGCTCTATGACCTCCTCTCAAAAGATGGCCTCCTTGCTCTTTAACAAGGCTGTCCGGTAGTCTATTATGGTGTGCTTCTCTTCAAAAGTGGCCCCGATGTCCGAAGTAGTGGTTACCTCGGTCCCGAGCTGTAGAAGGGGCTCCTTGGAAGTCCGAGCAGCCTCAGGTTCGAGCAAGGTCCCCTTTGGCCATTCCTCTGTGATGAGGTCAACCACTAGCACGATTTCTGTTGCACTTCGTCCAACGGGCTTGGAAGTTACGACTTGAGGAGATTCCTAGGGAGTCACCTTCCTCTTCTTTCTCCTTATAGCCTGGAATAGCTTAAAAGTTAGCACACCTAACATGTTTCCTATACGAGAAGTTCAAAGATAAGTTAAGACCAAAGAGAGAAAGAAATGTGCTAGAGCTTGAAATGACGACCTATCCAAAGGACTCAGCTTGGCATGGATCAGCTTCTCCTCGGCCAAGAATTCACTCAGCTCTGACCTCTTGTTCACTAAGAGCTGCACCCTAATTAGCATTCAGTCAGTTAATGTATCCTCCCTAGAGTCCTTAGTCACAACTCTCTAGGCCATTGAGAACAACCATCCACCATTCTAATTGAGAAAGAAATACCTCATCTTCCAATTCAGTACCTTGGAAGGTAAGCCGTGTAGCAATTTACACCTAGAACGGTAGGACAGGTAGTAGATATACATCCCGGGAGTACTAGAGGGATTTTTCTTTATACGGAACATGTCGGCGAAGGTCTTGAAATCTAAGGGGAAGCCGACATGGTGACAGAAGGAGATGGTGTTGACTAGAGTCCTAATAGAGTTGGGATGAAGTTGGTCTAGGCTAACATTGTAGTAGTTCGACACCTCGAGAATAAGGGGTGAAGGGGGAATCAAAGACCTTCTTCCAAGGCCTCCTCGAAGATAGTAACCTTATCATCGTCATGCTCCCATAGGAACTACCTAAGGGGAAGGGAATACCCGAACTGGCCTGGTATCCTATATTAGTCTAAAAGCTCGTAAATGTTTTTGACAACCAGTTTGGTGGAACTGAACTCAGATTTATTTTTAGGTAGACGATGGGAGGATGAGGCTCCCCTATTGGAACCTCGCCGTTCTTGGGCCGAGGACCCCTCCTTAGCTTAGTAGGACGGACCCCTCTCTTCCCCAGACTTGACACCCGACATGATAAAAGCAAAGAATGGATCAAGGGGAGATGACTCACTTAGAATGAATAGACCGACGTTGCCGACTACACCGATGACCTCAACAATGCCGACCTTCGCAACCTTACTATGCACCAGAACTCCAAGTTTAGGGACGAGTAAGCAGATCATAGGAGAACTTCGGACACTTCACAACCACCTTAACGACCTCGGCACCACTCCGATAGGACAAACTGCTAACAACCAAGCAAAACCTCAGGTCGGAGTAAGAGGCAACCTGCTTCTATCGATCTGACCCGATTCTAGTTAGCCACCCGCCTAACATGCCAAGCAACCTCCCCCTTAACTGGGCTATTGGCTCAAAAATTCCTCGGGATCACAATGCCATGTCAGAAGAGCCAGTTATCACCCCACCCGCTTTAGGTGGGATTGGATAAGCGTTACCCCGCTTATGCGACGTCTACCTCCAGGTGTGAAACTACCTCCAAACCATATGGGCCGAAGATCTCGGATGTGTTTCATGAGGCTCACGACATTTCACCTATATAAGGACCTCACCTCCAACCTTACAAGGTATGCACGATTTGGCTCTCACAATTCTCTAGCTCTCATGCTTTCATGCAAACAACTACCAGCTTGCTAACTTAAGCGTCGGAGTGCCCACCCCAACTCAAGCTACCCAGACACTCTGATAGTCACTTTCTTGCATCTCGACCAAACGACCTACTTGATCCAACATCTTAGCTGGGAACACCAAATCACACACCATCACCCAGGACACATGATCTATGTTGCGGTTTTAACTTAAAAAACCCTTAGAACTTGCCACATGTTCTATATAATAATAAAAAGTCTCCGTCTACCCCCGTTGGATGGGGACCATCTGACTCTTGGCCCATCAATATCTTTCATGCGTCCTACCGAATGGACATTTTAATACCTAATGGGTCCACGAGAATCCATCAGATTGATCTACAATACTACATCACTCAACAACATCAACATTATACATTGGCTCTCTCTTCATATCTTCAAAGAAAAGATTCAAATGGGCCATACACGTATAGTCCAAAGCATATCACCTTCTCCTCCACAATTTTTAGAGCCTCTGTATTCTTGCGTGCAAGACTGTGAGCTATCAAATAAATGTTATCTACTAGGAAGCTGTTCAGAACCTTCGCTATAATATATTGATGGTAAACTTGTAGGTAAAATACTAACAGGCAGCTGCGTTCCATTGGCCCATGTTGCAGATATGACAGGCCCCATGAAAGAATCATTGCTTACTGAAGCGGCTTATTGCAGCCTATAAGCTATGTTTGGTGAAAAATTCAAAGAGCCAAATCGGTTGTCTATCTTGCCGAGATTATCATCTGACTTTTGATTTCTTAGGCAGCTAAATCATTTGTTAATAGAGGTGCAATTTGGGCATGCCCAATCTCAATTCGGATTGATCCAGCCCACATTTTTATATGGATTGGGCTTGAATTTTCATTATTTGGGCTGGGGCTGAATCTAAAAACCTGGGCTTTTCTATTTTTCAGGTTGTGCTTGGACCTAGACCCTAGTGATCTAAGCCTTGCCTACATATGTGCATATATATAGATACATGTGGCAGTCCTTATCTCGTATAAATCTATATATATAGATTGATAGATAGATAGGTTCATGCAACTTCTTAGTAAATTAGTCTTAATAAGCCCACTTGAGCTCAATTGACCAACCTGAGCCCTGCCGGGTCCGGGCCCATTCCAAGTATGTTGATTTTCAGTTTAGGGCTGAGTCTGACTTGAAAAGATCAGGCCTGGTCCGTACTGAGGCCTTAGGCCCAGCTGGTCTTGGATTGACATTAAATCTGGCCCAGCCTGCCTGACTTACACCCCCTATGTTATCTCAAATAGGCTCTTAATTGGAGACAATCAGCATTTTTAATAGGGTGGGAGCAATCAGCAATCAGCATTTTTAAGTTTGTGTAATTGTAAGTGATCTGCATGGAACTTGCAAAATGAATTACTGTACCTGGGCCGGATCAATTCAAACCTATGTGAGAGGCGTGAGAGACCAATGTGAGAGGACTAACGGGAGAGTTTGTGGGTAGAAGATCTGGAGTCAATTTGAACATTTGAACTATTTTTAGTCCGGTATGAATCTGACAATAATGGTGCTGAGTATGTATTTTTACAGTTTATATTATACTTTCACAAGGTTAGATATGTAATCTTACCATTGCTTTTACATGTGTCTATGTAAAGGGTGTTTGTATTTTTTTACTATGGTTTACTTTTATGCCATCTGATTTGATCATTTTACACAAATACATGAAAAACAATTGTGAGTAGGTATAATCTGATTATTTTGAATTCATATGATATATGCATATAATCGAATTTTGAAATTTGGGTTTATTTAATAATTGGATCAGATGTAAATTCGAACGTGACAAGTGGGGGGATGAATCAAGATTCAAGGGGGAATAAATCATAAGTGGAGGTGTTGGTAAATAAAATCCAAAAAGCCACCAAAAATCCATGAGGTGGATTGCTACAAGTTTCTGTTTATTTATTTATTTATTTTTATTTTTCTTCCTTTAAAAAATAATGAAGTAGAACTGGATTAAATTGGAATCCAATCTAGAATCATACAGGATTCAGATATTTTCCAATATCTGTAGGATTTTGGGTTAGATTCAGATTTATATTTTAAATAATCTGATCAGATTTAAATGTGTCATTGGAAGATATTTTCCAATATCTCAGCATGCATTGGGAATATCTCTTGAAGTTGTCATTGGAAGATGTTCTCAATACATAGTTGGGATGAATCTCTAACTCTAACCGTAACAGCAAACCAATTTTCAATTTGACCTAGTCAACTTTACCTTCATTAGGCCCAATCCAACCTATCTCCCATCCTCTTAAAAAAAAAAAAACACTGAAAATCCCTTAATATATCTTTGATTAAGAGAACTAAATTCTACTTTAATGACCACATATTGATAATATTTTATTGATATTTGCTTGTTTGGTGTTTCCATTGGTTCTTTTGGCTCAATTTGGAAGGAGAACAAATACGAAAACCAAGTTAGGTTGTGTGTATTTGCACTGTATATTTGTATTATTTCCGAATTGAGCCTTTGGTTCAAAATTGAAAAAAAAAGGAAATATGTTAAATGATTAGAATTTATTAGGAATTATGGTTGATTTTCTATTGAATAAAATCATGAAATCAGCAATAATAAGATATAAAACTATGGAATGAAAATCTCTAATGACAACTTGTTATTAGGGTTAGGGCTTAAGAGATATGATAAATAAATTATGATAATATATAGAAGGAAATCCTAACCTTATCGTCTATCACTCAACCTGACCCAACTTCTTTCGTGTTGGGTTTAGGCTAACCATGCTCAAACTGAAGTCCTAATTCATTGCCTCTCAGCCTAGGATAGAAGCAGTCCCACTGAGCAGGAAGATTTCTTATATATAGTAAAGAGTTGGGTAAAACCATCTTCATCATCATTTAAGCCTTGTTACAATTATGTGGAGTTGATTAAGGGTGTTAATGGACTGGTTTTAGACTGGACCTCGTCCAATCCAAAATCAATTTGGATGGATTGGACAAATTAAAAAGACATAGTGGATTGGATCAATCCGGTCTAAAATATTTATTAGATTGGACTGGAACTGGTTCGTCCGTAATAAATTTATATTGAATTTAGTTGGATTAAGCCAATATCCGGTCCATTGATATGAAATAAGAATATAGGTGTCAATGGACTGGGTTTGGGTTGAAACCAATCTAAATTGAAATGAATTTGAACAAATTGGATAGTCCGAACATTAAATTGGACCAGTCCAAAATGGTCCAAATTATTGATTGGATTGGATTAGATTGGACCTAATCCATTTGTAATGGACTCACATTGGACTGTATTGGATTGGACCAAATCCAGTCCAATCGACACCCCTACTGCTAGTGCCCTTTGGTTTTTCCTCTCTCACTTTCAGGGTGGAGGTTAAGGAGAATAGGACGCTTAGATTTTGTTTAGTTTGAAGGAAAATGAAGGAAAAAGTACGGAAACTCACTGGCTTTAATGGGTCCTCTGTTCCAGACTTGTTGGGTCATGGAATCCTTAATGATTGTACACTGAAGAAATTCCAGTTAAAGGTTTGTGATAGTTGGTGACAACAAAATACTACATGAATTCTATTTCACCATTTCACCATTCCATTCTGTTCGGTGCTCATATCTTTGTTAAATTATGAGCAATTAAACCATTTCCATGTCAAAATTTTATTTTTGTGCATCAACAATAGAATGCCTTCCAAAAGCCATAAAATAAGTAAGAACAATAGGCCTATCACAAAAATTCTAGACTAGGAAAAGGTGGACGGCATTACATATATTCTATAATAAAAAGTTAAATATATAATACGGATACATATGATGACTTATAAGCCTTAAATAAAGATGCAAATCGCATCCAACTTTGAGGAAAATTTCCCAACAAAGCTTAACATTCCAGCATTAAACAAGAGTCTAGACTGGTTATCAGAAAGTAAATGGTGACAAAAGCACTAGACTCTAAAGTGAACTAAGCTTGGATTGATGTATTTTGGAACCCTACGTTGTGGAGGAAATTTGGGGAGAGAATCCGCTATATGTTTAGCAGTCTTCAAGTAGGAAGCATATTTTCTGATTACCCCAACATCTTTATTATCAACATTATCTTCATGTATCTCACTTGATTCGTCACTGTTAACTCTGCTTGTGAGATTAGCATCAGAAAATGACGAGTAACCCACATCAAGCTCAGGCTTTTTCTTCCCATTTAGATTCTCCATGAAGGCTGTCTTTCTAAAACTCCAGGTCCCAGTCTTCCAGTTGAAGTGATAAAGTGGAAGGAAGCGCTGACCATACATTGCAATGAACTCTAGTGCAGCCAGGATGAACTCGAACTCTTCCATAGACATGTAATAAGGGAAGCTAACTCTTGCCCATCCAGGTTTTATTCCATTATAGCCCTGTAAAACAATTATAACGAATGAGCAAGCATGTAATAAGATCAATTTAAATTGACTTAATTGTGCACTGGATTTTACCATTTTAGAACCAATCCAAGGTCTAGTACTCATGAACCTTAGGCTGTGGCATTAGCTAGGGGCACAAGCATGTGGGCTTGGGCTGCCATGAGTGTTGTACCAGGGGTTGAGGCTCTCTGTTTTTAGAATTAATTCATGTCTTATAGACTTAGTTGATTTTTCTTTTGGTATGATATAGACTTAGGGCCCGTTTGGTTCGCAAGAATAATGGTCTGGAATCGGAATTGGAATAGATCATTCGATTCCAACTGTTTGGTTGAATGGAATTGAAAACCCATTCCCATTTCTGGGGGAATGGCATTCCCCCATTTGAGGGAATGGCCATTCCTTCCCTTTCCCTAGGGAATGAAATCTCATTTTAGCTTATTCTAATTTTTATTCCTATTCTTGTCTGAACCAAACAGACTATGGGAATAGACCATTCTAATTCCAATTCCAAGGATTTTGATTTGGATTCCGACTGCAAAATAAATGAACCCCTAGTTCATTGAGCATTTCTTGAATGGCAATGAGTCAATGACCCTCAAAATGTTCTTGAGCCAGCCCAAACGAAATAGGAATGCACTTTCATGCAGACCTGCCAATTGGGTCAGGTCGGGTCAATTGGGCCATTTTGGAGCACATAGCCAAACACCCATCTTCTGATTCACAAGTAGTAACCATATTTACCTTTTGAATGGCAGATCGGAAGGCAAGCGAAAGCGGCTCCTGAACACCAAGCAAATGATGACCATAGGGCCCAGCACAAGCACATCCACCTCGAGCCTGTATGCCGAATAGGTCATTTAGGAGCTTTGCATTAAAAGGTCCATGGAGAGGTTTATCTTTCTTGTTGCCAGACTCCCTCCACATATAAAGTCCTCTCTCCCCTATCTTTGATGTTTCATCTGAGGAGGCATTTGAAGTGGTGAAGACGAGGAAGGATAGAATTGCTAGTCTCTTTGTGCTTGTATTTCCTAACACCCAAATGTTTGGATTGGAGAGGAGTCTTCTAAGGGCTGTATTTATGTAGATATGTTCCTGAGCTTCAATTACACTATAACCAATGTATTGTTTCACCCAGAAAGCCAAAGCAGCTCGTATCTTCTGGATAATTGGTGGTGTCCCAGCATCTTCCCTCTCTTCGATGTCATCATAATACAAAGTGTCCTTCAAATGATTTTAATAGATTAGCTAAACCATGATCAAGGAATCGGAAAGTTAAGTAATTCTATATCCAATTAAAGAAAAAGTTCCAAGCTATATTTAAGTTCAACTACTCAGATCAATTGATCAATTCAATTCAACTAAATTAGGCCTTTTGCCAACTATATGGGGTCAAGCTGCATGAATCCTGTTCTATTCAATGCCAAGTCCAATATAGCCTCTAAATTATTTCTCGCTGCTTCAATCCATGACTTTGTTGAATATATCAAGCTAGTTTTTTATAACTGAGACTTGATGATGCTTAGTAATTAAGTATTTGCTAGGGTTTCAAATAATATCCATTTGTTGGAATTAGGGCTACAATTCAGATTGCCAAATTTGAAGAATTTAAACTACATCAGGCTTAGATTAGTGTTTGGGCCTACTGAAAATTTAATAAATTCCGAATCCAATCCAACCCAAGTTGCACCCCTAGTCTCAATTTGAAGTCAAATTCAATCTTTAAAATATGATCCAGTAATATTTAAGTATAATAAGCAAGGTTTTTAAAACCGATCCGGATAACAAACCGGTCAGGGATCCGGTTCCCTGGTTGAATGGTCAGCTCGTTCTGATAAAAAATAAAAGATGGTCAAAACCGTTAAACAATTCAAACGGTTCAAATGGTTCAACCACCCAGATCAACGGTTTGTTGATCAAATCAACATTTTTCTGACAAAAAATCGGTTTTAGAGAAAAGAGGAACCAGTCACCTTACCAGTTTCCAATTTTTCCAGTCCGATCCGGTTTTGAAAATAAGTTTATTTTAAAAAAATGATTAATAATTTAATATGCATTTATTAATAAAATACAATCTCAGAAAATGTGAATTTGAGTCTGAGAGCGACCACTTGATGAACTGCCAAAGGTTAAAACTCTATTCAGTCTATCCCTCCCAAGACCACCAACATTGGATAATGGCCTGAAGGTTGTTTTACCAAACTGTCGAAAGTTCTAGTCTTTTAGTATTTCCTTCCAATAAGTCAGTTATTCATTTTTAGTTTATTTTATTAAATGTATCAATATCCGAATGTAAATGTACCCTGTGAGGAAACTTGTCGTTTCCTGATATTCATTTATAGAAGATTGATACTAGTAATTAATGGGTATATGGTGTCTACCCACCATCAGAATAAGAGGTATCCCAAATTAACTCTCCAGTAGGTAAACCAATTAATGGTGATGTAGATGGGCTACCAAAGCTTTTAGTTAATCCAAGAGAATGGGCATTCTGGGTACTAGAGAAGTGCAAATATATATATAACTAGGTACAATCTTCCCATGCAAAATGGTTGATATAGCTTACCCTTTCAGAGAATCCGTTGACAAAGCTAACAGTTCCTCCTCCACAGGTGGAAGGGGGAGAGAACCTCAGCTGATACAAGGCCTTGCTCATCAGAAGGATACCAGGGGTTCCGGGCCCACCTAGAAACTTATGTGGGCTAAGAAAAATAGCATCATAACCATCAAGCTCTCCTGATCTCATATCAATCTCTACATAAGGAGCACTGCACAAAATATAATTAATTATCATCCTAAGTGTCATGGAATTAATCTATCAAGATAAGTTTGTTAAATCAAGCCACAGAAACCATCAAAGGAGACAGACCTTGCAGCAAAGTCAAAGCATGCAAAAGCACCATTCTGGTGAAGAAGCTGGGCGATGGCTCGTGTTTCAGTGTAGACTCCAGTGACATTGCTGCAAGCTGAGAAGGAACCCAACATAGGACGGTTGGAGGATTTGAAAGACTCAAGTTGGAATCTCAGAGTTTCCATGTCTGTAAGTCCATCATCTTTGATGCCAATCTCTATGACCTCTGCTAGGCTTTGGCGCCATGATAGAAGGTTGGAGTGGTGCTCATATGGCCCCACGAATACCACCCATCTCTCCTCACTGCTCAGGCTCTTCACCATTCTTTCTCTCATGCATGAAGGAACTGCAATCCCCATCACCTCTTGTAGGCGCTTGATGGAAGCAGTGGTGCCAGAGCCACAGAACAGGAGTGCATCATCTTCTCCCCCACCCAAGCATCTCTTGATGTATTCAGTTGCTTCATGCACCATCTTGGTCGTCCTCTCTCCCACGAAGCTATCACTTGTGTGAGTGTTCCCTGCCCACAAATGAACAAATGAAAATAACTGCAGAGATTAATTTATAACAGAAGGCATTATCTGAATTCATCTATGAACAAATTAAATAATGGGTCATTCATCACTTCTGAGTATTTAAGGGTTTTGGGCTTAAAGATTTGAAATTAATTAAGCTTACCATAAAAAGGAAGAACATCATTTATGATGTAATTCTCAATATAATGAAGTCCCCTCCCAGAGGCAGTGTGATCAGCATATGTAAGTTGACGCTTCCCAAATGGGGTTTCAAATTCAACATCTTTGCCTATCAACTGTGAGCGCAACCATGCAAATTTTGTCTCAGCAGCATCGCTCCTCTCCACATCCATCCGAAGCATTCTAAAGGATTCTGATCCATGGTTCAGATCATTGGAGTCTAATGGGTTTCTTCTCATGGATGAATTGATCTTCTTATTGTTATTGCAGCTAGCATGGTCTGCAACCTTTACTGGGTCATTTTGCATCTTTTCCAAGATGGGTTTCTCAAATTCCATGGCTGTGGAAGGATGCAATAGAAGACGCGGTTGGATATGGGGTATGAGGAGCTAGGAGGAGGAGGTGAAGTGAATTGTTGTATGTTGAGAGGGAGGACATGGGGCATGCTATATATAGGAAGCAACAAAGCAAATAGCTGATGGCTTTTACTAGCTAGATTGTACTATATATGGAGATGGTTGCAAGTTGTTTTAAATATCAACAAACACAACTATATTTGAAAAATCAAACTGATACTACCATTAATAGAGATAGGTGGAAATTTTTTCTTTTACTCGATAGTAATAATACCAGCAGTTTCATGGTGTTTGGTATCCCCTTAGTACCGACTAGGGAGTAGTGACTACTGGGTCATTCATATAACTTTGCCACAAATGCCTTTAACTCGGCGGCCACATGATGAATGTGGCAACTGGCAACCGAACAAGTGGGTGCACACTATAGGAAAAGAAAAAAAGAATAAAATATAAAAAAGCAAGTGGGTGCAATAACGTGACCAGAATTTTTTTTTGGTTTTCTGTCAAATTTACTATTTGTTTTTTCCATTTTTAGAGATTTCTGTCTAATTAATG
The DNA here is from genome assembly GCF_055504915.1 of Nelumbo nucifera. NCBI lineage: Eukaryota > Viridiplantae > Streptophyta > Magnoliopsida > Proteales > Nelumbonaceae > Nelumbo > Nelumbo nucifera. Next base: position 54,936,712 of record NC_142653.1, read on the forward strand.
ATTGCCATGGAAACTTTTTTAAATTTTATGTAAGCAAATTATTAAATTAAAACTAGTCCCCATGGTTATGAAATAAACGTGTTATTTTCTTTTATTTTGCAGGTAAAAGTTTTTAAGGCTGAAACGCTTGGCCATCTTTAGTATCTTTTCGTTAATTTATCCCAGGAAATGTGGTCACACAGAGATAAGAGATAAAGTTTAGAATAGATGAATAATATAATGACAAATTAATCTAATGGAAATTAAACAACTTAAGTTTAAGAGAGAGCAATGGTCGGTGATCATTCATTAACCGAGACTAATGTGAATTTATAGAGTATTAGTACAGGAGTCTGTTGTACATTAGAATTCTTGTGATATGATTGGTTATTGACAGTGTTTTAGATAGAATGAAACAACAACTAAGATAACTTGTGAGAGTGGGAGCCATGCATGTTCGCGCATTATCCAAATTAAAACCGGTTCTCTATCAGCCCCTTGCAAGCTGAATGGGGTGACGTGAAGCTTAAACCTGAGCATCTCAAAGAGGCTTGGTGAGTAGTGAATACATCAACAATTTGATCACCAGAGGGTATGTATCAAATGTAAAGTTTCTTGCTAATGGATAGATGCCAAAGAAAATGGAGATTAACTTCAACATGTTTGATATATATGCGCATGGAAAATAGGATTGGCAGAGAGATACATGGCGCCAATGTCCAAGATCTTTGAGAAGAGATTGAATCCATAGAAGTTTGTGAAAAATTTGTCAAGAGCATGAAATTATGACTCGGTACTAGACCGAGCAATAGTGGATTGTTTCTTGAAACTCCAAGCAATGAGAATCAAACCCAAGAAGATTTCATAACCTCTAGTTGAGCATCGATCATTTGGACAGCTAGCCCAATTGGCATTAGTGTAATTAGTGAGTTGAAGAGAGGATGATGAATTGAACTGAAGTCAGTGGTTCTCTTTACAATGATCCAATGCTCATCAGTAGAAGAGTGCAAGAACTGACAAACTTTGTTGACAATAAATGATATATGTCCAATCTTGTGATGGTAACATACTACAAAGCTCCCACAATGCTTTAATGTTCAGTGGGATTAGACAGTGGTGAATGGTGAACCTGATTCATAGGATACTTTGCAAGAGGCAGCCACAGGAGAAGCTTGATGTCGTCCAATTTGGTTTGGGACAAGAGATCTATAATGTATCATTGTTGGGAGAGAAACGATCCTTTGGGGGTGAATTCACTTCAATCCCACAAAATGTATAGAATGGTGCCTCCATGATCAAGGATAGAAAGATAGGGGTCAGTAGTGGAGTTGCAAAAACCCAGGCAGAGAAGAACAGAACTGAGGTGAGAATACCAAGCCCAGGGTGCTTGCTTCAAGCCATAGAGAACACAAGTTGGGTGGTTTGGATCCATAAAACCCTTGGACTGATGAACATAGATATTTTTGTCAAGAATCCATGAAGAAATGCATTATTAATGTCCAATTGTCAAATTAGCCAAGAGTGAGAGACAATCAGAGCAAGTACGGTACATACAATGATTGGGTTAACAACCGGGCTAAAGGTATGAAAGAAATCCAAACCAGGGACTTGGGTGAAAGCCCTGAACAATCAACCATCCTTTGTAACAATCAAGAGAACCATCAAACTTTTTCTTTATTTTATTTATACACCCATTTAGTACCAATTATATTCATAGAAGGATCATAAGGGACCCATTCCTAGGTTCCATTAGCGATCAGTGTTCAAATTTGACTACTTGAGTGAAGGGTCGTGGCTCACGTTCTTTAGTGGAAATGAGAGATAGGAGTGTTGATAGAAGTGGATACTTTGTAGCATTGTGCAATTTGGGCGGAAGTCTACCATCATTGATCTGGTTCTCATTGAATAAGTGCAAGTCGGAGAAGGAAAATTCGAAGTGTTGTCAAGAAGTTCCTGAGTGCTTCAGTATCACTCTATCTATATGGGGGAAGAGGATGGCTCAGTTGTAGATGATGATGCTGGCTGAGGCAGCATTGTTGCAAGAGGAGAAGGTGGGGCCAAATTAGAGGACAGAAGTGATGTTGAAGATACTGGAGAGATATCTTGCAATGGTGTTGAAATGTAGACACCCATTGAAGAAGGTGATGTACATGAGGAGGAAGATAATGAGAAACCAGGAAATAATTCATCAAATACCACATGTCTAGAAACAAAAACTCAACTTGTAGGAACATAAAGGCACTTATTGTGAATTGTTGTACCCAATGAATAAGCACCTCAAAGATCAAAACATAAATTTGTTTTTGCTATAGGTCACAACGAGTAGCATGAACACCCAAAACATCTAAGCATGGAATAGTCTGGACTCTGGAGCTCTATGAAATATTTTTCATATGGAGACATACCATTCCATGGGCAGTTGGAAGTTGATTAATTAGGTAAGTTGTAGTTTTAACCTCTTTAGTCAAGAAGCAGAAGGGGAGATTTGAGGTGGCCAGATATTGAATTGGACCAATTTTGGATTGGACCCCGTCCAGTCCAAAATCAATTTGGACAGATTGGACAGACCAACAAGACATTGGATTGGAGCAATCTGGTCCAAAATATTTTTCAGATTGGATTGGACCTGGTCAATCCATAGTAAATTTATATTGGATTGGGTTGGATTAAGCCAATATCTGGTCCATTGATATAAGATAAGAATATAGGTGTCAATGGACCAGGTTTGGGTTGAAACCAATCTAAATCAAAATGAATTTGAACAGATTGGATGGTCTAGATATTGAATTGGACCAGTCCAAAATGGTCCAAAATATTCATTGGACTGGATTGGACTTGGTCCATTTATAATGGATTCACACTGGACTGGATCAGATTGGACCAAATCCAGTCCAATAGACACCCCTACTAGAGAGAGGGTTGACACATGCCTGTCCTTCCATTCAATAAATCCATTTTGTTCATGTATATGAGGACAAGCCAGCCGAAGAGAAATACCCTTTGAATCTAAATAGCAAGAGCAATTCTGATGCTCTCTTCCCTAGTCAAATTGAAATGATTGAATTTTGGTATCAAAGAGAACTTCAACATGTTGTTTAGAAAAAAATATCAAATACTTTAGATTTTTGAGCCATAGGATAGATCCATGAAAATTTAGAGAAATCATCCAAAAATAAAACATAAAAGGAATAACCATTATTTGACTTGATGGGGCTGGATCCCAAACATCTAAGAAACTTAAAACCCAAAGGATACATAAGCTGAAAATTAAAGGACTGAAGATAACCTACCACTCTTACCCATTTGACATGATTCACAAACAGGCTAACTTTACCTATCACTACTATAAGGAAGACCATATTTTTAAAATAACTTGTTGTACAATGCAAAGAGTTGCATTACCAAGATGTAGGTGCCAACCACGAGTTGAAGTTCCTTCTTCAACAAGAGCTTCCAATGTCTGAGAAATTGTGCCTAATGAGGGAATGATGGGAAATAGTACAATCCATCCCTATAGACCTCTCACAAAAGTATATATGCCCACATAGTCCTTCATAACACAACTATCTGAGAACAAATTATTGCAAATAGAAGGAGCATGATAGATATCATTTAAGGTAAAAGTAGGGGTGCTCACGGTTCAATTAATCGAACTCTGGGGCATATTTTGGAATCAAAACAGTACTACTGGTTTTTGGAAAACCGTAACTAGAACCAAAACAAAGCTCGTCAGTTAACCATCGGTTCAGTTCGTTAGTTTTTTTATTTTTTATTTTTTACAATATATTATAAATATATATATATAAATATATATATATATATATAATATTATATTTTGAATAATATATATTTATATATAATGCATATTTATTAATTTATAATATATAATATATATTATATATATAATATAGAAATCTATGTATAATGGTCGGCTTGGTGAATCATTAGTTTTTTATTTTGGTTAACCAAAATCGAACTGGTACCTTTAGTTTTTTAAAAGCACTAAACCAAAACCGAACTGACCGGTTTGGTTAACCGATGTTTCGGTTCGATTTTGATTGATTTTTTTCAGTCGGTTCGGTTTTTTCGATTTTTTTACTCACCTCTAGGTAAAAGCATATTCATTATAAAACAAAGATGATGAGCCAGAGTAATGTATGTGCAAACCTTGGCCATTCCCAACTTTCACCTGGTTGGAAGCCATGTACTTTGATCGATTTTGTATATTGTCTAGTTCTGGAGTCATATGGTGAGTAGCGCCTGAATCCATGTACCAAGTTGGATCAAAAGAGGAGCTTCCATTCCATTATGTGGACTCACAAATTGAGAGCTAATAACTCCATAAAAACCAAAACCATATCATGCTCAACGACATTGGAGAGCACCATGGCCGATATTATTACAAATCTAACAAATCAAATTAGGATTCTTATCTCTATAGTCACCATTGAACTGTTATTGTTGATTGTTGAACATGTTTTATTGATAGTGTTGTTGATATTTGTACTAAGGATATCCACAATCATGACCTCGGCCTCTACTAGTAAGATTGGCATTGTAAGATTTAATGAGATGTGCCTGTTCTTCTAACCAATTCTCATGGTTAAGGAGAGAGTCCAAGATGCCTAAAAATACCAAGGTCTGCTGTGTCATGTTAGTTGGTAACGACTATCACCACCGATTCATATTCACTTCCAAGTCCAACAAGAATGTAGAGAACTAGCTTTGACTATGACAATGGTTCCGAGACAGTTAAACACGTTAGACACATAGGCTGGTATGGAGAGTGATTCCTTTTTAAGGCACTATAATTGCATCCTCTATTGGAGAATTCTGGAACAGGAGTGAGTTGAGTAGCTTTTGGCCAAAGTACACCAAACTTTGGTTTTAGTAGATAGACCCATTACTTGGTCTATTACACCTTCCGTAAGAGAAAAAATCAACTAGCTTAACACTAATTAGTCAAGGTTCATCCATTTTGTCAAATTCTGGATCAGGAATTCCTATAGGATCTAAGATTTCTTCTTTCCTTCAATAAGATCCATTAAGTGATGATGACAAAGAATAATTAGGATTTTAAATTTTTTTATTTGACTATGATATCATTTCATTTCTAATTTGATTTTGGATTTGACATTCCATTTTCATCATTAACAAAAACACTTCTTATATTTTATATTATTTTGTTTAGTATAATGAATATACAATATTAGACATATGTCCAATTATTTTTCATTTTTTCTATATTTTATATTTTATTTATTTTAATTCATTATTCTTGCATTATAGCATTGTTGACTAACTCATTAAACCCTAAATGGTTGAATTGCTTACCCACCACCGAAAGGGAAGAAAATGGTTTTGTTTTCAAATTACTTTTCAAAATATTTATTTTTATACTCTTAAAATTAATGTTGTTTATTTAATTAATAGAATTTAATGATGTGAAAAATATATCTCAAATATAGGATTTAATGAGAGAATATAACTTAGATATGAGATTTAATGAGAGAGAAGAGAATAGGAAAGTGGTTTTAATTCTAATTGGTTTTAAATTTTATATTCCATTTCCATAATTAATAAAAATATTTCTTATTTATCATAATTATTATTGTTTAATATGTCGAATATATGATATTAAAAACATTCCTAAATTTTTCTTTAATTTCTATATTTTTTGAATTTTTATTATTTAATTGTGGCAACATGAGTTGGCCCATTTAACCCAAAATGGTTTAATTTTTTACCACCACCTTGATGATAACATTATTTTTTCCATATATATTTTAAAAGTATAAGTTTTTATTTCATTGGAATTATTAATTTATAATGTATGGCTTTTAAATAGTAGAATTTAGTGATGATAATAAATAAAAATGCTTTAAATATATAATTCAATGAGGGTGAATGGGAGCTAATACCTTAAATGTGGGATTTAATGAGGAAATTGAATGCATTGAATAATAGTATTCAATCTAGATTTTTTACCCTCAAAATAAAGGGACCATATTTCAAAAAAGGGGGTATTTTAATCAAGAAAAATTTCAGAAAATTTAGAGGCTATTCGTACTTTTTATAGTTGTAAAGATATAGATATAGATATAGATTTTATGCTTATATAAATATAAATATAAATATATATGTATGTATGTATGTATGTATGTATATGTGGAGCAACCAAATATATTGGTGGGGGTCCTTCACCCCCCAAACTTGTTGTTAAAATTGTTATTTATCTATGGCTACTAAGAGGAGGCCGGGTCAAAACATAATAAAGTGGGCTTTGGCCCACCAAAACTTGAACTAAAATGTAAAGATCAATCTCTAATGCTCCTCCAACTCTCAAAACTAAAAAAAAAAAGTGTTTATTTTTTCTTTAAAAATATGCAATAGACCCAAACTTTCTTAATCTATTTTTTCCCAAACCCTATTTCTACCCCCTATCTCATTTTTTTGTTTAACTATCCCCTCAAAAAAGAAAATTCCTGGCTCCGCCACTGTATATCAACATTATCTAATTTAGATATATAAATCAAGTAAATAGAAAAAATGTAAGCATAAAATAAATACAAAATAGAATTATAAAAGTTACGTATTAAAAGACATGCAATGATATTAAGAGACATGTAAAATTTGAATATTATGACATGTAATGAAAATTAAATTTATTATAAATTAATTGGTCACCAAATAAATAAATGCATCATATTATTTCTAAATACATACTTTCTATGTAAGTTTTGAACAAATAAATCAGCTACAATATAGTACAAGTTTGCCTCAAGTCGTAGTCAATACATGTGATCAGATTAATTCATTTCACTACCCAAGAATTTGTTTAGGTTCACTTCACCTAGTTGTGGTTCGATCGAGAAGAATCCACCTACGACTCTTCAGAATAAAATTTCTTGCTTGAAAATGGGTCATGGGTAAAAGAGCATTTACTCCTCTCAGCACCACTTCTAAGTCAAAACAATCCCGTGATGACCACCTTGGTAATAAATCTCAAATTCATTGCCCGACCAGACTCGACTCGATTGAAGCTGCCTTTTTTGACCTCTTGAGCTAGAGAAAGTGGTCAGAAATGGATTGTTACGAGTATATATGACCTTTTTAAAAACTAAGGGTCTGTTTGGCTTTTAGTTGGAATTGGAATCAGAATCAAAATTTTCCAGAATCAGAATTGGAATGGTCTATTCTCATAATCTGTTTGGTTCAGACAGAAATGAGAATGGGAATTAAAATCTGTAGAAGTAGGATTTCATTCCTGTTTGGGTCATGGCTGAGCTAGATTTGAAAGACACGTGGCTTTCCAGTCATCGTCCAATCACCCCCACCACGTTGGCATAGCTCGGCCAGCTCTGTGACATACGTCAACTCCCTCAACCCAAGCCAGGCTACGCTACTACTGTGGTCCCCCATCTAATCCTCTTAGCCACGTCAACTACACGTCACGTGGATAAGCGCGACTATGGATAAAAAGGAGTGAGGAAGACAACTCCACCGGGAAATAGGGCTATCCCAAAGACCTCGACGGGTAACCTCATCCCGATCACCTCGGAAGCCTAATCCGACTAGGACACAAACCTCCGGCTATAAAAAGGTACTCCATGCTTAAGGTAAGGGATTCCAGCTTCTAACACATACTGTTACTCTGCTCGGACCAGCACCCTCATTGCTCGGCCCAACCATTCTACTGACTTTAGCGTCAGAGTGTCTACCCGGGGACAACTCCTCGGACTTCTGACTTCTTTCTTGATCATAGATCATGAAGCGCAACTCCGTCCTTGTAGCTCGGCATCGCCCTATCAGCAAGGACTATCTGGTTGCTTTCCTCATTAAATGCACTACCTCGGATTGAGCAGCATCAGATTGGCGCCGTCTGTGGGATCGCACAAAAAGCCTTCCCGAAAAATCACTCACCGCAACCAAGAAAGCAATCAAAATGCCCAAGAACTAGTTTGAGTGGTCAATAGGCCGATTCCCATCCCGGAAGTCTCGTCATCGCAGCCTTCCGCATCAAGAAATTCCCCAGCTTCAAGCCGTGGTGGATCTTGTGCAATTTTGATCCATGCAAGAGAAGGTCGACAAGATCTTCGGGATGATGCAGACGCTAGGATCTGCGGTACCGTCCAACCAGGCTTCCCCCTTCATGCCCCGATGCGTACAAAGGACGATCCTCATCCCGAGGACCCCAAAGCACGTCAGCCAGATGGAAGGGGAGCGCAGTCTGAACGAGAGAAGCAAGACACAGCAAGAAGGTCCGCCTCTACTGCCCTCTCCCGTGAGTGAGACAACCACAGCAAGACACATCATTCAACTCGGATCACCGCCAAGGAAAGCCTCGGTAGGAGGATGCCACCCTTCGTGGTCTTTGTCACCAAGTCAAGTTCGGTAAAAGATCATTCAGCACGCCCTAAGAGAAATGGTCGCGCATACCGCAGTCCTTGACGACAAAGACACCGAGATCCAAGAGCTTCAACAATGCCTAGAAGCGCTAGAACTCAACCAGGCCCATAGGAGCACGACACCTTCCGTGGATCAACCTACGCGGGTCACCACGCACCTCAACAGGGAACCGCCTTTGTTTAGGAGATCCTAGACAAAGTGCCCCCTGTCAGATGGTGAGCACCCCAATTCGACAAGTATGACGAGAACATTGATTTTTTTGACCATGTCGCAGCGCTCAAAGCACAAATGATGTTACATGGTACGTTTGAGGGCCTGATGTGCAAAGCCCTTCTAGCCACCCTCCAAGGCCTAGCCTTGGCATGGCATTCTTCTTTGCCACCGCGCTCCATAGCATCATGGGAACAATTGGAGACCCAATTCCTGGCGCAATTCGCTGCTAGCCAGAAACATTGGAAGACTTCAGCCAGCCTCGTGCAAGTCCGGTAAAGGAAGACAGAAACCCTCTGAGACTACCTGGCGAAATTCAACAAGGAAGCACTTCAGGTCAGAAACCTGAATCGGTCCATAGTTGTCACAGCCATACAGCACAGACTCTGCCCTTCACCATTTAACTTCTCCATATCCAAGAATCCTCCTCAAACACTGGCTGCGCTAATGAGCCATGCGCAAAAATACATCAATGCAGAGGAGGCCTAGGCGTAGCTCCGAGATAAGGAAAGACCCGACAAGAAGAGAAGAGACACGGATGAGCGGAAGTCCGAAAGGTCAGATAAAGACCACAAGAGGTAAGATCGTCGGCCATACCACAGACCTCGGACTTCATCACTGACCTATCGGAACTTCACGCCGCTCAACGTCCTACGGTCTAAAGTTCTGATGCAAATCCGTGACCGCAATTACATCAGGTGGCCCGAGAAGATGAAGAAATAGAACAACAAGAGGAATCGCGACAAGTATTGCGGGTTCCACAAAGACCACAATCACGACACAGAGAACTGCCTCGACCTGCGCAACCACATCAAAGATCTGATCAGACGCAGATACCTCGACAACTTTATCGATAGAAGTGAAAGGTCGGCCCAAGAAGAATGTCGCACAGAGGATGCTCGACAACCACTACCCCAAGTCTCACTGGCCGACAAGATCCACGTAATATCAGGGGGGATTTCCACTGAAGGAGAGAGTAGCTCGGGGTGCAAGATGATGCCCTCTAGGGGGTGTAGACCCCACACGATGACGCCCTGGTAATAATAGCCGAGGTAGCCAACTTTGAAGTGTGGCGAATCCTATTTAACACAGGCAGCTCCGCCGATGTGCTCTTCGAAGACACGTTCGAGAAGCTCAGCATCGACAAAGAGCGGTTCGCGCCAGTCAACACACCCTTGATGGGCTTCTCCAAGGAGTCTCTCTTGCCCACCGGAAGGATAGCCCTTCCCCTCCTGGTTGGGGATGTCGACATCACCGCGATGGCAATGGTGGACTTCATCATGATCCGTTGCCCCTCATCCTACAACGTTATCCTCGACAGGCCGACCCTCAACGCTCTATAGGCCACGGCCTCTACGTTCCTACTCGCCATGAAATTCTCGACCAAATACGACATAGGGGTAGAACGTGGAGACCAGAAAACTGCATAGTAGTGCTATCTACTCTCCTGCCAAGGACCGCGCTAGGCCGCAAAAACCTTGATGGCAGAGGCCTAAGATTTGCGGGTCAAGGTGAAAGCACAACGCGGCTAACCCGTGGAAGATTTCATCCAGGTGCCACTCAATGAAGAAGACCCCGAGAAAACAGTCCAAGTCAGCTCCCTTATAGACGACTGCCTCCAGGAAGAACTTGTACAACTATTGAGAAGCCATGCCGATGTGTTTGCTTGGTCGGCAACAAATATGTTGAGGGTCAACCCTGAGGTCATCACCCACCGCCTGAACGCCAACCCTCGCTACCGACCTGTCAAGCAGAAGAAGAGGAGTTTTGCTACAGAACGATGGCAAGTGATCGCGAACGAAGTACAGAAGTTGCTCAACGCCGATTTCATTCGAGAAGTCAAATACCCCGAATGGCTAGCCAATATGGTGATGGTGAAGAAAGCCAATGGGAAGTGGAGGATATGCATCAACTTCACTGACCAAAATAAAGCCTGCCTTAAGGACAACTTCCCTCTTCCAATGATCGACCAGCTCGTCGACGCAACGGCAGGACATGAACTCCTAAGCTTCATGGATGCCTTTTCGGGCTATAATCAGATCCGAATGCACCTGGACGATCAGGAGAAAATGGCTTTCATCATCGATTGTGACCTGTACTATTACAGTGTAATGCCCTTCGGCCTCAAGAACGCCAACGCCACATACCAACAACTAGTGAACGAGGTATTCAATGAACAACTTGGCAAAAATGTGGAAGTATACGTCAACGACATGCTCGTGAAGAGCAAGAAAGTTGAGCACCATCTTGCCGACCTTCAAGAAGTTTTTGGCACCCTTAGGAAGTACAAGATGAAGCTGAACCCGACCAAATGTGCTTTCGGGGTTGGCTCTAGTAAATTCCTGGGGTTCATGGTGATGCAGAGGGGGATTGAAGCGAAGCCAAAAAAGAAACGGGTCATCCTTAACATGTCGTCCCCCCAAACTCACAAAGAAGTGCAACAACTCACCAGTAGAATAGCCACCCTTAGCAAATTCATGTCTAAAGTCCTCGAACTGGGCTCCTACGAACTTGAAGACCTCGAGGGCTGACCAATACTAAGGAGTTGGAACTTGGGGAATCTCAGAATGTACTACCAATAGTTCTATGATCAATACAATGTTTTATTTAAGCTACATCTTTGATCTTTAGGCGCACCGTAGACACGCTGCACACACTCACTGCATACACCTCAATCAAACTGTGCTACACTACCACACTGCACAACCATACTCCACCACTGACCTCACTAACTCAGCTGACTCTAGAACGGCTGAGCCTACGACACACATCTCGGCAGTGCATCACCGACCAAGTGCCTTGACTCAGCTATCCACGACTGAGCCTAAAAGTGGAGTAAAACGCCCCTGCCCATCAAGGCCTGAGGATGGTCATGAAACTCCGCACACCCACCGGCTATCAGTTTGAGCTAGCTGAGAAATGGCTAGCCCTCGAAGGGCCCCAAAAGCTCTCAAGACCAAAAACTAAGCTTCCCATAGATGAGAGCTAGGAAATCAAAGATCTCGGCCAATCTTACCTCGGCTAAGGTAAAGACCTCGGTCAATAGAAGATCGAGACCACTAAGGCAGAGACCTCGGTCAACAAAAGATCGAGGCCACTAAGGTAGAGACCTCGGTCAGCTTAAGACCGAGGACACTAAGGAAAAGTTGGCCAGGCAGCCCACACTATAGCCCGACCAACCCTACCTCGGCTAAGGAAAAGTCAGGGAAACACAAAAAATATATAAATAACACACATACATATACACACACTCACACTCAAGGTCATCCACAGAAAACTTTCATTGATTTAAGGAAGTCAGGTACAACGATCAAAGTTCAACATACCAAGCAAGTATAGAGAAAAAGGGAGGAAAAACGGAGAGACCAGCAACTATTTACTCCTCAGCTATAGGATTAGTGGCTCCATCACCATCATCCTCGTCGCCAGCTTCACCTCTAACCTCTTCATCAATGACGTTGACCGAGCCAGGTGGAGTATCAGAATCATAAGCATCCCAGCCCTGTGTTGCCTCGTTCAGCTCCAAGTAGTGGCGCAAAACCCTCCTACAGAAGACATTGAACCTGGCATCAAAGGAAGCCGAGGCATACCGATCCATCTCCTACCACAACTCTATCGAGGCCTTGTATTGACCAACCGCTTCCTCAGCAGCCTCTTGCCTATGCCACTCCCTCTCTGCCTTCAACTCAGCAATCTCCTGCCTCAGGCTACACACAATATTCGCTTTCTCAGCCAGTTGTGCTCTTAGTTTAGCCACTTCCCTTTCTAGCACGGCTGACTGTTCCCCGGCCGCCTGATGTCGAACCTTCTACCACAGATACTCAGAATGTTCCTTCTCATACAACGATTGCAGATCTTAGAGATGATCGACCAAGACGACCGCTGAGCATGCATTCTGCAAAAAGGAGATGACAATCAGCATAGGAAGAATCCCCAAAAAAAAGGGGGAAGCACAGGCTCCCTTGAGCAGCAGACCAAAGAAGCACACACTCTAGAGCCCTGCTACCAATGCCCACAACCTCCCAAGCTATAATCATGGTCATGATTCCATGCAATAGTTGCTCGGGAACCCTAGGAGCCTCAAGGTTGTCATCACTGCGGATAGATCACCGTGGCACGTGCATGCCCGAGCTGCTGCCTCCAACCTCGGCCTCTGACGCACCCATAGCTTGGCGAACCTGCTCCGGATCAATCACTACTACGTCCTCCTCCTCATCCCCCTACTGTTGAACCCTTTTCTGTCGACGGGGTGCCCTGTTCGAAGACCTCGGCAGAGCAACCGCCTCAGGCCGGACCTCCGACTGCTTACCATCCTAGCATTATCTATGTCGATGCTCCCTCATCCGACGAACAATCACCTCCTCGCTTGCCATCCTCACACCTACACCACGGAACAACAATAGTAAGTACAAAGGAAAAAAGGAAGGGAAGAGGGCAGACATGCATAATTCGGCAAGTAAACCAAGGCAACAAAAGAAATAGATTGGCAACCCCGTGCATCAACCTGACGAGCATCAACATCTCCGAGCATGTGTACGTGACCACATCTATCTCATGGATCATGCTCAAAGCCGACCTCTCCTCCAAGGTGAGTGTCATCCATTGGGGTTGCGACACACTTGTCCTCTGCTCTTGTAGCACGGCCGAGAAGGGGAGACCCCCAGGATAGCGCATAGAGAAGAACGCCTCCTTCCAGTGCTTCACAGAAGAAGGAGCTCTGACCAACAACTTGACATTTCTCCTAGTAGAAAACTAGTAATAACCCTGTTGATGATGCCTCAACTGAAGCAAGAAGCTCACCATCCCCAGAGTCAACTCAATGTCGCAGGCCGCACAATAAGACATGAGACCAAACAAGAACCTGAAGGAGTTCGACATCAATTGCACCGACAATACTCGGTACCACCCATGTACCTCGGCAACCCCTTCACTCAAAGGGAACCTCAACCCGACCTCCAAACTATGGTCATACATGCACATCTCATCGGGCTGAGCACCAGTAGCCATCTCACCAGGTTGTAAACACCTCATCTGGAATTCCTCGGGAATGCTGTACATAGCCCATATCCGAGCCATATCCCCGAGAGTCAAAACGCAGGGTGTGGTGCCGAACTGGAGATTGGCCCACAAGGGAAGCTCTACTCCAACCCCCGAAGGACCACCCTCAAAGCTCCCAAGTTCCAACTCATAGTTAGAGCCACTAGAAGAACTAGAACCAGAACTAGAAGCAGAAGAAGAAATATGAGATGAGGAAGACATCTTACTGAGCAACCCATGCAACTCCCTTCGCAAATGGCAAAGGGGAAATGCCCGTTCACCCTTCTTATAGCCACCAAGAGCACGACCTGATGAGAGATCAACGGTCTAGATCAAGCGCCACCCTGACAGAGCTTGGGAAGACCAATCGACGCAACTGACACCGCACGCGCGAAGCCCCTAAAACCGAAGCGATGATCTTGACAAGCAACGGTCAATAGCATTAATCATGCCGGTTCGCCCCATACGACCGGTCCAACCAACGCCACGGATCCTCAAATCTCATCTGGGACCACCGACCCAATCAGAGCATCGAACATCGAACGTCTCGGCCGGGAACTCCACTCTTTGACTTCGGAACTGGGAGAGTGGTGTTTGGATCCCAAAAATTCAAAAATAAGTTCCTTAGCTAAAGAATGGAAAGCCCTTCCTCAACTAGCATCGCCGAGCATTAGAGAGGTTGGCAACCTCCTCGACGTAGCATCACCGAGCATCGGAGAGCTCGGTAATGTCCTCAACGCAACATCGCCAAGCTCAATCCCCTCAACTCGACATCGCCGAGCTTCGAAGAGACCCAAACGAAGCTCGACCCTGAAATGGGGGAATGCCATTCTAGCAAAAATAAGAATAGGATTCCAATTCCACCCAACCAAACAGTTAGAATCGGAATAGGACCATTCCGATTCCAATTCCAGACCCATATTCCCGTGAACCAAACAGGGCCTAATATGTTTATATACGTCAAGCAACCTTCTGATTCGCTCCATATAACTAAAAGACTTGTAGAAAAGATATGTGAACCAGCTAGATCATAAATTCTTATTTTCATTTTTGATATCTAAGTCAATACTGAGCATCTCATCCTCATCCCATAATAAAGGATTACTGGTATTCTGTGTCTGCTCGTCAATCTGGGCCGGGTTGCTAAGCATGGTGGACCACGACTTCGAGAGCAGCATTTTAATGCTCAATAGCGTTTGCTTGAAGGATGGGACCATTATTTGGTGTAATGTTAAAGTCTCATACTGACAAGCAATACAACTTAGGTCATCGTCTAAGGGCGGCCGAAGAAAGTGCCAACAAAAGATGTCAAATCAAGTAACATTCAATTGGGATTTAAGTATACTCTAGTCTAATATTCTTTTCTTATAAATGAAAAACTTCTAGAAGAGACAAGATCATAAATTTTCCATGTTTTGATAATAATTTTCGATAAAAAATCTATGTCAATATTCATCTCATTCTGATCCTATAATCTAGGATTGGTGGGTTCTGTGTCTGATCAATCTAACATGGGTTGCTATTAATTGTGGACTACCACGAGGACTCCATTTTAATGTTCAACTGCTTGTGTAATGGCAAAATGGGACCATTACTTCAATTTGTGTAATGGCAATTAAAATCTGGCTCGTAAGCATTGTGTAATGTTTTCAATCTGCCGTCTGTTCGAACTGTTATCCGATTAAGATTTTGGGTTATTGATGCTGACATAGATAGCTATGACCAATATTAGGTAATGACCAGTTTTTTTGTCCTAACTTTGCTTGAAAAACAAAATCATCCAACCTAAGAATTTAAAGCTCAGAATATTCAGTGACTCTGACAATCGACTTGTGTATAATTAAGATTCAAAAGCTGTAGAGACTTACAAAATGAAAGGAAAATAAAAACTAGAAAATAAAAACATGAAATAGTGAGAAAGATAGAGACAATGAGAGGGAGGGTGGTGCAGGTCTGAATTTTGGGGTGAAATGGCCGAATGTTTAGACATATATAGACTGTGTTTGGATCTGCAACACCACATGTTGTGGGTTGCAAAAGAGTTTGTAAGGAAAACGATTATTAGTGAAAAAATATTTTTTTATTAATTATTTAGTGTTTTATTGCAATTTTTCCACCTACTTATACAATAGATATTAGATTGGATCAGCAGATTTTGAGTTTATCTTTGATTCTTTTGGTCCTTCCACCAAGATGCAACAAGTACCGAGTACACTGATGGATACATAATATTAATTAATAACTAATATGGTATTAAGGCATGATTATTTTCCAGGCTGATATTCATTTTGGTTACATGTTTGTGTTTTCTTTATAAGGGTTCTACCTAATAACTGTCTACTTTAAATTGCTCGCATCAGAAAAAACCCTTCATGGAAGTCTCTCTTTCACATAATCCCGAAATTACTATTTTATCCTTGTTTATTCTTTGGAAATTCAGTAGAGTGTAAAACGGTTCACATAAATTATAAAGTTGGGTTAGTATTGCATTGACAAATTTAACTTTTTATCAAATAGATTTTTAGCTATAATCGATACAATAAAACATATGCTTTTTTTTTATGAAAAGTCCACTTAAATATAAACTTCCTTTTTTTATTGATGTACTTTTACATCTTATTATCAATGTAAAAATGCATTAATCTATCATTTATCAATGAAAAATGTAATATTGTCAAACACAGGCAAAAGTGAACCGGAATACAAATTTATCCTAAACCAGAATTTACATTCTATTTGCATTGTTTCCAAACACAACCTTGAAAATATTAATAACTCAAGCGGAATTAATGCAGCCTTAGGAAATATTATAAAGGCGTTGATTATCTAGACTTTTGAGAAAAAATAAATTTGATTGAGTTAAGAAAAATAAAGAATAATTTTTGAATCAAGTCAAGAGTCAAGACGAGTGCACTCAAATTATTCAACTGATTAGAACAGAGTCAAATTATTCAATGCTTCTAATAAAAGCATTGAAATATTTATAGAAGTGGCCTTGTCTGGGTATTATTGATTGGTGTAAGGCTGAATGGTAAGGTGTTGATTGTTTAATGGCAGAGAGCTCATCTGATCTCCATTCTTAATTAATGATGTGGGTTGGTATTTTGTTGACAAGTTGACCTGGGAAGATTAGGAATAGACTCAACTTAATTTTTAAATAGAGTCAACTTATTAAATTGAAAATATACTGTGATGGATCCTAGCTATCTCTGTAATGGAGGACAATGTAGTAACTTCTTTTTCTGGACTGAAGTGGAATAAGTTTAGGATTTGCTTGAATGGAGATAGATGGTGGTTAATGTCTGTCAAAATATGATGAGGATCATTTTTGTAAAATTGCAAATCTGTGAGTTTTCCTGGGGTCTACGTCTACCATAACATAACATAGAAGAAAAGCCAAATTTTCAAAATGGCATTGAATGGACTTGAGAAAAAAAATACTGTTAAACAAGGATTCGAATGCATTAGAAGGGTGTACCCGCCATGATGCAATTTGGGCATGTCTAACCCGAGTCCGAACTGACCCAACTCGAAATCTTATGTGGGCTGGGTTTGAATTTTTGATCTTCAGGCTAAATTTGGACTTAAGAATTTAGGCTTTTTTTTTGTTTTTTGCCTGGGCCTGGGTCTAGCCCTTAGGTACCCCAAACGTAGCCCAACTATAAATATACATACACATATATAAGGGTAATATGTACATGTATTTACATATATACATATTAGTAAGTATGTACATGCTTTGCATGTGAGGATTTTAGATCATGACAATGATAATAATGGTGTATCCAAAATTTTTTATAAAATTTATGTATTTTTATACTTTTTTTTATTTTTTGTTTGTCACTATTAATTAGATGCAGATTGTAAAATCTGAACCTGATTATGTAGCATCTCATATTGGGTTGCAAAGTTTTGGGTATCATTGACAGTCTACCTACTTGGTAATGTTTTATCTTCTTAGTGTATTTTTTTGTTCATTTATAAAAAAAAAAAATGTAAGATTTAAAGAGAGAGAATTGAATGAGATGAAAATTGTATTTCAAACTACATTTTAAATCTCACAAATAGGGATTAAATTCAAAAAATGGGTATTTTAGTTAAAAGAAAGCTCTACAATCTTATTCAAATTTTTAATAGTAGTGTAATTATGGAGTTATAGATGTGTTTAATTTTCTCTATAATTTTTTTTTTTATTTCTGTGTAAAAATAAGGCCCAATTTCTTAAGCTACTCCTACTATTTAGTTATTTGACAAATTATACTCTTACTATTTGACTATTATGTTAAAGTACCCTTAAGTTTTCTGACAATTGTCTAAAACCTCCACTATCATTAATTTTCTATCACACTTTTAACTGATGTATTCTTCAAAAATTCCCAAAATACCCTATGTCGCATTTTGGCCCGGTCACCTCTCATTCTGCCCATCTCCCTGCTTCCCTCTTCCTTTTCTCTCTCTAATCAATGGTGAAAGAACTAGATCTTGTGTACCACTACAGCTGCGTTCCCTGAGGTCGTCCTCATGTTTGGTCACTGATTGATTTATGCAACTCTACTCTCATGATGCATCTAGCATCTTCTATTTTTCATCAAATCCCGCACCCAAGCCCTTATTTGTGGACTTCCGTGATAAGAGGATCCCAAAATGGACATCATCACCAATCTATAGTCTTCTTTGTTGATATGTGTCGACAAGGTATTAACCCAAATCACCTTTACTTACCCTTTTGTTCTAAGTCTTCTAGTGGTTTGGAGGCATTCGTAGAAGGAAAATGGATTCATAATAACATAGTTAAGTATGGTTTCCAGTCAGATATTTATATCCTGAATTGTTTCCTGTATATGTATTCGAAATGTGGGTTCGTTGATGAAGCATGCCTTTTATACGATGAAATGGCTGAAAGGGATATCGTCTCTCATGCCTCGATGATTTCAAGGTATTTTGGTGTTGGTGATCCGGTTTCAGCTCAATTGATTTTTAATTTTACCGTGTTGAAGGAGCGATGTTGCTCTTTACAAGGGATTTGAGAGAGAGGGAGAGAATGAGAGGACAACGAAAGGGAGGGAAGAAGGGGAAAGGCCGTTAAGTGCAGTTCTCCAGTGGTTTCTTTTTCTTCTTTCTTCCGATATGCTTTTGTTTTAGGAATTAAGGCTTAGTTTGGAAAAATTACAAATACAAATATGTATGGTGCAAATGCATACAAAATATAAGATTATGCACTTTACATATTTGTATTTGTATTCCTTCCAAACTGAGCCTAGAGAAAAAACTCACTCCACTCTAGTGAGAGATATGAGATTGGTGGTTCTTCCTCATTCTGTTTACAGAAAAATTGATTCTCTTGCTTCAAGTGATCGAGCTTCCTATCGGTGCTCTCTTGCTTGATTTTGTTTCTTCAAGTGAGTGGCTTCTATTGAGCTTCAAATTGGTGGTCCTGTCAACAACAAATATGGATGGTCAGCCTCAATTTGTTGAATAGGGTTGTTGATGACACTAGGGATGTCGATGCAGTAGAGGAAGATGGGTATACTTTTGAAAATTTAAAGAAGAGTAGAGGGTAAAATAATCTTTTTCAATTGTCAGAAAGCCCTAGGGTAATTCAAGACAATATGTAAATAATAAGGGTATTGTTAGTCAATTTCCTAAACCATAAGAGTACTTTAAGAATTTTTCCCTAAAAATAATACTGTTATGTACACTTATTTTTTGTTTAATATGATAAATATATAATATTATTCATGTGCCCAAATGTTTTTTATAAAACTTATGTATTTTTTTTTTTATTTTTGTGTTTTCATATTTTATTAATTTTTATTATTTAATTATGACATTAAAGGTTGACAGATTTGACACAAAAGTTGAACTATTAATCTCCGCTAAAAAGGAAAATAATTTCATTTTTGGTTAGTTTTAGATTATGTATTTTATATTCATCATCAATAAAAACAATTCTTGTTTATTGCATTTATTTTTTTATTTTGATTAATAAGAATACCATAAACGTGTCTATTTTTTCTACATTTTTGTAGTTTTATATATTTATTTCTATTTAAAAATTTTATTATTTAACTATAACTTCATAGGTTGACCAATTTGATATGAATGGTTGAATTGCTTAGTCATCACTTGGATAAAGAATGGTTTTGTTTTTGAGTAAATTTTAAAATATATGGGTTTATATTATTAAAATTATTGGACATAGATCTAATTAGTGAAAAATAACTTAAAAATAGAATTTAATAAGAGATAATGTGAGTTAATACCTTAAATATAAGAATTAATGAGAATGGATTGAATGAGGTGAAAAGCATTAATTGTAATTACATTTTCAACCTTCATAATTAGAGATGGACTGAATAACAAATGTGGGCATTTTAGACAAGAAAAGTTCTACACCCTCATTCATAATTTTTATAATAGTATAGATATATTTGTATACATATTTGCATACATACATACATACATGTATAATTTTAGAGAGAGTTCATTGACAAACCTGAGCCTGGGCCAGGCCTGAACCCAACCCGAATGCATCAAATTACAGTTCAGATTGGGCTTGGGTTGAGAAAATTGAGTTTGACCTCAAGCTCAATCCAAATTCAGACCTTAAGCCCAAATCTTAGGATTGGACCAGGGTTGACCATAAAGCATCCCAACCCACCTGACTTGCACCCCTATCACCACTAAAACACCACTTGATGGAACACACACATAAACTATGTATGTTATCCTTAGAAGAGAGTCCTTGTATCCAACTTATCTCACAATCTCTATCTTCTCAAGTAACTGATAAACTTTATCTATACACAATAACCAATATAAAAATAACTCACCACCGTCAATAAGGTGTGTGACTTTTCACTCTCCAAATGTTTCTTCCAATTTTAATGGTATTGGAGATTTGATACCTAATATAGTTTATTTCCTTCTATTTGGTTCACAGACTACATCAATTTTTAAGCACCTCGCAATTGGACCTATTCATGTGTCAAGCTTCGAGCCTAACTTTACACTATGCTGGGTTTGGGCTTCAAATCGGGCCCATTCAAAATTTGGCAAAAGCCAAATCTGAACCCAACCCATGCATAGATATACTCGCCATCCATATCAACAAATTTATTTCTAGGAAAAATCTTGTAATCTTGTTCTCATCAAAATGAATGGTAAGAATTATGTTTTCTAGGAATTCTATATAATGCCTGCTTTCAAGGGTGCTCACCTCCTCAAATTTGTTGAGGTAGGAACAGGTGGCAATGGTTGAACCATCATCAATCTACCCTATTTGGAATGGGAGAAACAAGATCAATTGATCATGAATTGGCTTCTCTCCACCCTTGTTGAATCAGTAATGCTCAATTGATGAGATGCAAGACATTGCTTGATGTGTGGAGTACTCTCAAGAGATTGTATGCTGCATCTCGATCAAAGACTCGAATCACAGACAGTTCCGTAATGAACTTCTCACAATTTGTAAGGAAGACATCAACATGCAAGACTACCTTCGAAAGATAAAAACCATAGCAGACAACCTTGCAACTGGGGGGCAACCATTATCAAATTTGGATTTGAGCCATTACACCCTTAATGGCCTTGGGACTGAATAAGACCCCCTTTGTTGTCAATTGTCATTGTTTAAACCAGATTAGATGATGTTGCCCTCGATGACCTTCAGGCCAGGTTGATCACTCAAGAACCTAGCATGGAATCTTAGAATCATTCTTCAGCTCCATTCCCTTTGGCCAATGTTGTTGTACACAATAAAACATCTAGGACCTTCAAGCCCATGAATCCATCGCAACCTTAGTCCTCTCCATCCAATCGACTTGTTGCCTCATCTAAGCCATCGAAATATCTTCACAATCGTTGCCAAATCTATGGTGGAACTAATCACTCATTTACTAGTGTAAATAGAGGTATAACCAAGATTAGGGATGGCACTTTTCCCCATTTGGCATAGTGATTTTACTTTCTATAGTTAATGTCAGATTAGCAAGAGACATTATCTTCCCTTTGGTGGCACCATCAGCCCTTCTACATATGAACCACTTGATCTCATTGTCTTTGATCTCTAGGGGCCAACCCTATATCTTCAGTACATGGGTTCAAATTTATGGATGTTGCTACCCAATTTGTTTGGATGTTTCCTTTAGTTCAAAAATCAAATGCCTTATCTATGTTCATTAAATTAATGAAGCATGCAGTTTAGTTTGATGGTGGTCTTGAATTCAAACCCTTCACTTTGTTTCTTTATCAACATGGCATCTTACATTGTTTCTTATGCCCCCACACAGGCATAAAATGGCAAGGTTGAGAGGAAACACTGACATTTTGTAGCAATTGGGTTAACACTGTTGAATCATGCATATGTACCAAAGAATTAGTAGTAGGAGGCGTTTTCTAGTATTGCATATCTCATAAATCGAATGCCTTACCGAGATCTTTATGGATTGAGCCCATAAGAGAAATTATTTCATAAGACTTCCAACTATAAATTTCTCAAAACTTTTCTCTATCAGTGCTTCCCTTATTTGCACCCATATGGTTCTCACAAGCTTGATGATCACTCTCTTTCTTGTGTATGTACTATTTATAGTTAGGTCCATAAAGGTTATAAGTGCCTTGATGCTTCTACTATGTAAGTTTATGTTGTTGTGCATGTTATCTTCAATGAAGCTTGCTTTTCATTTGAAGACTCTCTATTTATTGCTCACACACCATTTTCTACTATTAGCCCACCTCCAGTTGTAACATGGTCCTCCTTCACTTGATACTAGGCCCAATCTGTGCACTTACAAGCCCATTACTTTGGCTCTATCTCTTGGACCCTTGTCATTTTCCATTCCTAGTCCAACACTTATCTCTAGTTAGGTTGAAACACCTACTCCCCTTGTTGTCTGAAAGCATCGCACTCCCAAACATGGCCGACAATGTACATGGCATGCAAACACATGTAAAAAGTGGGGTTTTTAAACCCATTCAAAAGCTAAACATCTTGGCTACAAAGGTCACAAAGCATCTAATTGCATTGTTTTAAAAGGCTTAATCCTTAAAGCATGAGATATACACCTTGAGGCGAGGCACACAGATGTTGCATCAAGGCTTAAGCCTCACAAATTTTATGTGAGGCTTAAGCATTTGTTAGAATGAGGTGTAAGCCTCAAGCCACAAGGTGTGAGGTGTAGCTTGAGGTGTAAAAAGGCGTAAGCCTCAAATATCAATGACTACTTAGTGATTTAATGCAAAAAATATATACATTTTTATAATTTAAAAAATATAAAAAATACTTTAATAATTATAAGCCAAATAAGAAAGAAAAAAGAAAAAACAATAAGGCAAATAAAATTCAATTAGTTTTTCTTAGTGATTTAAGAGAGTTTAATGCAAAAAAAAGACTAATCAAGTTCTTAGTTTCTTTTGGATAGATCAAGTGAGATTTTTCTTATTATTCTAAATGTAATGTCCCAAGTTTGTTATTTTTCTCATTCTTCTATTAATGGATCTTTTTTTAATAATAGTAATAATAATAATAATAATAATATTATTATTACTATGTATAGCTTAAATCAACTAAGTTTTTCTTTTCTTCTCAATTGGTTTTTTACATGAAACATAAAATATTTATAACTGCTAGTTGATTAGTTATTATCTTATTTAATGCTCAAATGCCTAAACTTATGGATTATAAACTTCTAGTTTATGGATATGTGTATTTTCTATCATTTCAATTTGGTATATTATATGCTATGCCTCACCTTTTTGGTCATTATGCCTCAACTATGCCTTTAGCCTTTTAAAACATTGTCTGGTTGACCTAAGTTTTATGAACCCACCTGTGTCAACATTGTCAATTGTCACCCTCAGTGGTGCAAAGCTAATGGATGTAGAAATAAATACCTTGTTGCATAATCAAACCTAGGAGCTAGTTCTGCCCAAACCTAGTATCAACTTAGTGGGATGTTTGTGAGTTTTTCACTTAAAAAACAACTTGGATGACTCTGTTTCCAAGTATAAAGAATGCCTAGTCACGAAGGGTTTTAATTTTCATGCTAGATTTGACTACTTGGACACATTTAGTCTTGATGTGAAGCCCACAAATAAGGATGTCAGTGGGTTGGGTTCGGCATGGATTTGCTTTAATCCTAACCTAACCCTACAATGCCTCAACCCGAACTTAACTGACCCGCCTTAAAAATACAAATTTCCAAACCCGGCCCAACCCTATAGGGTCTAACCCGATACCAACCCGACCTGACCCATAGCATTTCAATTATATCTTTTTAACATGTTTTGAAGATCTAAAATCCATTAATTTAAGTTAGGAAATTGTTTTATAGATTCTAAGGTGTCACTTTTCCTATTTAAAAAGAAAAGAAAATCAAAACCAACATGTAAATAAATATTAAACTTTAAAGTTATAGAATTAGAAGTAAAAAAGTTACAAGAATACTTTGTATATATGCATATCACTTTTCCCATTTCTTCATGTGACTCTTGATAAAGAAATTTATATGTTGTAGCTTCCTAGGCTCATTGACTCTCACCATCCTCACATTGTGTCATCAAGTCACTATATGATGTCAAATAGGCCCTTATAGGCATGGTATTATAAGTTGAATTCTTTCTTGGTTGGCAATGGCTTCATGACGTCCAGATTTAGCTTTTCTCTATTTATTATTTGTTGTTACCAAGACATCATCTTTATCTTAGCCTTTGTTGATGACATTCTCTTAATGGGCTCCAATTCTAACATCCTCTCAGCTCTTGTTAGTGCTACGCAAGCCTCTCTTGCTCTCAATGATATTGGTGATCTCAGTTATTTTCATGGAATTGAAGCTATTTGAACATCTCATGGGCCCTTCTTATCTCAATGGGAATATGCAATTGACTTAAATAACTCTCTCTTGATGGTGTTCAGCCAATTTCTATGCCTATAGCTGCATCCACTACTCTATCTCAACATGGTGATGATGCATTGGAGGGCCCCTCTCTCTATTGTGGCATCGTGGGTGCATTGTAGTACCTACTTATTACTTGACATTGGAGAACCCCTCACTGGCTTGTTGTTAAAGGAATTCTCTAGTACATCAGAAGCACACTTGGCTATGGATTGTGTCTCATGCCTTCCTCTTCTCTTCATTTCCATGCCTTTTCTAGTGTGAATTGGGTTGGCTATCCTAATGGTCACAAATCTCAAGGTGATTTTGTGTTTTGGGCAACAATCTAGTGTCCTAGTCATCCCATAAGCAACCCATTGTTTCTCAATCAAGCATTTCAGTCGGAATATATGGTTTTTTCTATAGAAACTTCTGAAATCATCTAGTTCAGATCTCTAGTTCAAGAACTTGGCATTTCCATCACCTCCACTCCCGTTCTTTGGTGTGATAATATTAGAGCTACCTATCTTTCAAATAACCTAGTATTTTATGCTTGTACAAAGCATATTGAGATCAATGTTCATTTTCTTAGAGACCTCGTCACCTTTCAGCCTCTTGAAGTCAAGTACTTATCCACCAAAGACCAAGTTGCAGACATATTCACCAAACCACTACCTGGTTCCTGATTTTCTATGCTTCATTCCAATTATTGTGTGCCTCTTCCATGATGTGCTTGTAGGAGGGTGTTAATAAACATAAGGTTTCAAAGGCACTAGAAGGGTCCGCCCAGCATGAGGATCTTCATCAAAACACCACTTGACGTGTACTATGGAGTCCACAAATAACCTATGTATGCTATCCTTAAAAGAGTCCCTATATTTGTAAAACTTAGCTTACAGTTTGTATCTTATCATGTAACTGATAAACTTTATTTGTACACAACAATTAATATTAAAATAACTCACCTCTATCAATAAGGTGTGTGACTTTTCACTCTCCAAACCTTTCCTCTGACTTTTAAGTACATTACATTAATTATTTTAAAGAAAAATACACATTTTCAAAGTTTTCTTGGCATAAATGTTAGCATCAAGTCCTCATATTCTTTCTTATTTGAAGCCATAAAAGGAAATTTCATTTATCATACTATTATAAAAACACATGCTATGCGCGTGCTCAAGTACTAACCATATATATGATATATAATGTATTGGCATTTAAATTTTATGACATGGGTCCACGTCTGAACTTGTTTCTTAATACAACAGAACTTGGCTAAAAGGTGAACAGCTACATTACATGATTGAGGATGGTACATAACTAACAGCTACATTACATGATTGAGGATGGTACATAACTGGACAATGTTCAAAGGAAGACATCAACCTCTTTTCATTTACCTATAGTGTATCTAAGCATCCAATGGAGATTGTCTAACGACCCCAATAGGATATGGAAAAGGTTTGAGAATCAAGCTAGGTGAAAAGTAGAGGATAAAGCAAACTCCTTTGTTTAAATAAAAGTAACAGCTTTCTCCAATGGTGATTCGGATAGACTCCACAAGCTGTAACAAACAGACATATCCTATGGTCGATAATGTATGCCCTTAGCTCTAACCAAATTGGTATATATAAACATTTGTGAATAATATAAGTACATTATTGTTTTATGATCACATTTGGT
The DNA here is from genome assembly GCF_055504915.1 of Nelumbo nucifera. NCBI lineage: Eukaryota > Viridiplantae > Streptophyta > Magnoliopsida > Proteales > Nelumbonaceae > Nelumbo > Nelumbo nucifera. The sequence goes on from NC_142653.1 coordinate 54,962,904, forward strand.
ATGTTTTTATGAATTACTCCTTAAACTGCACACTTATCAAACTCGTATTATTTTAGAATATCCTCAACCATTGAATAAACTTGGGAAATTTATCATGACAAGGCTAACATTTAGTGTGTTGCCGAATTGGTGGAGCAACTTGCCTCGGTTGCTAGTAAGGGTGTCAATGGACCGGTTTTGGATTGGACCCTGTCCAATCCAAAATCAATTTGGACGGATTGGACGAACCAACAAGACATATTGGATTGAACCAATCCAATCCAAAATATTTATTAGATTGGATTGGACCCGGTCCATCCGTAACAAATTTATATTGGATTGGATTGGATTAAACCAATATATGGTCCATTGATATAAGATAAGAACATATGTGTCAATGGACCGGATTTGGGTTGAAACCAATCTAAATCAAAATGAATTTGGACAGATTGGACGGTTCAAACATTGAATTGGACCAATCCAAATTGGTCCAAAACATTCATTGTATTGGATTGGACCGGGTCCATTTATAATGAACTCACATTGGGCTAGATCAGATTGGACCAAATCCAATCCAATTAACACCCCTCGTTGCTAGGATAAGACCCAAGCACATCTAGTGAGTGTTTAGAAGAAACACTGAACCCGAACCAATTTGCAGTTATGATCTAGACCTTGGAGATAGATGGGCAAAACTGAAAAGTTGCACTTAACCTTAGACTTGATTATGATAATGCGCTAGTTTTTGGATTAAACCATCTTTAATGTGCCAACCAGTGAAATCCATCAAAGGCTAAATAAGTGGCCATGTTGAGGTAGTTTAGGAAACTACCTAATAAATGGATGATCATAGTGATAGGATCAGCCCCTTTGTCACACAAAGTGAGCATTGGGGTTTACACTTTCTCTTATGGAAAACTAAATTGTCAGTAGTGGAATTTAAGTGTATTTGAAATCTGACTTACAAAATCTATTTATATGTTATATTATTATTTTATAAAGAATATTTTCAAAAGATTTTAATCCCAAAATCCATCTTAACAGAGAGTGTGACATTGCATTTTGTAGTCAGGGAAATAGGTCATTCCCTACGAGTAGTGTTTTGATGATTATGTGACAAGAGGTTAGGTGTAAGAGACCAGTATAGGGCCGATTACCTAATGGACTTCATCTTATATAAGTCCATTATCCTTGGATCTTCATAGGGCGGCTAAACCCAAGTATCATTTAAATATAAGTGTTGGGTCTAAACTGAGCCCAAGTTGACTGGGTTGGGGGTTCACTACCCTTGGGTAGTGAATTCGGCCTAACCTCTTTTAGAGGTGGGGATAAACCCTTATGGACTTTTGTGAAACATTTGTGGGTCCCACACCATACATTGTTTAGGCCCATATGGCCTTACAACTTATCATGAAGCGAATTTGGGTTATGGATATGGGTTTGGAGTACCCATTCTTCTAATAAGATAGAGTTTATCTGATAAGGATAAACCCTAATCCAAATCTAAGTTGAATTCAACTCCTGGAAGAACTAGGATAGTGCTCTATATAAGGGAAGAGAATGATGGAGCAAACTATGCTATTCACAACTCTCTCCAACTCTCTCTCTCTCTATTCCCTTGCTTCTCTAAAACCCTAGTTTGATTCAGCCCCAATAGGGACTACATTTCCTTCAGTTACTAACTGCGTTTTTGGAGAAAAACATAAACTTTTAGAAGCCCACTGCTGCAGCGATTCCAAGGAAGTGGGGGTTTGTTCTACAAAAAGGTTGTGTTGCTAATTGGCTTCACTTCACTACTATGCCTTCTTCAGTGGAAGCCAGTTCAGGTCTGATGTTGGGTGTGAACTACCACGTTGGGAATTGCATTTGTGGACTCCATATCAGGTATAATCAGAAATTAATTTGAGTTTCAAATCTGGTCCGATTCAGTGCAAGATCAATTTCGAAATTTCAGATTTCAAAATTATCAAAAAACCAATTCCTGGATTGGGTTAAAAGAATTTTAAAAATTTAGTCAACCACTAATGTGGTTCGACCATGTCTAATATGATTTGTAACCCTTTCAACAATGGTATCAAAGACTTGGTTCAGTTCTTGGACTAAACCAAATCATATGTGAAACAAATATCAAATTGGCATGATCTAGCCTAGCCGATTTGACCTAGTTAGCATATGAACTAAGAATTCAGTTTTTAGTTTAGGGCCAACGATCTTAAATTTAGTCTTTATATTTTATGATATTATTTTGAATAATTTTGTGGTGAATTTTTGAATTCTTAGGCTAAAAGTGTGATGGATCGAGTACTTTGTTGGTGACAAGATTAATGCATACCATGCAATTTGAATATTTCATATAAGGTTTATAATTATTTTTTTATTTTTATAGACAAAATGTACTAAGGCTTTTCCTAATGTAAGCAATAGAAATTATGGTTTTTTTATGTTGGTTTTCACTAGAAAAGAATTTGGAGATCACAAAGGACAATGGAGTACAAGTTTGATATGGAGATGGAAAATTTATGGATTTTTGCAAATTGTTTAGATTAGATTTAGATCATTACACTCTCAGCCCTAGTTATTTTATTTTCTTGTCTCATTAATGATTGTTTTTGCTATATAAAAAATGATTATTCCATTTTATTTAGTAATAAGATTACAATTAAATTGAATAACAAGTTCATTGTCTATGGAGAGCTTGAGAATGGTTTCTATATACTCCACCATCATTTACAAACAAATGTGACTGAAACAACTTTGAAAGACATCCCTATGAATACAACACGAGAAACTATTAATCCTATGTGCTATGGCATTACTGAATTGGTCACATAAATGTAGAACGAATCACAAGATTGGTAATGATGGTCCTCTGGATTTTCTCATAGTAGAAAATCTACCAACTTGTGAACATTACCTTCAAGGCAAGATGACTAAGAGGCTATCTACAAGTAAGCCTGAAAGAAGTATAGATATATTTGACTTTATACATATATATGTATTTGGTCCCTTGAGTGTTACGACATACAACTCACACTCATATTTTATAACATTTACCCTTTAACAATGATTATTCTCAGTATGAGTACGTGTATCTAACGAGACATAAGTTTGAATCTTTTGAAAAGTTCAAAGAATTTAGACATAAAATCGAGATTGAGGAAGTGAATATATTTTTAACGAATTTGGTGACTACCTAAAGAACAATGAGATTATATCATAACAAGTTCGTCCACTTAGTGTTACCCATATCCTTTTAGGAATATGCATTAGAGATTGTGATCTGCGTGCTGAACTAAGTTCCAACCAAGTCAATTTCTGAGACTCCATAGGAAATTTGGACTAACAAGAAACCAAGTACTAGACACTTTAAGGTATGGAGTTGTCCGGTACATGTCAAAAAGACAAGTGCAAGCAAATAGGAATCCAAAACCAACCATTGCCTATTTGTAGTCTACTAACCTAACAACTCCATTGGATATCTGTTCTATGACCCAAGAGAACAAAAGTTATTTGTTAATTGAAATGCCCATTTCTTAAAAAATGACTACATCCTAAGAAATCATCATCAGGGGGGTCATTTTTGAGGAGGGGCTCAGGGGTAGTGGGAGATAATCCACAAGTCTAAATACCAATACCTAGCTTAAAAGATCTACTTGGGTGTCCAAACTTTTTGTTTGTTTCAATTATGATTAAGAAAGTTACTTAATAGGAACTATAAACAATGAGGAAAATCCACTAACTTATATGGAAGATATGTTACACATAGATTCTTTGAAGTAGGTAGATGCCATAAAAGATAAGGTGGACTCAATGAATACCAATAGAGTCTGGACTATTGTAGACCATCCACTTGGGGTAAAAGCAATCGGTTGCAAGTGGATTTATAAGAGGAAAAAGAGCCCTAATGAAAATGTTGAAACCTATAAACCTTGACTTGTAGTGAAAGGTTACAGTTAGAAAGAATGAATCGATTATGAGGAAACATTTTCACATGTGGCCTTACTTAAATCCATTAAAATACTATTGGCTATACATGTACACTATGATTATGAAATCTAGCAAATGGATGTCAAAATTTGTGTTCCTAAATAAAGATCTTACTGAAAATATCTATATACAACAACTGAAAGACTTTGTTTCCAAAGGTTAGGAATGCATGGTGTGTAAGTTTAACAAATACATATATAGATTAAAGAAAGCTTCTAAAAGTTGGAACGTTCAATTTGACTCAATAGTCAAATAGTTTGATTTTGAGCAAAATTTGGATCAATCCTATATTTATATAAACAGAATGGGAGACAATGTTGCATTCTTAGTTCTATATGTAAACGACATTCTACTCATTAGGATTGATGAAAAAATGTTAACAATAGTGAAATTATGGCTTTTATAGTAATTATCCATGAAAGATCTTAGAAAAGCATTTTACATCTCAGGACTTTGACTCTACATAGATCAAAGTGGTGGTTAATTGGATTATCATATCTACTTACATTGATAAGATAATAAAATAATTCAACATGTAGGATTCCAATAAGGGATTCATTCCTTTCAAACATGGAGTCACTCTTGTGAGCTCCGGAAAGCTCATGCTGGCTCAAAGTGATAGAGTTGCCGCCCAATTTTTAGAGGAAATGGACTCGCATTTTTAGGTTTGAAAATCTTGATTTAAGTCTTCGATAATGACTCCATCCTTCATGGAAAAGGTACATAACCAAGAGATTTCAGGTACCAAGGATTGGGAGAGGGATGGTATTAGGCACCCCTCTCTCCAAGCTGCTTTAGCAGCCCAATGCGGAAGTTATTTGGGCTCAGTTTTTTTCGGAAAAAAAAATAGAAATGATTGCAAGAATTTCTTAAATTTGTAGGAACATGCTTTCAAATCCTCCTAAGACCAATTTTGAGGTCATGTTATCGGGTCTTAGGTATTGATTTCCCTAAGACCCTCGCCTCTCTACCTCTATTCTCAGTTAAGAAGGAATTGAAAATGATGGTTCTCCAACATTTCAGAACATCAAGCAACTCAAAAAAACTAAAAAAGACTTACCTTTCGTATGTACCTTGTCAAAAGTTTTCCAGCAACTAGGATGAGAGAGAATAAAGTTCAAATGGGTTCTTAAGCTAGGGAATGCTTCTGGTTGCAACAACCTTCGCTTGAAAATTGAGGACATGAGTTCGGAATATGAAGTTTAGAGTACCTCTGAAATATGGGTGAACAGGAAAAAGTATATGGGCTGGGATAAAGCTCTTTTCTCCCCCTCTTTCTCTCTCTAGGGGACTCCCTCAAGTTTCCTCCCTTCCCCCCCCCCCCCCCCTTTAAGCCTAGATTATATCAATATTTATAGAGAAAGGGAGGGGGGTAAAGTCTGAATTCACTCAGCTACAGTGCCTGAGATTCCATAGAGATTTTTCCTACAAATAGGCAAAGATTCTTCAAAGAAATAGATGCCTAGTCAAGCTTTCATGTTTGGTGAAACGTTTTCTTTGATTTGGGAGTGGTTCTCATGGGTTTTGTGTGACCAATGGAAGCTGAGGGCGTGTTTGTCATGGCAGTCTCGTATTTGAGGATGTCAATGGCAGAAAATGTAAATTTGAAGAACTTTTAAATGTTATTTTATCTTTTCATGGTTTTAAGTAGGGGGTTGTTTGGTAATTTGAGCTTTTTAAGCCTATTAGGCTATATTTCATTGGTCAAAGTCTTCTAATGAGTCAAGAATGGGTCTGACATCAGCCATCACCCTTTTAAGGCTTCAGGTTGAGCCAAGTGATGTGGCAATTTAATCTGGTGCATCGAAATGGTATCTTTCGAGTTTAACGGTCAAACGAATGAATCTGGTTATGAAATTTGGCGCCCTGGGGTCTCTAAACACAGTGGTGAGGTCTGATTGGACAAATAGGGTCGAGATGATTGATATCTATGGCTGACAAGTTCGGGTCAATGAGATTTGCTGAAGTAGAGTCTTTGTTTGATGAAGGGTCAAACGGGGGAATTTTGGGATGAAATTTGGTGGGTTGACATTTTTGAACATCCTAAATCTAATGGAAGTGATGGATCTTTGATCAGAGGTGTAGATTAATAGATTTAGTTCAGATCATGGTCTTAGCTTGTATTTTTTTCAATTAACGAGAGGGCTTAAAATAGAATCTTACTTTTTCAGTGGTCAAATGGAGGTGTTTGGTCATGAAATTTGATGTGCTAGGGCTTCTTGGGTCTCGGAACACAGTGGTAAGGTCTGATTGGTCATGTGAAGTTGGGATGACGGATGGTAAATTCTAATTAATGAGATTTGCTGAAATATGATCTAGGCTTGATGATGGGTCAAACAGGGGAATTTTGAGCTACAATATGATAGGTAAGCATGGATTAGGGTGAGGAGTCAAGTGGATGGTTTTGATCTGAGAAAGATATGGTTAACCTTGGTAATCGTTCAGGGCCATTAGAATATGATCTTGATGTTTTTGCGATTGATTATCGTAGATTTGTGGTGGGATTCACTAGTCGATTACTTCCTAGTGGTCTTAAGGTGATGGGTGTGTTGGATTTGATTTTGGAGAAGTTAAAATTTGAAATTCACATAAATTAGGGCCGTTAGAAAGGAAGTTGGCGTGATAAACGGTGGATCTTTGTAGTTTAGTCATGAAAAGTGATGTATAACTAACTTGTAGTTTTCTGAGTCTGGGGATGATGTCTGGTCAAGGTTCTTATTTATCTTGTAAATTACATCAAAAGGGGGTATTTTGGGTTTTAGAAAGTGTCAAGTCAATCTGGTTGTGTTTCTAAGTTTTTAGGGTCTAAGAAAGGGGTACAAAGAGGTAGGGTGAAAGGATCGAGAAAAATTGGGTACTAACAACTCTCTTAGCAGGAATTTCACCTAAGACCTCTAAGGAGATAAAGGACATCAAAAAGGTTTTTAATGCCTTTGTCGTAGGGAGCATCATCTATGCTAGGTTATGCACTCAACCTGACATTTCTTATGTTGTTAGTGTTATGAGTAGATACCAATCTAACTCAGGATAAGAGCATTAGACAATTGTGAAAAACATACCAAAATACCTATGAAGAAATAAAGACTGTTGTCTTGTTTCCAATGATATTTCACTACAAATCATTAGTTACATAGATGTTGATTTTCAGTTTAACTAGATGATAGAAAGTCTTCATTTGTATACATCTTCATGTTGGGATTCTATGTTGTTAGTTGGAGATGTAGCAAACAAGGGTCCATAGTAGACACTACGACCGAGGCTGAGTACATTGCCATTAGTGAGGCTACTAAGGAAGTAGTTTGGAAGAATAAATGTGTCTAAGAATTAGGAATCATACCATCCAATACATCACTCATTCCAATGTTGTGTGCCAACACTAGAGTCATTGTTCAAGGCAAAAAACTAAGATCCTACTCGAAATCAAAGCATATTAAGAGGAAGTATCACGTTCTATGGAAGATTACCAGTAGAGGAGACATTTAGATTGAAAAGGAAGCATCAACGAAAATTGTGGCAGGCCTATTAACTATGCCACTGACACAGAAAATGTTTGAAAGACACGTAGATAGTATGAGACGAAGGCTTATACTCAATTAGACCTAATTGCAAGTGGGAGTTGTTAGACTGTGTATGCCCTTAGCTCCAATCAAATTGATGTACACACACATTTATGAATAATATAATATATTATTATTTCATAATCACATTTGGTATGTTTTTGTTAATTACTCCTTAAAATAGATATTTACAAAACTTGTGTTAGCTTAGAATGTTCTCATCCATGAGATAGACTTAAGGAGTTTATCCTAACAAGGATGACATTGGTGTGCTACCGAATTGGTGGAGAAACTTGTATCATCTACCAAGGTTAGACCCCAAGTATAGCCATTAGGTGTTTGGAAAATACACTGAACCCAATCCAACCCTAGTAGGGACCGATTTTCTTTAGTTCCTAATTGAGTTTTTGGAGAAAAACATTAGTTTTCAGAAGGCACACACTACTGCATCAATCTCAAGGAAGTTGGAGATTCGTTTTGCAAAAGGGTTGCATTGCTAAATTAGTTTCACTTCACTGTTGCACTATCTTCAACGAAAGGCCGATTCAGGTTTGACATTGGGAGTGAACTACCACTCTGTGAACTACATTTGTGGGCTTTATATTAGGTATAAGTAGAAATTAATTTAAGTTTTAAATCTAGTCAAGTTTAATGCAAGACCGATCCTAAAATTTTAGATTTCAAAATTACAAGGAAATCGATTCCTAGATTGGGTTAGAAAAATTTAAAAATTCGACCAACCACTACATTTGCTTTGGCCATATCTCATTTGATTTCTAACCTTTCAATAGTCTATCTCCTAAGGTTTTTAAAAAGCATATTGCTCACATGAGATTAATCAATCATTTCAATGAAATATGTACTCATTTGGATACCCATTTGTAATCACTTTACAGCATATTAATGATGACCTACATTTAACTTCCATGCTTCTCATTCTATGCACATAAATATTTAATGTAATTGTATATAAAAAAATAATAAAAGGTCTCCTTGGGACATTGTAAACTTCATTAGAAGCATATGGGTCTGAATATGAGATAAAGTGGACCTATTAGGCAACTCTTGTCACATACACCATTGTGGTTTATGTAGATGAAAACATTATCACTAGAATCATGCATGGTTGGTCTTCCTATGTTGTTTAGAGAATTGAACAGTTGTCATGATTTAGCATTAGCGTTTTATTGGACTAAATCCTATTAAGTTAACCTCCACGAGTTTTTGCATGGCTACATGCATCATTTTCTAAAAAATTGTGATTTGTGAACTAGGAAGTCACTTTTAAAAGGATTTCAAAAAATAAAATAAATTTCTAGGATAAAGTGAAATCATACCAATGGCTATATACATGCAAGCTATGTTTGACTTTAAAACCAATTGCTTCATGCCCAATTCTTATGCAAAATGAACAAAATTGGGGTAGTAATTCATACTGTACATGAGCCTTACCATTCAAGAGGGAAAGGGATTTCTTGCACCAAAAGGAGGGAAAGAGAAAAATATAAAAAGGAGGAAAAGAAAAAAAAACAAATAGAAATTAGATTATGCAAAATGAACAAACATTAGAAAACAAAAAGTCGAGAAGAACATAAAAAGGGGGGAAAGAGAAAAACAAAGAGAAATTAAATTTCATAAATTTAATAGCCTTCAAACCATCTTTAATTCTATAAATTAAATGGGTAAAGAGTTGGGTCTAAGGACAACATCTACAAAGGGAACCATCTTGGCTTTCTTTATCCATTTTCGGGATTGGGAATTCATGCTTACTTGATCCTTGTTCACCAATACTGTAACTGATTTCATTTATTCTTTTCGTATTGTTTATGCAATTTGAAAGTGTGAAACACAACATTGGTATTGGTATTATATTGAAGGGATTAATCCATGTGAACTATGCTTATTGGAATATGAGCCTTTTATCAAATTAACAGTGGTCAAAATAGAATTTGATTAAAACAATTGAAACTTTATTACAGTAGTTTCGTGGTTAAAGAAAGATGTATAGAAAATAGCTTCTAAAAAGTGCTTTTCACTAACTAGAGTTCGATGCTGAACTGTCTTTGCTTTGGTGGGACCCAAAAATTGAAGAATACTTGTGGTTTGTCCTTGACTTAAACTAGAAATAAAACTCAGATTCGTCTTGAATGAAACCTCTAAGTCCCGATCTTAACCGAAGATGGAAGAAGAAAACCTAGATTTGAAGAAATATTGAATCCCACAGTCGATTCAAGGAAGTAACTCGAAAATGAGTGCTTTCATATATATAGATTTTTTGCCCTGTACTGAAGCTTGAAGAAGGAGGCCTTTTGCGATCTTTAATGGCTGAAGCTTGAAGAAGGGTTTCATCATTTGGAGTCTAGGATCGGCAAACTTTCGGTTCCCACTCCTTTTTGTTCACCTTTACTCTATTTTTAAGTTTAAAAAAGTAAATTATTAAATCTAACAGAAGTTTTATCGTTTGGTCTCACTCCACACACTGAACAGAAGATGTGTTCATAGAAGTGTTCCCCCGCCTACATACTTCGACTGTAGGAGATCTGGGCTCGTTTTGAGGCATATTCATTAAATCTGAAAAGTTTGATTGGCATCCCATCAGTTGAACTATCAATTAAATTATTGGATCATACTTCTCAAACTAGAAGGATGAAATCATGTTTAACTTAGGTGTTGCAAATTTCAAGGTGGCCTTTAGAATAGATGCCCATCCAAGTCCTACTAAACATTGTGGTGTGGAGGAGGAGAAGGCATATAATAAGTGGGAAAAGTCCAACAAACTTAGCCTAATGTACATGAAAACAAACCTTCTCCCTAAGGCTGTGTTTGGAAACGATGCAAATGGGGTATAAAAACAACTTTTTATTGAATAAAAGAATACAATGGAGTTCCTAATTATACCAATGGAGTTCTTTATCAGAATATTCATCAGGCTTGGACTCAATTTCAATCCAAGTGCAATGTCGCATTTCCCGTGTGCCATACAAATCCTCACGAGAGCAAAAATTTCCAAAACAACTGTACTTCCGAGTTGCCAGAGAGTAAAACACACCATCTTGGCCGTGAAATCTAGGAAAATAAATCTTGTTTTCTGTTCCCTTTCTCGGAGCCTGGACTCATTCAGCCTGCGAACACAAATTGGGTTTCCAATGCGACCAACGAAAACCACAAAAATCTTCTCATTGCACTCGGCCATGAAACTATTGTGAATGGAAATGTTAATGTCCTATGACCTTTGGAAGAACAGTCCAACCATTCTCACCTAGCGAGGGATCAAAAGCTCCCACTCTCCCATCCTTACCCAAACAATAGAAACGTCCTTCATGGAAAACTGGATTGCTGTTGGATGCCACAAACTTCACTTTATTCTTGTTTTCTATTCTATAATTAGTCCAGTCGCTTTCTCCCCTACGACAGACATAGATGCTAACAGATTTCGGACTGCAATCAAATTGAGCGAGAACTACGCAATCTGAGCAAGTGGGTGGGGCTGAGAAAGAGACCCCCAAAATTTCACAAGCATAGTCTATATCAGGAAGGTTGATTGTAGTTCTTGTGCTGGGATTGAAGAAGAAAATCGAGTTCCTGCCTCGAGGCATTAACAACCACCCGTACTTGGCGTGGCGGATGTCTGCATCCACTAATTCGGGGATTTCAAACACATAGTTGTTGCTGTAGATCGGGAAGAAGAAACTGCACATACCTGCGCCCGGTGATGTAGCTTTTAAATTCCGTCGGAAGGACGGACTAGAAAATCGTTTCGACGAGGTTGCAGGAGAGAGAGTGAGACATGGACTAGAACATCGTTTCGACAAGATTTCAGGAAGCGAGCGGGGTGGAGGAGAGATCTGTAGCCACGCTTTACAGACGAGGCGGAGGCGAATGCAATCACCCATGAAGAGACCTAATTGAACCAACTCTATGAGATCCATGGGGAGGTCAGCCCACGGTCTTTTCTCATCCTCCATCTCTTGTCCTTGTTCTTCATCCTTCAGCTCTGCTGCTACTCCTCGCTCCTCCCCACAATCCAAAGCTAACTTCATCGCCATGTTCTGCGCAGGACGCGAATCCGGGAATAAAGAAAGAGAAGGAAGGAATAAACAGTGATTGATGGCTGATCATTCCATATTGTATCTCTCACGAGTCACGTCACGAGCTTATATATATAGCCGGGGACCGGGGTTTCTAATTTGTTTCATATCTCAACTAGGAAAAAGCCAAGTCACACTATTAAGTCCTAACTAAACTCCAATGGTCCAATCAATTCTAATTCTAACTACTCTTTAAAAAAAAAAAAGTCTAATTAAACTCCAATTCTAAATATGGTTGCTATAGTACGTACCACTGACTCCATACACATCGGGCTGTTAATGGACGGGATATTGGCCCAATCCGACCCGGTATGAATCCATTACAGATGGACCAGGTCCAATCCTATCCGACCAATTCTAGATTGGTCCTATTCAATGTTTAGACCATCCAATTTAAACCTGGTCCATTGACACCTGTACTCTTATCTTTTTGGTTCAATTCGCCCCGAGTTTAATATAAATCCATTAGAGATGGATTAAGCCCAATCCAATCCAATGAATATTTTGGACCATTGAGTTTGGACTGATCCAATTTAATATGTCATATTGGTCCGTCTTCCAATCCAATTAAATTGTTTTTAATTTGGATGGAATCCAACCAAACCCAGTCCATTAACACCTTTATTTAAGCAGAGTTGGTGCTCGTTTCATCTGTATCCATGTCTGTTTATCTATTCTAATTTATCATTTGCTACTGTATGTAGAGTAGAATTTATTAAGAATTCACATCTGCACCCCACAACACATCCCCATCTTGTTTTGGGAACATCTCCCGATAACAAGTACGAGCAATGATGAGCCAGGAGATGTTCCCAATACAAGGTGGGGATGTGGGCATTGTGGGGCGCAGATGTGAATTCATTTATCAAGCACAATGAAAATAAATGCAGCACTCCCTGGGACACCCACCAATTCTCATCACCTACGGATGTTGGATAACAAATAGATTTTCTTTTTCTCCACTGAACTTAGGGTCACTGAATAACTTAAAAGGGATATGATACATCACTGATAACTCTCCGTAACAAAATGACAATAGAATGTATAAACCAACATTTCCCATACTTGTATTTATTATTCATAGGGAGATGTTCCTAATACATGGTGGGATGTGGTTGTGAATTTAGTGTGAGGAGTGCTCTGTGAGGAGCAGATCCCAATTTCTTTTATCCTGCCCAGCTTGGCTGCCCCCTGGCCCCTTCCCACCAAAAGTAAAAAAGAAAAAAAAAAGAAGAAAACAAAAGAACAACAGGGCTAGTTGCATGTTTGATATAGACATCAATGAATGGGTCTCAACTAGGATATTGGCCATGACAAACTAAGTAATAACAATGAAATGGATTTTAACCATTTGATCTAGCTTTGGTTTTGCCTATAAATTCTCCTTGTAACTTAAAAAAAGAATGTTAAAAGAGATATTATCTAAAACTCACCATGATTTTTCACATTCTCTTAAATTTATCATGACTTTTCAAAACCTCAGATAGATTTCCGTTAGTTCATTGTTAGTGATTATTAACAAAAGTTGTCCACATAAATATTTAAGTATTTTACAAAACCAATCTACCCCTGAATGGACAGTCAATCTTATTAAATAGTTTTATGGCAAAATTATGCCAAATCTGAGCCTGGGCTCACACTAGGCCTGCAAATTTTAGTATGTATATATGTTATTCTATGTTATAATATATATTTTACATATAAATATTATAATATGATATTTATAGTATATTATATATATATATATATATTTTATATTACATATAAAACAAATTTATATGCATATTGTAATATATGCCATTTAAAACAAAATATTATATATGTTAAAGATATAAGCCTAGGTCTTATGTTTTAGGCTTGGAACCTAGGTTGGGTCAGGCCTAGGCTATAGCAATTATCATAGGTACAAAGCCCGACTCAGGATCAGTTTCACCCATGATCACTCCTAAATTTAACCCATCTAATCCTGATTAAACAAAAGAATATATATGTATAATTATTATATATGGGCAATTAAAGGTAATTTTGTCCTAAAAATTTGTAATAAGGTTGAATGGCCATTTAGGGGTAGTTTGGTCATGTAAAATACTTAAATGTGTATGTGGACAATTTCTATTAATGATTACTAACAAGGATCTAACGAAAATCTTCATATAATGTGAGTTTTGGACAATAAAACTAACTTTGGAGGTTTTGAAAAGCCATGGTGAATTTTAGAAAATATCCCTTCATTATAACATGGTTATCCTTAATTGTTTTGTAATGATGTTATCATTCCTGGCAAGCCTTTTTCTAGCAATCTTCGAGTTCTCTCCGACAATGTTCAAGGTCCAAATGTTTCGACTTCTATAACAACATGGATAGGTGGTTTTATTTTTTGCACATTTTACGTCCCTACAATTACAAGTTACAACTTCTTTTATGCACTTTTGGCTTTCTGTGGGGCCCATTCCTTGAATGTTTGCACAGTAGAATGTTAGGGAGAGTTTTGTAACAGGAAGCAATCTTGGGCCTCTCCCGCTTTCACATTTTCAATTATGCCATGGATTGGGTGCCATAATACCTGTTTTCTCTATACCCCTTGAGGGTTTTGCATGGTTGATTCGGACTCATTTGGTATGGAGACACTTTCTGGCTTCATCTCTGTTGGAGGCATTTAGCCGACCTTTTTGGCATTACCTATATTTGCGTCAATTGCAAAGATTTCTGAGATCATGCCTATCCACAAAACACTACCCCTGTGCATTGGAAACATCTCCCCATAGATAATAACATGTAAGAGAATGAGATATTCCCATATGTGGGTGAGATGTTATATGGGTAGGTGTGGACTCTGAGACCATTACACTTTAATTTCCATTTTACTCCTCAGTCCTCCAAAACAAACAACCTTCCTTCAGTGTCACATGTCAGTGTGTTACTTGTTTTCTTTCGGAAGCCATGTTACTTGTTTTCTCAAGTAGAAAGGGGATACTGGTATTTCTTTGTATAGTTCAGAATCACAAGTCTAATTTACACTGTTCTAGACTTTAATTGGAATTGAGTGGGGTGGGGGGGGGGTCTTTCGTGCTTGGGACCAGAATCTAATCGAACAATAGAAAAATAGTTGAAAAAATTAGAGTTGGAGTTGGATTGGAGTTAGGAGTGTGAATTGTATTTTCCTAGTTGAGATATGAAACTAATTAGAAACCCCGACATGGCTTACAAAAAAAACCGCATGTTGGAGGACAAACATTAAATAATCCTAAAATCTAAACTCTGACTACTGGTGGTTGTTAAATGTCTCGAGGCATGAGTTCAACTTTCTTCTTCAATCTCAGCACAAGAACTACAATCGATCTTCCTTGCATAGAGTTTGCTTATCACATTTTAGGGGTCTCTTTCTCAGCTTCACCCACTTGCTCAAATTGCGTAGTTTTCGCTCATTTTGATTCCAATCTGAAGTGGGAAAGCGGGAGTTATTGATCCCTCACTCACTAGATCAGAAGGGTTGGATTGTTTTCCCAAAGATCACAAGACCTATAATATTTACATTCTTTATAAAGATTTTTTTGCGGTTTTCATTGGTCGCATTGGAAATTCTCAGGCTGAATGAGTCGAGGTTAAAGTCTTGAAAGTGGAAGGAAACGGTAAGACAACATCTAGGGAGCAGAGGCCAAATGCAGCATTACACTTGGATTGAAATTGAATCAAACATTGGTAAATCCTGATTGAGTTGAGTTGGCCTTGGCCGGGGTGATGCCTGCGGTTTGAATTGAGTTCGGATAAGGAAATGAATTAGTTTAATTGTAGTTGTATTGTTGTAATGTTAGAGTTAATTTGAAAAATCATTAAATGAGTTTCAGTTTGTAAATGGAAAGTTAAAATGCTGAGGTTGAGTGGGTTCAAGTAGAATAGTTGTGACTTAATAATATTAAAAGTCTAGTTAATGGGGCTAGACTCTAGAGTAGTTCAAGAATTAACCAATCCTAAGTAGTCTAAAAGTCTAGTCTTGGTTAACTTTCTGAAATCCTGAGAAGACCCAGAGTTCACTTTAGTTGCATGTGGGTGTTTAAATCTGTATCCAAATATGTAAACCAATTATTTTTTAACTTCCTAGATTTTAGAAGTTGTATATCTGAAGGCTAAATAAATATTGATGTTTATACACAGAATTTGAATAAAAGTCCATATTAATTATAAGGAAAGTGACCAGTAATGTAATTAGTGGTCATATTAATGTATACGTTAAGGCTAATTATATAGAAAGAGTAATCCATGTTTCAATATTTGCTATGCTTTGTTACTATCAATGGAAAGGAAGAAGGTATGTAAATTTGCACCAAGCAATTAAGGTGGCCACAGAGAGGGATCCTAAGGCCAATTTGATCCTTGGATAGGGTACCTTCTTGATTGGCCATGGTTTCACTCTGGTCCATACCAACTGCCATGATTGACCACTTGGACCTTTTATGCCTATTGGACCATGCTGGAGAAGTTGAGTTGGGATCTGTAGGCCTCATTACATTGGCATGTTCATTCGTAATTGATTTGATTATATAGCCTGTTATAACAATTGTATGAGCAGTAAATCCGAAATCCCAACTACATGCTGTGTTTCGAAAACCAGATTGAAGATCAAAGAGGGCTGCTTTTGTATATGTTTGCCAGTTTAACCGGGCAGATTTGCCTCAAAACGCCAGGTTTTCATAGACCCAGTTCAATTGGCTGTCCAAGTACTGTTTTCAGAACATTGACTACATGGGTTAAGTCAATAGCCATATGTTCATCTGACCTTAATACCTACACTATTGTTCTGGACCTCTTTTGGAAGAGGTTCAATCGGCTTCCCAACATTTGATGCTATTATACTAATACTTTTTGCCATCGACGTGTGAGGCATTCGATTTGGAGATTATAAATATGCACCTAGATTTCCATAGCATCCATCTTGTAAAATGACAGTGCTGCTGGCATTTTGTTTTCATGATCATGTTACCATTAAAATGTTGCGTTCCAATTGTCCCAGCATGGGATGCTAATGTGAGATATCCCACATCGGTAGCATGGGATACTGTTGTGTAGTATATATGTGTTTGGGTTTTCTGCCTCTAACAGCTAACTTTTAGAGTAAATTTTTTCAAGGCATGTATCAAATGGTGTCACATCGGTATTGCAGTGTTCAGCCGAGACTAAGTGAACATGTAAAAAGCCAGCCTGCATGGGTGCCAGGATTGCAGAGTGTGGTGGAATGTTGCAATCCATTTCAATATTCTCTCTCTCTCAATCTGTGGGGAAATGAAAGCATCGACCAGGGTTGACGATAGATGATCATAATGGAAAGGGAAAAGAACCGATTCCAACTGTTTGATTGGGCGGAATCAGAATCTCATTCCCAATCATATGGAATTGAAATTTATTTCTGCTAAATGTAGTAGATAGCATCAGCATATGTTTAATGTTCTATGGTCTTAGTCTTGTAACAAGCATAATCATATGCCATGATCAATCCCCTAACTGTTATCTATTGTATTCATCGACACCTACTTTATTGTGTTCTTGCAAAGGCAGTCTAGAACACTGATCTTCCCAATTTTGAGAATAACAAGAGGATAAGAGAATTGTAATTCTTTTCTCCCAAAGATCATACTACCCAATATCAGTCCATATGATCCAATTCGATTAATAAACTATATTAAAAAAAATCAATTAATGAACTTATTGTATAATATAAAATATAGACCGTACACTACCTAAATCTTATATTCCTTTTTAATTAATAAATTCAAGGATAAATTATCATCCTGTACTTTGGGGTAGTGACACATAAGCCCCACTCTAAACTTTCTCATTCCAATACTTTGCACCCTCCCTTACCATTCTGCCAATTAACTCTGAAAGAGATTCTCATGTTACGGTAATGTGCTTGTTAAACATTTTTCAGCTATTCTTCCTTGCCTCAACTCTCAATGTAGTTCGTCAATAAGATCAACCTTATTGGATATGCCCTTAGTTGCCTGCTTTTTTTCTCTTTATTTTTTGCATGTTTGAGGCCAATAAAAGTTTTTTGGACTAAATATTAAGAAATGTGAAATTAAGGAGCATTTGTTCTCCTTATTTCTAACCTCCTTTAATTTATTAATTCTTAGGCTACATATGAAAGTACTTGTGATCACAAGAAGTAATAGGAAATTAGATGTAGGTTCTAAACCCAATCCGCCTCCATCCTTGAATACAAGGAGAGTAAGGTTGACAAGGGTTCTGCTTTTTCATGTGTAGGGAGGGCTTGGATTCTTAAAATCCCAACCCACTATGAGTTTTGGGGCAACTATGGGTTAGGAGGCTTAGGGAGGTGAATACGGTCTAGAATTTATAAAACCTTCCCAAACCCACCTTGTTGCCATTCCTATTTAGAGTTAATCTATATAAACATTTGTGGTTTATTCCCTACTCCTTCTTGGAATGGAAAAAAGTATTTCATTTTCATAAATGACTATTCTCATTATGGTTATGTGTATTTGATAAATCAGAAATTAGAGGCTCTTGATGCTTTTAAGATATACAAAACAAAAGTTGAACATCAACTCAACAAGAAAATCAAGGTGGTCCAATCTGATCGTGGTGGTGAAGACATGATGAAACTAGATGTAACCTAAGACCATTTGCTAGATTTCTATAGAGGCACGCCTAGAAAAATGGTGTGGTTGAAAAGAAAACTAGATATTAAAAGATAAGATAAGGAGCATGATAATTAACTCTACTTGAATCATTTGGAGTAAAGCCTAAAGATGGAAAAAAACCTAGCTTGGATCATATGCATGTTTGAGGATATACTGTATAGGCAAGAATATATAACACATGAAAGAAAACTTGATCCCAAAATAGTGAGTCGTTATTTCATTGGTTATTGTAAATGATTAAAAGGCTATAAATTTTACAACCCATCTAATAGTACCAAAATTGTATAAACCTTGAATGCAACGTTCATTAAGGATGGTGACACTAGTGGGAGTGTTGAACCATGCCACATGGCATTTGAGGGAAAGTTGAATGGAAATACCTATATCAATCCCTTGGGATGACTTAATTATTCTGGCAGCCACCATGCAAGATGATGATGGAAGTCATCAAATGTCAAAAACACAAAGACTTCACATAAATGAAGTCATAGTTAGCTATCCCAAAACACTATGTAGTTTATTTACAAGAGAGTGACTAAGTTTTGGTGAGAAAAAGGATCTTATAATATTTTCTCAAGCTAAGGATGGTAGATCAACATCTTTGTGGTTAGATGCCATGAATGATGAGTTAAAAATCATGCAAAAGAACCAAGTTTAAGATCCTGTTGACTTATTAGAATAAGTCAAGCCTGATGTAGCGCAATCTAGCTGCTCCCTGCTAGAGGTGACATGGCTTCTAATTGGACGGTGGACTAGGTTGATCTGCAAGAGGAGGATCAGAGAATTCGGGGTTGCTAGCCCGACAAGGTCATTCCGATGCTTAAGTTAGTAGACTGTTGCGAGCTAAAAAGCTTAAGAGTGTAGAGAGCTAGAGAGCAGAGTAATCACGCATACCTTGTGCCCTCGGGGTTGGAGCCATTATATAGTTGAGTCCTCGCGGATTTCGCGGAGTGGTTCTGGGATTCTCGTCACGATGAGATCCATTTCCATGTTAAATGAGGGATAATGTTGTCAACTGATAAGGCTTATTAATTCCGCCCGAATTGGGCGAGGAGAAGATAATGCTAGCTGTTACACGGCAATGATCCCATGTGGTTCGGAATCCGTTGGAGGGATTTCCGGGGTCACCACGTAGTGATCCGAAGTTGGTATCCCCGAGCTGATGCTTTTAGGTTCCGAACTGTCGAATGCCGAAGTGCCTTGGGATCGAAGTGATTCTGTTGTGATCTGGTACCGAGCTGATCTTGTCCAAGGTGACCTTGTTCCAAGGTTACCTTATCCTGAGGTGGTTGAATATCCGAGCTCGATCTATTGTGGACTGGTCGTGTTAGGATGAGTTGTCATCTCTTGGTCAGGTCGTGTCCACGTGTCCCCTCTTTACTAGGTCGGGCCAAATCACCCTTCATCAATTGCCCCCCACTCCCCGAGCCAGGGGTCCCGATCCGGTGTGAGGAGTTCATGACAAGTCCAAGTGAATTTGGCCTAAGGTTCAGGCGGCTTGTCAGGCGAATCGTTGGTCGGACCTGTTCGGCTGCCCGGCTCAACCAAGAATAACCCAGGTCGTGTCTGGTCTACGCGCGGACATCACGCGATCTATAAACTCCGTGGACGTCAAAAAACGTGCTAAACCGATTTCAACTTCGGGGTTCGTGTAGCCGGTTTTCCTAGGAGTTGTTGGATTGCTTCGATCTTGACCATTGATTCTTGGACACAACGGCTATAAATAGGGGCTCGAGACTCATTTTCTTCACCACAAATTCGCTAGCCTTCGATCTGAGGTCACGTTCAAGTTCCTTAGCTCGATTTTTCCAGTTCGGTGTCTTCTTTCAATTCGGTCTCTCCTTGGTGAGTCTTCCCTAGCTCTCCTTTCTGATTCAGTTGTCATTTCCATGTCTAGTTTTAGCTTTGATAGTCTCCTAGATGGGAGCAGTGAATCTACTGGGGCCGAGGTGGGTACCTCGGCTCAGGTCGTAGATCGCCTCACCGAAGAAGCTACTTCAGGTCAAGAAGCGGTCTGCGGTTCTCCCAAGGTGGAATCACCCCAAGAGGCGCGAGAGGCCTCTGGTGGTTTGGCATCCACCTCACACCGAGGTCGGTAGCCAGATAAATTTGGCCCATCGACGATGACAGCGGACAAGCTCTAGACCTTAGTAGCTCGGTATAGGCTTCTGAGCAACCTTGTCTAAAGTCTTCCTCTAGGTAACTTTCCCTAGGAGCACGGTCACGACGAGATTGTGATCTTCGAGGAGTAGCTCGCAGCTGGTCTTCGTCTTCCACTTCACCCCCTAATTGTGATCTTCGCAAACTACGTGACCGAGGACAAGCTCGTGTAGGCCGGTCTGAGTCATGATAGGTAGTTACTTGTTGTCTTGCCTTTGTTTTATTTTGATACTATTTCTGACATTTTTCTTTTGTTGCAGCAACCATGAAACACCCTACAAACGAACTCCTTCGCAGAATGAAGGGGAAGAAGAAGCGAGCTGCCAAAAGAGCTCGTGTCGAGTCTCCGCAGGCTACCGTCCTTGAGCCCGAGCAGCCCTCCGTTGTGCAACCTCCAGTGATCGATATGGTCGAGGAGGAACTAGGAAAGGTCTCCCCGCCCCGCACGTCTGAGGAGGCAACATCTTCAGAGCCCGCCCCTGCGGCAGCTGCTTCTTCGGGCAATGAGGAGGCAGTTCGGAGCATCCTGACTCTGAAGTATAGCCTTCTCAAGAGCAAGAGCGTGGTAAGTTCTGTCTTGACTTTCAATTTTGCAATTGAAACTTTTCTTGTACTAACTATTGTTCTTCTCTTGGCAGGTGAACTCCGTTGTACATGCTCTGACGTACTAGTCCGAATTGCACCTGAAGCGAGCTCTTGGGAGTTACACTGCTGATGTCCGAGAAGGAGGAGCTCGCGGGGCAAAAGGCGGTGCTGAAGCGGGAGGTAGAGAATCTTGAGGCCCTCGTGAAGGAGCGAACTAAGATACTCCTCCAGGCAGTGGAGGAGGCCAAGACTAAGGCCATCGAGGAATATAAAACCTCGGAGGAGTTCCATGGGGAGCTGATCGAGGTGAGGACAGAAGGCTATCACAAGGACTTCAAGCTCAGCAGGTGGCTAACCCGACGTGAATTCCCTCAACTCGACCTGAGCGCCATTACTACTTCGAGGGTCACAGATGAGATGGCTATCGAAGCTGCCAAAGATCCGGACTCCAAGGCGGAAAGTGACAGCGAGCTACTCGTCGACATCGAAGAGACCGGTGCTGACAAAAGTATGGACTCTCCTACTGAGGCCTCGGACAAGGGCGAAGAGCGCCAAGACGAATAGACTATCTTCTATATTGTATACCCTGGGCCTCCGAGCTCGGTCTATAGTGATTTTTTTTTGTACCGAACTCTTATATTAATGAAATACACTTTTGACTTATCTTTTTGTTCAAAAATGTTCAAAGTGCAAATAGTCCCCAAACTGGCGAACTAACCAAGTAGGAGTAGATGCGTAGGTTACCCCGAACTGTCGATCTACCAAGATGGACAACAAGTAAGGGTAACTGAAAATAGATTTTTCCCGTGGAAATTACCCCAAACTACCTATCTGGATTACTAGTAAGGGTAACTTCGCATAATGTACGCTGAGATGAGCATTGTAGGGTATATGCCCAACCTGCCTACACACAGGCTACTCGCTTAGATGTCAGTTGTCCCTTTGAGCTAGTGGGTCCAACCTATTATTATATGTCGAACTGGGCTACACATCGTAGGGTTTATACCCGAACTGTCTATGTCTTAGGCATTAGGGGTAGTTTGCCTATGCCGAAGAGGCGACTAGGACTTGTTTGCCTATGCCGAAGAGGCGAATAGGACTTGTCTGCCCATGCCGAAGATGCGACTGGGACTTATCTGCCCATGTCGAGGAGGCGACTGGGACTTGTCATAATGCCGAGGCCTTATGTCAGCTCGGCATCATGGCCCTTGGGCTTCTAGGAGTGACTCGCGGTCCTCTCTCCAGTTCGGCGATCACAGGTAGTATCGTCTTAGGTTACTGATGTTCCACTCTCGAGGTACTTGTTTTTCTTCCAAGGTCTTGAGCTCATACGTACCTTCCCCGAGTACACGTCTTACTCGGTACGGACCTTCCCAGTTCGGTCCGAGCTTACCGACACCGGGCTCAGGTACCATAACCTTCCGAAGAACCAGGCCGCCAACACGAAAGTGTCGTTTCTTGACCCGAACGTTATAGTATTGAGCCACTCTCTGCTGGTAGGCTGCAATCCGAATGTATGCTAAGTCTCGTACTTCTTCCACTAGGTCGAGGTTGGTACGGAGCTCGTCATCGTTTGTCTCCTCGTTGTAGGCCTCCAAGTGCAATGTTGGCACCTCGATCTCTGCTGGGATCACCACTTCCGTGCCGTAAGTGAGGTTGAACGGGGCCTCACCCGTGGCGGTCTTGACGGTTGTCCAGTAGGCCCATAACGCACTGGACAGCTCGTCTACCCACAATCCTTTGGCTCGGGCTAAGCGGGCCTTCAGTCCACGGAGTATGGCTCTATTAGTGACTTCTGCTTGCCCATTTTCCTGGGGATGTGCTACCTAGGTGAAGTTTTGTTGTATTCCCATCTCGGCACACCAATTTTGGAACTTGATGTCCTCGAACTACTTTCCGTTGTTGGAGATGAGTACTTGAGGTAGCCCGAAGTGACATACTATATTCCTCTAGAAGAAATTTTGTATGTTGCGGGCTGTGATCGCCGTTAGGGGTTCCGCTTCTACCCACTTCATGAAATAATCCACTGCTACCACCAGGAATCTCCTTTGTCCTGTCGCTGGCGGGAACGGGCCAAGAATGTCAATTCCCCACTGTGCGAAGGGCCATGGGTTGGTGAGGTATTTGAGGTCGGTAGCAAGTTGGTGGTGGATGTTGGCGTGCCTCTGACACTTGTCGCACTTTTTGACGAGCTCGAGTTTGTCTGCCTTCATTGTGGGCCAGTAGTACCTTTGTCGTAGCGCTTTTTGGGCGAGAGCCCTGCTCCCCAAGTGTCTGCCACACAAGCCCTCATGGGTGTCACGGAGAACAAGCTCGGCCTCTAAGGGTCGCAAGCAATGCAAGTAGGGGAGCGTGAAAGATCTCCGATACAGCTATCCGTCTATAATGACGTATTTAGCTGACTGGCACTCTACCCTTCGGGCCGCATTACAATCTGTCGAGAGGGTCCCGTGAAGCAAATAGCTCGTGAGTGGGTCAATCCAGCTCGGCTCTGCTTGTACTACAGGAGCGACCTCTCATGCCCCCCCCCCCCCGAGAATGCTAGGCCGAGGCAGGTCCTCTATGTACATGGTCCGCATGGTATTGTTGCTTCTGCTGGCTAACCGGGACAAGGCATCGACCTCAGCGTTCTCGGATCTCAGGATCTGCCTGATGAAGTAAGATAGGAAGCCGCGTAGAACCTCTTTGACCTTGGCTAAATAGGCAGCCATGGTGGGGTCGCGGGCTTCATACTCGCCGCTGACTTGGTTGACCACGAGCTGGGAGTCGCTGTAGATGATGAGGTGTTTAGCCTTTACTTCCTTCGCTAACGTGAGCCCGGCTACTAATGCCTTGTACTCTGCTTCGTTGTTGGATGCTGCAAACCCAAATCGGAGCGCATATTCCAGTTTCACTCCGCTTGGACCGTACAAAATTATGCCCACGTCGCTTCTCGTCCAAGGTCAGACTTGCTCGAACCGGGATTGGTGTCGCATTGGTTGAAGCTTCCTCCATGTGCTCGAGCTCGGCCAATTCGAGGGTTGCGGTGGTGAACGTGCAGTCTGCCATGAAATCGGCTAAGGCTTGGGCTTTAATCACCATTCAAGGTTCGTATCGGATGTCGTACTCACTGAGTTCGATAGCCCATTTTGTTAGTCTGCCAGATACCTCGGGCTTGAGCAGGATCTGACTCAAAGGCTTGTTGGTGAGGACGACGATTGTGTGGGCTTGGAAGTAGGGACAAAGCTTCCGAGCTGCTATGACTAGCATGTACACCAACTTCTCGATCTCTGGATACCTTGTTTCAGCATCCTGCAAAACCTTACTAACATAGTATATGGGTTGTTGGACCTGATCTACATCTTTTATTAGTACCGAGCTGACTACCTCATCGCTCGCGGAGAGGTACAACTTTAAAATATCTCCCTCCTCGGGTTGAGTCAAAACCGGGATACTAGCTAGGTACTTTTTCAGCTCGTTGAAGGCAAGCTGACACTCTGCGGTCCACTCGAAGTCCTTGATTTTCTTTATGGCTTTAAAGAAAGGCAGGCAGTGATCTGTCGACTTAGACATGAAGCGGCTCAGAGCGGCTATCCTATCATTCAGTCTCTGAACTTGCTTTAGTTTGTGAGGTGGTCTCATATCTAAGATGGCCTTTATTTTCTCGAGGTTGGCTTCGATGCACGTCGGTTGACTATGTAGCCCAGGAATTTACCCGAGGTGACACCAAAGACGCACTTATTGGGATTTAATTTCATGTTACATTTATGCAAAATTTCAAAGACACTTTGCAAAACATTCAATAAGAATTTTGAAAATTGGGTCTTAATGACCATATCATCTACATAGCACTCAACTTTGTTACCAATTAACGGTTCAAAAATCCTATTTACAAGTCTTTGGAAGGTTTCCTCAGCGTTTTTTAGTCCGAAGGGCATAACCTTATAACAATACAATCCGAGCTTGGTTATGAAGGTCGATTTTTCTTCATTGGCAGGGTCCACCCTAATCAGGTTGTATCCCAAGTACACGTCCAGAAAGCTCAGTAACTCATGCCCTGAGGTCGCATCGCATCCACTATGCGGTCGATCTTGGGCAGAAGGAAACAATCCTTTGGGTAGGCTCAATTCAGGTCAGTATAATCGATGCACATGCGCCATTTACCGTTGGCCTTTTTTACCAGAGTAGGGTTAGCTACCCAGCTCGGGTAATGGACCTCTCAGATGAAATCGGCCGCTAGGAGCTTCTCGACCTCCTCGTCGACTATCCTCTAGTGCTCTGTGGCGAGGTTGTGTTTTTTCTGTCTAATGGGCCTGACTAAGGGATCGGTATTTAGCTTGTGAGTTAGGACCTTGGAATTTATGCCGGGCATTTCTGTCGCGGACCATGCAAGCACATCTAAGTTTTTAAGTAAAAAACTTTCCGGCTGAGGGCGAAGTAGTTCCTCGATCGAAGCGCCGATTTGGAGAGTCTTAGTTGGATCCGTTGAGACTGGGATGTGAACCGTCTCTTATGTTGGTGTAGCTTGCTCCTCTACATACTCTGTAGGTCGCTCGAGCTTGATGTCAGCCGCTAGCTTGGCTTTCCCCTTGAGGGCGGCAACGTAGCATTTGCGAGACTCGAGCTGGTCGCCTTGTACAACCCCAACTCCATAGTCCATAGGGAACTTCATCGCCAAGTCTTAGGTGGATACTACCGCACATAGGGTGTGCGTAATAAGCTGACCTACTATGGCATTGTACGGGGATGGAGTCACAACCTCTACAGGTACTGAGACTTGCCCTAGCGGTCTGACCTCTTTGCCGTTGAAGCCTACCAATGGGGTATCTGTCGGCTTGAGATCGCTTTCTTGGAGCTGGAGCTTGTCATAGACGTCCTTGAACAAAATATCGACCAAGCCACCCGAGTCTAGTAGGACGTGCTTGACTTCGAAATCATTTATCCTCAGCTTTATCACCAGGGTGTCATCGTGAGGATATTGGATCCTGCACGCATCATCTTCTGTAAAGTAGATGGGATCTTCGAGCCTGGGTCACTTCGGCGGATTTTGTTCCTCATTCTCTAGTTCGTGAACTGAAGCTCGACCTGCTGCCGAGGTGCAGCCCGCGATGATGGACCTGCCAGTAATCATGTTGATCACTCCGCAGATCGGCCTTTCTTCGAGCAACTGTCGTGGTGCCAGCTCACTTTGTCTGTTGCTGGACTTGGGGGCGTTTCTTCTCTGGTCCCCCTGCCGATCTATTTGGCGATCTGCTTGGTTCCTCTCTTCTGTTTGGATAAAGTTTTTTAGATATCCGTGACGGATAAGTTCTTCAATCTCGTCGCGGAGATTTCTACAATTTTCGGTACTATGACTGTGGTCTTTGTGAAAATGACAATACACATTTCTGTTTCTAGTGGCGAGGTCCCCCATCAACTGAGGTGGCCACTTGACATAAGAGGAGTCCTTGATCACCATAAGGATTTCTCCTCGCTTCGCGTTGAGGGGTGTGTAGTTCGTCCTTTCAACCGGCGGAGTTTGGGAACACCGACTTGACTTATGAGATCAAGAAGGAGAACGACTCCCGGACTTGTTTCCTCCCCTAGTCGGGAACTTGCTCTATCTTCGTTTATTGCCGCCATTACTTGTGTTGTCACCTTCTCTTTTCCTCTTTTCTGTCGGATTTTCAATCTTTTGATTCATCTCCTCCTCGATCCTGATGAACTGATCGAGGAGCTTGAGGAATTCGGTGATGTCTTTAGGCTTGTTGGCCACTACATGCCACTTGAACTCCCTATGGTTTATACCTTTCTTCTCTACTGTGAGCCTCACTGCTGGATCTAGATCGGGGATTTGTAAGCAGGTGTCATTGAAGCGTTTAATATAGCTTCTGATAGACTCCCCTTCTCTTTGGACTACATTGAGGAGGCTTTCTTGGGACATCGGGCACTTTTTGCTGGTAATGAAGTGCGAGGTGAACAATTCTACGAACTGCGCCCAATTTCTGATTGTTCCTAGCGCGAGGTTCTGGTACCATGTGCGAGCTACTCCTTTGAATGTGGTGGAGAAAGCCACGCACATGAAGGACTTGTCAGCCCCGGCTAGGTGCATCTGGGACTGAAAGGAGTCTACATGGTCATTTGGATCAAAGGATCCGTCATACTTGTCGAGAGGAGGCATTTTGAAGTCCTTCGGCATCGGGGTCGCCAGGAGCTCGAAAGAGAGAGAGGACGACCCAGAGAGGAGAGGAATTGTCTTTGTTGCTGTTGAGCTCGCCTCCTCTTTACCTTTTACTTGCTCTGGCTGGCTAGACTTGGCGAGCTGGCTATTCTAAGCTGCAATTTGGCACGCTTTGCGACATCTTCGCTGCTGCTTCTTCATCGGCTCCACATTAGTGCTGCTGACCTCTGTGTGGTCGGGTACTATTCTGGCGCAGAGTGGCTCTAGATGCTGAGGCTAACTGCCATGGACGGAAGGGCCTCGCCTTGAGTTCGCGGCCAGAACCCCAAACTGGTTATCTGTGAGCAAACATTCTTGATGCGAAGGCCGAGGTAAAATAGCCCTGGCGGGCTGAGTGTCTCCTGATCTGCTTCCAACGTTGCCCTGTGAAGTGGGCGGAGTGACCTGTCCGTCCCTCCTACCGCGGGGTGAGACCTGTCTCCCAAGAGGAAGTGGAACCTAGGAAGTCTCACCTCGGCGGGGAGAATGAGTGTTCTGCAGACGAGGTTGATTCTGCTGTACTGCAGGGTGCCGGGTGGAACCGGCTGCTGATTTTGCTGCAGAGGAGGGAATTGTTGCTGATAGAATTGGAGGAGGACTTGTTGTTGATAGTGCTGGAACTGTTGGACCTGTTGCATTTGGACCTGAATGGCCCGCACGCACTAGGTCGTCGAACTAGGACTGACCGACTCCAGAGGGAACCACAAACGGTTCAACGAAGGCCGCACCAACTACAAAAGGGAGTGGTGCGTTTACCTGTGTAGTCGCTTGGAGCATGGTCAGCGTTAGGACCCCAGCCGCAGTAAGTGGTATGGTGAACTAACTGATACAAACAGATGGGAACTGAGGCTGCCCCCCGGAGACGTTCACTTCATTTCTTTGTCCAGTGTTGTTGGAAGATGCCATGGATTTGAGTTTCTTATTGATGGTGGAAAAGGCTTTCTTGTAGTGTTTCCCATAGACAGTGACAAATGAAGCGCGATCTAGCCACTCCCTGATGGAGGTGACCTGGCTTCCAGTTTGACGGCAGACTAGGTTGATCTACAAGAGGAGGATCAGAGAACCCGAGGTTGCTAGCCCGGCGAGGTCGCTCTGATGCTTAACTTAGAAGACTGTTGCGAGCTAAAAAACTTAAAAGTGTAGAGAGCTAGAGAGCAGAGTAATCACGCGTATCTTGTGCCCTTGGGGTTGGAGCCTTTATATAGTTGAGTCCTCATGGGTTTCGCGGAGCGGTTCTGGGATTCTCGTCACGATGAGAATAATGCTAGCTGATCAGGCTTATTAATTGAGGGATAATGTCGTCAATTGATAAGGCTTATTAATTTCGCTCGAATCGGGCAGGGAGGAAATAATGCTAGCTGTTACATGGCGTGTTCCCGTGTGATTCGGAATCTGTTGGAGGGATTTCCGGGGTCACCACATAGTGATCCGAAGTTGGTATCCCCGAGCTGATGCTTTTAGGTTCCGAACTTAGTTGAATGCCGAAGTGCCTTGGGATCGAAATGATTCTATTGCGATCTGGTACCGAGGTGATCTCATCCCAAGGTCACCTTATCCCGAGGTGGTTGAATATCCGAGCTCGATGTATTTTGGACTAGTCGTGTTAGGCTAAGTTGTCATCTCTTGGTCAGGTCGTGTCCACGTGTCCCCTCTTTACTAGGTCGGGACAAATCACCCTTCATCAAAGCCCATTGCTTGCAAATGGGTTTTCAAAACATGTAACTCAAAAGGCAAAATTAAAAGATATAAAGCCAAATATGTCATTAAGGGTTTTACTCAAAGAGAATGAATTGACTATAAAGAAACATTATCCCTTGTTTCAAAGAAAGATTCTTTTCAGAGTTATAATGGTATTGGAAGCTTAGCTTGACTTAGAGTTGCATCAAATGGATGTGGAAATTGCATTTCTAAATAGTAACTTGTTTAGGGATGCCTATATGATTCAACCAAAAGGCTTTGAGATCGAATGCAAGGAATATTTAGTTTATAATCTTCAAAAATCCATTTATAAGTTAATACAAGCATCAAAACAATGGTACTTAAATTTTGATGCAATAGTTTCCTCATATAGGTTCAAGGAAAATACAGTTGATGAGTGCATATACTTGAAGGTTAGTGAGAACAAGTTCATCATATTGGTTTTGTATGTTAATGATATTTTACTTGCCAATAGTAATATTGGCCTACTACATGAGACCAAACATTTTTTGTCTCTTGAGATTAAGGCTCTTGTTAAAACATCATTTGTCATTGGCTTTGAGATTCATTGAGATAGGTCTCGTGGGTGTCTTGGCTTGTCACAAAGAGTATATTGATACAGTTCTAGAAAGATTTGACATGCAAAACTATAAAGGTGGAAAGGCGTTTATCAAAATGTTCCATGTGCATCAATAATAAGGAACTTAACGGATGTTTAAGTCTATACACAACTAAATATTGCATTTGTTGTTAGGATGTTGAGAAAATATGAGAGTAATGCAAGCATGTATCATTGACAAGTAGCAAAATAGGTTATGAGATATCTACAGGCAACCAAGAATTATATGCTCATATACATTATACAAGAGGACAAAAAAACTTGAAGTGGTGCGATATTTAAATTCTTACGTTGCTGGTAGTCAAGATACCAGTAAACCCAATTTAGGTTATATTTTCACGATGGATGCATGGTGGAGCCATATTGTATAAGAGCATCAAATAAACAGCTACAATTTAATTAACGATGGAAGCTAAATTTGTAGCATGCTATGAAGCCACAAATCATCCATTATAGTTATGGAATTTCATCTGAAAGTGGTGAATTTTATCGCCATGCCATTGGTGATTTTTTATGACAGTTCCACTACAATTACGTTTCCTTGGAATAACAATAGTACATAAAGCTCCCAATATATAAAATACCTTATTGTAAGAGAGAGTATACAAAACTAGATAATGTCCACAGAGCACATGATTATTGATTTCATAACCAAGGGCTTGGCACACCTATGCTATACTTTTACCCATTGACCTAAGCAGTTGAATCATCAACCCATTTGACCCAGACAATGGTTTTTTATCTTTTCTTTTAATTTTTTTATTTTTTTAACTTAGAATAGGCCATCTATTTGAACCAAACAATTGAATCACTAACCTAGAAACCGGTGGACAAAACAGTTCCTATTTTGGATCAGTTTTTAAAACCATAAAAATATTCTAACAAAAAAATAGCCTTAACTTTTATTTCCATTTTAAGAACCTACAATACACTAATTTTTATGTATTCTCAACACCATTGTTTCACATGATTTAATTATTATTCACTTTGGGGTTGTGAAGTTTGGTTTTGCTAGTTTGCCTCATCTTAGAAATGATTTACTATTTGAATTTTAAAACCTATAGAGTCTCACGCAGAGATGAAGAAAAAATAAAACATTTACAAAGTTGCAAGGATGCAAATACAGTTCAAGATTTAGGGCTATTTTCTATTTTTATTTTCTAGTAAAAATAAATGAAAAAACAATAATAACAAAGATAGAAAGAAACTTACCATTTTTTCACTAGAGACCAAGAAGTTCAAGATTTGGAACTATTTTCTATTTTTTATAAAAGCCACTTACTGTTATTTTCACCGGAGACCAAGAAGACGCCAGATGGTGAGCTTGGATTCTAGAGGATGAAATTTGGTTTTCAAAGAAGGCAAAACTGGACAATGGGTTTTATATTTATAATTTTTTCACCAAAGGCCAATAAAAAGACTAATGGTGAGAATAGATTCTAATGGATGAAATTTAGTTTGCAAAGAAGCAAAATCTAGAAAGTGGACTTACCATTTTTAAAGTTTTATTTAAAAATTGCAAAAGTAACCTAACATCGTTTGTACAATTTAGTCCATTTATGAAGGAGTTGTACCTATTTTCATTAATCTTACTTGGCACTAGAAATCACGTGGGCCAGCCATAAACAAATTTAGGACGAAAGCATCCTTTGGTTGAGGAGCAAAAATGGACGCTTAGGATGATAAGGTCTCAAGTAGTTTTAAGTGTTTAGACACTTAATGGGCTTAATAACTTAAATCCATAGCATCTATGGTTGAATTAGCCTTTAAGACTAATTAAAACTTAAGTGGTTGACCCCACTAGCTTTGTATAAAGCATGTAACATATTAGCTCTTCCATTAAGTTATAGATCCCACACCTTACAAGTTATAATCTCCTAATTGGTTAAATACTTTCTGGAACTAATATAGTGTTAATGGATAATTAAAAGTCTTATATAAGAGTCCTAGCTAAAATATGTGCTAAATAAGTTTAGTAATACTAGGATTTGACTAATTCGACTAGTTAGATTGATTCAAATCTAATGACTGATTTTAGAGGGTCGAATTCTCTCTAATCTTATCCTAAATGAAGTAGGAGTTGTAAATAGGTTAGGAGAAAACTCTTGCAACCCTCCCAAGTCTATAAATAGAGAGAATGAAGGGATCAAGCCATGCATGTTCTCCCTACTAGCTAAATTTGATCCTACCATTGTAAGACCTTTAGACTAGGGTTTTGAACCTCATTTGACTAGACCTTATATCCATTATTTTTAGCACTATTTCAGAACTGATTTGGATTAAAAATATCACCCAAAAGCATGAGAAATGTCAAACCCTTGTTATTGCACATTCTAAAAAATAAATTCAAGACTACAAAGATAGAGTTGCACCATCTTCCACTTGTTGTAGTGTTACTGGGAAGGTTCAACCTTGGTGCGAATACTACTTTAAATTTTGCATTTATTGGCTTCAAAATCAGGTAATGCACTCAAACTTGATCCAAAAAGATATGATCTTTCATGGTCCAAGAACCCAATCGGTCCAATGAGAAAAACCAGTTTTCTATTATGTGTGATCAATGTTCATTATTCAAGTTCTATTATTGATGAACACATGTATGAAAATTCATGATTGGTTGTGTTCTAACTTTGAGACACATTTTACATTTTCATGGCATGGCTAATCTATTAAATTGTGGTTATGGATGTAGTATAACTGGGATGCATGAGTTAGGTGTATTTACATTGTAACCATGGATGGTCATGCACCAAATAACTGATGTAATGATCTCTATAACTCTTGTCACTACATTCTAGAACTTTTGTCATTGTTGATTATAGGCACTTCTTAATGGGTGGTTCGTTTTTCAAATCAGTACTAAATAGTCGTTTTAAAGGTCATTCATTTGTAGTCCTTTCAAAATGTTTTGAAGTAAAATTATTTGGGAAATTGTCTAAAATTCATCATGATTTTTTAGTATTTCTCTTAAACTCAACATAACGTCCGGGCCATGTCAATGAGCTTTTGTTTTTCAAAACTCACCATATCCATGAACAGAAATTGTCTACATCAGCATAAATGCAAGTTTTGTGTCTAAACTGCCCTTGAATGGTGAATCAGTCATATTAGACAAAAATGCCTTTCGCACCCAACCTTACACATTTAATGTAAAACATTAGAAATTGAAAAGAACTTAGAAAATAATAAAAAAATATATAGAAGTGTAAAAGATAAGTTGTCAATAACAAGTTAACCGGCCTCTACCACAATCTCTTATGGTGGATGGTTATTGTTGCTGCCTGGGTTAGCCGAGGGCAACAAGGTAAAAGCTTTGAGGACTCAGTGGAGTGTAAGCTGAGGCCAAAGATTGCAGGCTGAGGTGGAGAGCTCTCTTCTGAGTGCGGTAGAAGCCGAGGATTGTAGGCCGACGACTTGGTGATGGGGTCCTTGGAGGTCCGAAGTACTACAAGACAAGAGGTGTCAGAGGCCTCGGGTGGGTACCCAAGGCAGAGACTCCAATGCTCAAGTTAGTACGAGGTGTAAAGTGAGAGGGGATGCAAACAAGGTGTTAGAGGTAGTCCTCAGATGCATCGGATCCCCAAAAGTAAATACACGATAAACAAGTTAGATGCCAAGAATTAATGCCAAGTTCCAAATTCAGGCCCCTTGTTAAGGGAGGGTTACCTCGTATTTATAGTTGAGCGGGTTGGAGGCAGGTGGAGATGAATGCACCAGATGAGAGTCGTACGAAGTCAGGTGACAGGCCCTTGGCGAGCGCGCCCAACTGCTCCATTGTTGGCTTCGTACAAAGACAGCAAGGCTCCCTTTCTATGGCAGTTGGCATTGTCAAACATTAGTGGGTCGGGCCTCTCAACCCGTAATGGGCTAGGCCTGGCTAGCCCACAACACTTGTCCCCCACTCCCGAGGCCAAGGTGAAGTCTTGTCTTCGGCTGGCAATGGAGAAGGTAGTCAAGGTAAGGCTTCGGCTTCAGCTGTTGGGAGTAGAGACAGTTGCGCTTCCGGATTTATTAGTCGAGGGGTGGTCTGCAATGGCATCGCTTTCACTTCGTATGAGTCTTCTTCCTTCATCGATTCGAAGATGTGTGTAATGTGGATGCCTCAGGTGAGCAGGAATGGTCCCGTGTCACGTACAGTCAGGTCGTGTCAGGGGCTCCCCTTAAGGAGGACGGTCATTTGAATATGTCGAGCGCGCATTTTCCAAGCTAAGCGGTTCACCCAACGGGTCGTAGTAGGCGGACCCTAGGGTTTGCTCGGTGGGTTGTAGCGGGTGAGCCTCGCGGTTCGTCCAATGTTGTTTCACCTTCTGAAGGCACGCACCAAGAGGTGGGATATAGCTGGCTCGTAAAAGTAGAGGGGCCCACGACCATTGGATCCATAGTGATCTAAGCCATTGTTTGGGCATCATTTCGTCTTCCGTGGGTGAGTGACGAGTGGCGCGCTGTGGTTGGACGATAGAAGCGGTGGTACCTCAATCATTGGATCCGAAGAGATCTGAGCCATCAGTTTTCCTTTAAATAAGGGCTTTAGCAGTGGCCTTCACGGAATTTGAACTTAGGCGCCCTTGCCATCGAGTGAATTCAGCTCCCAAGCTCTTCGTCCTTCAAGACACCCCGTCTTCACCTCCTTCACAGTTTTAGGTAAATCACCATGTCTTTCTCAAACCCTGGCCCTGA
This sequence comes from Nelumbo nucifera, assembly GCF_055504915.1. NCBI lineage: Eukaryota > Viridiplantae > Streptophyta > Magnoliopsida > Proteales > Nelumbonaceae > Nelumbo > Nelumbo nucifera. The sequence goes on from NC_142653.1 coordinate 54,997,091, forward strand.
GTGCTATGAACTCCCAAACAGCTCAGGAGGGAGCTCTCCTCAGATCCCTTCCCCTCTCTCTTCCTTGGGTCCCCTGGCGATCGTCCCTCTTCAGCAAAAGGTTGCAGTACTTAGGGAAAGAGTAGCCTCTAGAGGCGTCAAGGGCTGCCGTCGAGGCGATGACTCTGAGCGAGCCCGAAGGGTCCCCTCAGGCCGAGGGGGAAGACATTCCTGAGCTCATTGCTGGACTAGCGGGAGGGAGCGCTACCCGAAAGGTAGCGGACGCTAGTGTACCTCGCTCGAAGTTTGGCAGCTCCTTGGAGGTGCACCAGGTCAAATCCCTGGCAAAGAGGTTCCACATTCCCTGGTCCTTCGATCTGAGGGTTCTTGATGTTGGTGAGAAGCCATGGACCCCTGACGAGGGGGAAATCTGCATCTACTAGCATTTTTTAGAGTCTGGCCTTAGGTTTCCCCTTCCTCCTCTGATTTTCGAGTTGCTGGAGTGGTATGGCATCATTATCAACTAGCTCGTCCCCAACACCCTTAGGACAATAATAGCAATGATAGTGTGGGCTCGGCTTCAGGATGTGGAGTTAACATCGAAGATGTTCCGTGCCATGTTTGTGCCGAGGAGGCATGCTTCCGAGGCCGACATGTATTACTTCCATCCCAGGAGAAGGAAGCTAGTGTACAAATTCTTCTATGTCTCCTACCCTGAAGGCTAGAGGTTCAGATTGCATTGGGGAGAGGCCTGCGTGGTAGTGGAAAGAAGTCCCCCTCGACTTCGGAACGAGGAGGCAGCCACCGTGGCTCATCTGCTAGTAATGGGGACAATGCAGATGAAGCCGTTAGTGAAGGAGGAGGTTGCCCTGGTGTTCGTTGGGATTAGCCCTGCCCGCCTCGGTAGGAGAGGTTTCGTAGTTACTTCGCACGTCCACTGTGTCTTCGACTTGCCTTATTGACTGATTTCTCTTGTGTTTGTAGAAGTTCCAATGGACGCGAAACAGCGGTTGTTGGAGAATGCCCGCACCAAGCAGGTCGAGAAGAGGACCCAGACGCCGAAGCGGCCTAGGGAAGAGGTTGTCCCCCCTGCCCCAAGGAAGGTGGGGGGGAGCAACAAGTCCCCGCGAAGGGGAAACGACTCGAGGTGACCCTTGAAGCTCACCCGAGGGGGCCAAGAAAGCCCTCGGAGGGGGCCAAAAAGCCCTCCTAGGAGACGAAAAAAGCAGCGGATGTGTCGAGGAAGCCATCATAGATGACCGAGGTGCTGAGGAGGCCCATAGAGGGGGCCGAGGTGGGTCGGAAGAGGCCCGCCGAAGATGTGTGGAGGGAGGAGCTGCCGCGGCAGCTCAAGTTGTCCGCGCCAAGCGCTCGGCTGAGGTGGCGGAGAGGAAACCAACGCCCGTGGAATGGTAGCTTCGCCAGAAACCCCAAACTCTATGATCCGATCACTTCCCAACGTGTTCGTTGAAACTCGATAGATTAGTCAATTCCTAGACATTGATATTTTGCTTCATAGCGGCAAAATATAGGGTGGTTCTGGAGTACTATGGCAATGAACTGGCGGCGAAGCATATCTACAAATCAGACTCCATGGGGCGAAGAATCACCAAGAGCACCACTGTATTATAACGTTACAAGTGAAGATTCCTATATATAGTTCACAAGCATCTACCGAATGGAAGCTTGTGTGGACCGGCTATACACGTATCAGAATAGGATTGTCAAGGGGTCGGAACCAGGTAGAACCGGTCCCGGAACCAATAAGGAAAACCCTTGGACTCGGATTTAACCCAAACCCTATAGGGTCTATAATTTTGGACCCAAAACCGAATTGATTGGTTCTTGGAACAATGGGTCCAACCCGATGGACCTGATTATGCTATGTAAGCTAATACTACCCCTACTAAAAATACAATAAAAACCCTGTAAAAACTTAAAATGCAACGAATATCCTACTAAAAAATAATAAAAAATCTGCTAAAATAATAGTTACTTTATTTGTCACTTATGATAAACACAAGTTGAATAGAAAAACTACTAATCACCATTCAGAATCAGTTCACTAATTAGAGATAAATAACTAATTCAAATAACAGGTTGAGTCTTCAAAAAAAATCCACACGTTGACAATAACTCTATAAGCAAGTAGATGAAACACCCATTAAAAATTCAACATGCAACATTTCAGTTTTTTTACAATCAAGAAATCAATTTAACATTTTAACAATAAAAAGATCAAATTATTTAAATGAAGGAAGACCGAAGATTTCATAATAAAAAAAATTAACATTTCAGATTGTCATTAATCACCAGGTAACAAAGGGAGTTATTACTTATTATTGACACGAACGGTCAGGCGAACGGTTGTTGGATAGACGAACGACGGTAGTGTTGACTGTGTTGTGTGATGGCCGATGCGCTTCCAACCGGCAGCCTCCACTCTCTAGATAGTGAGACAGGCCAAACCAGAGTCACCCAGTCACTAGAAGGTCAATAGAAAACTTCCTCTTTCAAATTTTCAAGTCTTGAATGAGAATTGAGAAGAGATTCATGAAAGAAGAAAGACCAATCTTCACTTCACTCTTCAAAAAAGACATAAGCGAAAGGGGTTAGCCATTTCAATAGTGTTTTTAAAGAAACCCCACTGATATGACATCTTTTAGCATCTTATTTACATATGACATATAAATCATATAAATATATATAAGGTCGGGTCCAAATTGGTTCGAGAGAAGGTAAACCTGATTTATAGTAAAGGAAAATTTTTTAAGACCTAGAACCGACTCATAGGGACAAGTTCTGAAATCAGAATCTGTCCAGTCGGTCTAGGTCCATCAGGTCTATTAAGTCTGACCCGACCCATTGACAGCCCTATTATCAGAAGACGGAGCTTGATTGGGAAATTCATTACAAGATCGGGATGGTAGCCTTAGGGTTTGAATTGTAGATAAATTAATAAAATGATAAAATTTTTCAAAAAATCAAATAAATTGTGTAATGCACACCTACATAACAAAATTTCATTCAAAATAGCCAAAAAGGCTTCAAATAAAGTCTAATAAAATAGGGCGTTGAAATGAATGGTACACACCCGAAATTCCCAAATCTCAACTCCATTAGTAACTCGTCTTTCTCAAAAGACTTAACAAATTCAGACCCATTACACGATTGGGGTAGAAATCCTCTCCCTATTCTCTCTAGGATTTGTTGTGTTGCTAAATTTCTTACTCCTCTGAAACCCTGAACATGAAAGAAGCTCAATGGTTAAAAGGTCAACAGAAACCACGTGTTCCATTGAAAGGAGGTTTTCTGTATTCAGCATGAAGTATGGAACCCCAAATACCACCACCATTCAAGTTAGGCGGCTATGGTATTTGGGAAAATTAAAAGCTTCCTACAGAAGATGCAGCGATGGTTTTCTTCTTTCGGCGATTTGATTTTCTTTTAGGTTTTTTTCCACTAATCAAGTATCGATGTCATTTCTTCACCATCGGCGGTTATCTTCTTCATCTCGGGCGACGAAGATGCAGTGGTGGTGATTGTTTTTGTCGGCAATCTGATTTCCTTGGTAGTTCGAAGCAGAATAAAATCACTAATTTTGTCACCACCAATCAGGTATTGGCATCCATTTCTTCACCTACAGTGGCTTTATTCTGTCTCAGTTAATGAAAATGCAGAAGCGGTGATTGTTTTTGTCGGCAATATGATTTGCTCTCGCTGGCAGTCCAAAACAAAGAAACCGGAGTTCTTTTCACCACTCATCAAATAATGGCATCCATTTCTTCTCTGACAGAAGTTGTCTTTTTGCCTCTGGCGATGAAGATTCAACAGGGTATTCTTTAAATATTGTAAAATGGATTGAATATAAAAAAAAGGGTAAAATAGTAATCTAAAAACAGTCGGTTTAAGTTTAACTCCATTTACATGAGGTTGTTTGGTCATTTTTGAAATGTTTTGATAATTTTGGTTGTTTTTGAAGAGTTAATGGTGATTTTAAGAAAAATGTTGAAAAATCTTGGTGAATTTTAGATAATTTTTTAAGTTATTTTAAATATTTAGACCAAGTTGGAGAATGTTATCGTTTGGTCTTGAAACACTAAAAAATTTTGGTTTCAAGTCTTTAAAGCCCAGAACCCACCCATAATGTGAGAGAGGCGTTACATCAGAGTTTATGAGAGGAGAGAATCAGTTACAGAATGACTCTTTCTATATAAAAGGATAGGTTTCAGCTCTCCCACCCATCTTTGAGTTCAAGAGTTCAAGTATGAAGGCAGAGCCTCCATAAGCTTGATGCAAAGAGGTAGAGAGAGAGCTGAAGGCCTCCCTATTGCAGGGTGAATTCAAGGTCCGGTCTTATGCAATGGTAAGTATTATCCAACTTTAATTATTATCCTCTTTTTTGCATACTACAGATGGGTTATACATTTTATTCATGCTAACATACAGCAAATCCAAACTCAGTCTAAACCTACTTGGCCTTAATGGCAAACCTAACACCTTTTTTCAAGTAGAAGCTTTTATTTATTTCTTGGCTCTAAAGGCAAACATTTCAAACTATACTACATGGCCTAATGATCTATTTAAGCTTTGGGCTTAAAATTCCCTGTAGGTTTCAGGTTGTTTTTATGGGAAGTTTATTGAGAAGATATAAACGAAGGAAAAATTGGGGTTTCTTACATCTTAGGAGCAAAGCTATCTGTTTTTCTTACCTTAAGGAGGATATAAATCATATCTGCTAGAGTTATTTGGATAGGGCTTTGGATGGGAATCAATGAAATAAACATAGAGGGGAAATTGGTTCATGAAATAATTGATGAATGGCATAAATTAAAAATGGAAATTTTCAATAAGATACAGAGAAGGCATATGGAATGTCTTGCAATCACTACTACAACACTGATGTAGGATGCTAGGAATGCAAAATTACATGAAGTTGAGCTATTCTCAATGCAAGGTTGTAAGAGTCTGTCCGAACGATGTGAGCACCGGCTTGCACTGACCAAGCCAAACTCCTCATTACAAGGGAATTGATGAAGTTGAGCTCTTTTCTTGCATGGGATGACAAGATTTTCTTGGAATCTGCTTATGACATCGTGTTATCTTTTGCTAAATGTAATCTTTTAGTATGTAAATAAAAATGCCAAGGGCATGTAGGAGGAATGCAAGTATTATATGCCAACAATCTAGACAGGGTCTGCATGAAAATATTTTTAAGCAGTCAATGAATAAATAATTATTTTATTTTTGGTTAAAAAATAATGATCCATTGTAAGCTAATTCTTGGTGGAGTTGGTCACTTGGGTCTTACACACAGTCCAATGGCAAGTTCTAACCCTCTAAAAATATAACATGTGGCAAGTTGTGGGGCTCATACATGACCTAGAAATGGGCTTGGTTAGGCGCTCGGATCTGTTACCCATGAGTTGTTCCCACATCTCTACACATGTGATATTACAAGTATGCATTGGGAATATCTCCCTTGTCATTCAAGGGGAGATGTTCTCAATACATGGTGGTGGTGCTCTGTGGGTAAGGATGTAGGAAGAATTTGTGGATAACATATCTGAGTAACCCTCATTGTAAGCAATCCAAAATTACATGTATGATCAAATTGTTAATCTGAATCACTTAGATAATGTGCCAAGAGCAATTATCAAACTTATCCATCAAAGTAGGTCGACCAATGATTTAGCCCTCCAAGGGACTTGCAATGGTCTAGCTTCAATGTTGGTTGCCATTTGGTGGAAAAGATTGTGTTTTTTGGTCTCTATGAAACAAATAGTTTATGGATCTCAACCTTCCTTTCTCAAAATATACAAGGAATTCAGAGGAAGATCATGGACATATTCATGGTTCACCAAGGTTCAATACTTGATTTAAACCTTTCAAGTAGTCTCCCTAAGATTCAATTTCCTGAAATTGTAGCTTCTTTCATGATCCCAGATGACAAATATCTTGGTGGGGCTCTTCCTATTGGTTTGCTTTCATTTTTGATAAACTCCAACCGAGTTGAATGTTTAGAAGGCCCATATGTTATTTCATGGGGCAGGATGGTCTTGGTAAAGCCTGCATTCGAGAGTGCTTTTTTATAAGCGCTTATTGAGATAAGCACTTAAAAGATTTCGAAAGCACCCAAATAAGTGGTTATGACGTTTGGTGTTGCCGAAAATCCCAAATAAGCACTTTTTTTCAACCAAAAAGTCCATTCAAAAAATAAGCAAAAAATTATAGCTTTTTATAAGTGCTTATTGAAAGGGCTTATTGTATTCTGGCTCATCTTGGCCCACCACCTAATTATCAGAATACCTATATACTATCCCCATTTGAAAGAAGTGCTTTTCAACGAAAATTCATAAATGCTTATTGGGATAAACACTTACTGATAATCACTTATTTAAACAATAAATAATCCCAAGCATCGCCTAGTCCTTTCTTACTTCAGTTCCTATTCACTACATCAACATTCATCTTCTCCATGTGGGTACTTGTCTATTTAAAATTTTGGGCCGATATCCAAAAGTCCACATGGAAAAATGGATTGGGATTTGAGCATATTTCTTAGTAGGAAACTTATTTGGAGATATTTTAGAGTCAAATGCCTTAAAGCTCCACTATTGATTGATAAATGACATCGTCAACCGATAACCACCCTTTAGCTTCCTTTAATGCATTAAGGATTCCATCATGCCGGTATTAGGACTCCCATCATAACCATTTATTTATCATTTAAATAATGTATAATTAAATTCCACATGTAATATATGTAAATATATGCATTATTTTATGTTTATTTATATTTTATTTCAATTTTAAATTTTTTATATTTACAAAAATACTAAAATTTGAGTTTTTAGGCAAAAAAAGGGGTTTTAAACAAAAATAGAGTAAAGGCACCAAATGCATAGATCTCGAAAAGTTACTCTAAATTGATATAAAGATCACCCCAATTAGACAAACAAGTACAAAGTTATGGCGTATAGAAGTTTTAGTATGTAACGTATGATCCAGCAACCAGGTTGAATTGGCAAATGGTTCCATCCTGGGTTAAATGATCTTTGACCAAGTCAACAATTTTTTGTCAAGAGTCAGGTTTTAAGAGAACTGGACTTAGAAACATGCCTGAGTGACAGTTCAAACCATTAGAGACTGTTCGCATCAAATGGCAGGTTGAAAACATTTTTATGAATCCTGTAAAACAAACCTAAGACCAAAAGCTTACTTTTTCTTTTGGTAATACAGGGGTGTTAAAGGAGTGGGGACAATGCATGAATTTACAAATAGAATTACCAAACGAACATACCTCATGGGTTGGGATTTCCTCTATTTAATTTTAAGAAGGGCTTTACTTCGGATAAGTTACATGAGATAGCTTCACCACAAGTCTCTTTTAAGGCTCATGTAAACTTATTTTGAACTCACTGAGTTTTTGGCTAATCTAATGCTAGAAGTTATTACATGAAAGTAGGGGTGTCCATGAAAAATAAAAAAAAAAAACAAACCAAACCGCAAAATGCGGTTAATCAAATCGGTCAGTTTGGCTTCGGTTTGGGATTTTTAAAAACTGAAGGACTGGTTTAGTTTTCAGTTAACCTACAAAAAATCAATGGTTAATCAAACCGACCGGTATATATATTTTTATGTATATTATATACATTTTTAATATATTTGACATATTTTCTATGTATTGTATATAAATATATATTCATTATATATATATAAATATACTTATATTATATTTATAATGATCTATTTATAAATATATTATATATTTTTCAAATATTTATAATATATTATATATCATTTATTATTTATAATATAATATTATACATATATTTGTATAATATATATTATAAATATAAAAAACCGAAGAACCGAACCGGTCAAAAACCGAAACCGATGGTACTGCTTCGGTTTCGGTTTGGAAAATGGGAAAAACCGATACCACTGGCTCGGTTTACAAAAAAGTGCCCTAGTTCAATTAACCGAACTATGAACACCCCTACATGAAAGCCCTCCCAAAGCAGCACTAAGTTAAATCCTTAATACCATCCTTGTGTGCCAAGTGCCAACTAAGGAGTAGCTCAGTTGGTACGTTGAATGACTTGTCGTAGTAAAGATATGCGACTTCAAGTCCCACTACTATCATCTTTTAAAAAACATCACCATATATTGAGAAATCACTAGAACAAAAAACAAAGTTCACCTATATTGAGAAAAACACCACCCGAACTTCGGTAGTGTTATCATTTCTAGTTGGGAATTATGGAAAGGAAAACATCTAGCTACGGAAAGGAAAACAAACCTTTTATTTGTGTTGAATGGTGCATTTCTGGTTTTAAATATATTGAACATTCGACCCATACCACTCTTTTGATAGGTAGGGTAAGACGTGAGAACTGATCGTTTGAAGATGAAACAAGCATATGAACACCAAAAAGAACCCTGAATTTTCTAGATTTAGTGATTAATTGAGAATTTTGGTACAATTTAAACCCAATTTGTAGCATACAAACCCCCAAACCTGCCCCACCATAAAAAAGCACAAAGAAAGAAATTATAAGAATATAAAAAAATAGATTAAATTTGTGCAATAGACACCAAGGCCCCGTCTGGTATCACTCCAAAGAATCACTTCTGGTAATTCTTGCAATTCTCCGAAGTAGAATCCCACTTGGATTTGCCAAATCCTCAAAATCCATTCTTTTTTAGATGAAATTTCTCATCGAAAAGCCCATTCCAAATAAATGAAAAAATATGACTTCTGTGGATGAGAAATTCTTATCCATGCAATTCTCGCCATGTAATCTCTAAAGGGAAATTTTTTCATCAATACACTGTATTTTGGTTTGAGTGGCAATTTGGTCCCCGAACTTTAAAATGCGACAATCCAGTACACAAACTTTTGAAACGCAACAATCTATTACTTGTGTTATGTATATCACGTGGCCTCATGTGCGATTTAAAATTTTTGAAAATGTCAAAATTATCCTTGAAAATAAAACGCACTGTTCATTATTTTCTTTTCAATAAGATGAAACATAGCTCAAGCTTTCTGTCACATGCACCAAAACCCTTCTTCCATATAATGATTGATATCCTCCAAACTCCTTTGCCAAATGCCTGGTGCACAAAAACCCGACCAGAGAAACCTTTTGATAAGTTATATAAATACCCCGCCATTTTTTGGTCTCCTAAAGTAACTGATTTCTTAACGTCCTCCCAACATGCACACCTTGGTTGCCAACCCTTCTCTTTGCCGGGGCCAATCCATCTCTCATAGCTTCCTAAAAAACAACACTTCTTTTCCTATTATATGTTCTTCATCGGTCCTTTTCTAATAGCAATGCTATATGGCGAAATTCTCGACATTAAAATGCCTCCTCGATTCAATGGGCCCTAGCGGCTTCAGCTCCAAGTCAATGGTTGAGCAGGTCACCGGAGCCTGTTTCAATCTCCACTCCATCACTGCTATTATCATAATTGACATGTGACCCCACTTCTATAGTTATAGTTTCATGTACATTACTCTCATATTAATAAGCATTCTCTGTCTTTAATTTCTCTTCACTTATTTTTTAAACCACTTGACTTACCAAGCATCACCTCAGGGATCGGAGCCGAGGTGGCACATGTTTTAGTGAAATGTGGTGCTAGGCTTGTTCTCCTAGGAAAGCTGCCAAGGAAGCCAATGCCCATGTTCTGGTTGAGTTTCCGAAGTTTTAAATCTTTGTCATGGCTCTCGATATATCTCAGTTCTTTTCTTCTGTTCGAACCTTCAATTTCGAGCTTGAATCTCTTAATTTGCCTCTCAATCTGCTCATGTGAGTCATGATAGCATCCAAGTAAACGAAAAATAAACTCGTTTTTTTCTCTTATTATTTATTTTATTTGGCTCATAACGAACTTCAAATGGATGAATTGAAATTGATGATGCATGATCTGGGCACTCCTATTTGGCTGTGACCTAGCTTCTGACTGGAAAGAACAGCACCTGAGAGGAAGGAGAAAGTAAAATGTTCCCGGGGAGTTATCCCGGTGGGAACACTCCGATCGCTAAGTTAGAACTGGGGAAAATCTCAAAGAGAGTAGAGAGTAAAAGTGCTCAAAGTGCTCAAGCTTCAATACCTTTTCTTTGAGTGAGTTAAAGTTCTTTTATGTTGGAGCTTGGTCATACCTGGCATAACCGCCACCGCCCTTGTCGTTACTGCCAGGCAGATGTGGCAGGCGTAGGTTGCCGCCACAAACTGTCATTGTCAGGTACGGGCTTGACAAACGTGTCATGCTTTCCAGAGGAGGCAAACAAAATACCACCTGGCAGGCGGAACGCCGCCCGGCGAGGGATCAGAGCCCTGCCACCAGGTCCGGTGGGTACGAATGTCAAACAGGGCTCCCCACAGCCTACCGAGCTACCGCGCACCGGACTATCTGGGGCAGGTTTGTCCCTGTACCGAGGTGCCGAGGTGCCTGCATTGGGGGGAGGGGGGACGGTGTTGCCCCGAGGTGCTCAGGACACTTAGCCACGAGCCAGGGTGCTTCCTCTTTGGGAAGGGAGAGCTCTGGGCCCCTTAGGAGGAGCTCAGGCCCTTGGGAGAGCTCGGGACCTTCCACACTTGGTGGGAGTCAAAATTGGCCAGGCGTCAGTCCTCGGTGAGTTGCTTAACTCGCCGAGTAGCCAGCATTGGACTCGGCGTGTCTCTCCCATCGAGTTGCGGTCGTTCTGTCAGGCTGAGCTGTTCACTGGGCCAGGTCATATACACGTGTACCCGGGCTGCGACGTCGGGCCAAATCACCCTTCATCGATTGCCCCCCACTCCCCGTGCTGGGGGTGGTGACCCAGCGCGGAGAGTTCATGACGTGCTGGGTGGATTTGGCTTGGTTCTCATGCCACCCTGTCGGGCAACTTGTTGGCTGGACCAATCCGGCATTCGGTTCGTTCAGAAAGAAAACCTGGGTCGCGTACAGCTTGTGCGCGGACGTCATGCGATCTAGACTTCGCGGACGCCAAAAAACGCGCTAAACTGATTTTGCCTTGAGAGTCTCGCAGCCGGTTTTCTTGAGGACCGTTAGATCGCTTCGATCCTAGTCGTTGGCGTCTGGGCCCATCGGCTATAAATAACAGGGGACCCTGGTCATTTTCTTTCGCCACTAAGTACCTTTCGTCTACCGTGAGCTCGCGTCTGGGGTCTTCAGCTCAGGTCTCCTAGTCCGGTTGCATCATTTTCCTGGTGAGTCCCCGAGCTTCCCTTTCTCCTTTTTTTCCCAGTTCATTCCCTTCTATGTCTAGCGGGGACAGTCTTTTAGACGAACCCGAGGTGGGTACCTCAGGTCAGGGTGACCCTATCGTCGCCCGTCCTTCCCACGAGGCTTGGGTGACCTCGGGCAAACTGGCGTTTACCTCTCATTGAGGTCGGGTGTCGGACCAGTTCCATCTATCATGACGCAGGAGAAGCTTCAGCACCTCATCCAGCAATTCAACCTACCCCAGGAGTACTCGTACAGTCTTCCCACCGGCAACTTCCCTTGGGAGCATGGTCCAGATGAGATCGTGATCTTCAGGGAACAACTCGTTGGCGGGCTTCGTCTCCCGCTCTACCACCTTATTCTCGAGGTGTTGAGGCGCTTCAGCATCACGCTGGACCAACTCCACCCCAATTCTATTGGGAACTTGGTCAGGACTATCTCCCTCTGTTCCGAACAAAACTTCCCTTTAGATGCAGATATCCTTTGCTCCATCCTGTTAATAAAAAAGAGTACCTTTGGCGCTCCACCCGAGCACGGGCAGACCTACTATCTATCCCCTCGCCCGGGTTTCAAAATGCTACACAAGTTCCCAAGCAAGGTCCCGGCCTGGAAGCGGGACTACTTTGTAGTCCGGAGTAGCACAGAGTGGCCATTCCTTACCAACTGGAGGGTGGCAGCTCCCAGCATTGCTCTTAACCGGAAGACGTGGGCGACCTTTCATTCATGGGCTCAGGCCAGGTTCAATCACAGGGACTACATTGTTGAAGAAAGCTCATTCAAGCCGGTTTGAGCCTGGATAGGTCGATTTCCACTTTAGTGTTTTGTTCATTCAACCTAGTGTCTTTAAATTTTACTGACGTCGAGCTCTGTTGCAAGTCCCATGGAGGAAGAGAGGATTACCGGTCCAAGGCTCCTCCGACAGATGAAGAAGAGGAAGAAGTGGGCTGCCAAGAAGGCGCGCGTGGAACCCTTAAGGACCCCTACCCCTGAACCCGATCTCCCACAAGTCCCCTCTTCAGGGCCCGAGCTCCCTAATGCCCCTCCCGTGATAGACTTGGAGGGGGACTTACCACCTCGGGGGCCTGAAACGGCGGTAGATTCGATCACTGAGCCAGCCGAGGCTGCCGCTGAAGTCCCAAATCCCGCCGGGGCTGCTGCCGAGGTCCCACATCCTGTCGGGGCTGCTGTCGAGGTTTCCAAAGGATCGGCCCATCGTGCCGCAGATACGGCGGTATCTAGCTCGGAGACTGAGGAGGAGGAAGAGAGCATCATGAATCCCGATATCAGCCTTGAAAGAAGTAAGAGGGTTGTTATCACTGCGGAGGTTGTAGATTGGGCCGAACTCTCCCCTGGTCAGCTCAGGGCCCGCGCTGCAACCCATGCCATGGTGGTGAGTTCACTCCCTAAGAGCCACCTCTCTCTCTCCTTTCTTTCTTTCTTCTTTCTTTAGTACTGACCAACCTCCTTCTGCCAAGGGAACACTGCTGTGCACGCGCTAACCTTTCAGTCCGACAAACACTTGAGGCGTGCTTTGGCTACTGAGGAGTTATCTCGCGCAGCTCACACTGAGTTGAGGGCAGCTCGGGGCAAGATTCACCAATTGGAGAGCGATGCTACCGCCCAGAAAAGCTTTATCGAAGCCCTGCTACTAGAGAAGGAGGAGCTAGCCCGCGAGAGGGATAGGCTGAAGGTCGAGGTGAATGGGCTCAGAGCAGGTTAGGAAGCCTTGAAGCTCGAGGTGGAGAGTCTCAAGGCGTGTCAGAGGGCTTGGAGCACGAGGTGGAGTACCTCAAAGCTGACATCAAGGAGAAGACCGAGATCTTCGATGAAGCTCTCGGGGAGGCGAAGGCCCAGGCCATCGTCGACTATGTCAAGTCGTCTAGGTTTGACGACGTGATGTCGCAGGCCTACCCTGGGGGGTTCAAGCTCGGCAGGTGGTGGATGAGGCACGCATACCCTGACCTTGACGTAAGAGCCTTCACCACTTATAAAATTACAAATGACATGGCACGTCAGACCGCAGAGGACCCAGACTCCGAGGATGAGGGCGGCAACGAGGAGGCCGATACTACCGACCCAGTTGACACCCCCGAGGAGGCCCCGAGGAAGGCTGATAGGCCTTCCAAGTATTTGTGTGTCACTTGTGTTTTCTTTTCTTGTTTCTTTGTACTTGGGATTCTGTAATGAAATTGTACTTATGCAACAAGAGTATATATGTATATTCTGTTAAGTGCTTGTGTGATTTATTTTTGCTAGAGTGTTTACCTTATCCGAGCTGTTGAGTTAGTAAATTCGGTTCCTGAGGTGAGCGACCTTTTACTGCTGTCACCCCGAACTATCTTCCTGCACTTAGTAGGGGTGGTCATCAGGTTTTAGCGATGTACACCAAGGTAGGCATAGTAAGGCACGTGCCCAACCTGCCTGCTTGGTTATTTAGGTTGGTGTTTACCTCTAGTAGTGTATACCGAGGTAGGCTAGGAGTCGGAAAGTCTGTTCTCGAGATGCCTTTGGTCTTTGGCGTGCTAAGCCTATGCTGGCGAGGCGGTAGAGTCATGCATAGCGCCAAGGTCTTCAGTTAACCAAGCGTGTTGGCCCTTAGGCTGTAGGGAGTGACTCGTGGTCACTCTAAACTGTTTTCCTGGAGTCTGCCCCTACTGAGGGGGTGACTGGACCTCGTGCTGCTGAGGTTGTCGCTAGTTCGGCGAATTGGCCCTAAGGCTAGAAGGGAGTGGCTCGCGATTCACTCAGTTCAATGGTTTATGGGTAATATAGTCTTAGGTTGACGATATTCCACGCCTGAGGTACTTGTTTCCCTTATAGGGTTTCGAGTTCGTATGTTACTTCCTCGAGTATAAGCTTTACTTGGTAGGGCCCTTCCCAGTTCAGACCAAGCTTGCCAACGCCGGGCTCAGGCACCATAACCTTGCGGAGAACCAAGTCACCAACGCAGAGAGTTCGCTTTTTTACCTTGGCGTTATAGTACCGAGCTATCCTTTGTTGATAGGTCGCGGTCCTAATGTATGCGAGGTCCCGCACTTCGTCTAGCAGGTCGAGGTTGGTACGTAGCTCGTCTTCGTTTGCTCTGTCTTCATATGCTTTTGATCTCAATGAGGGGACTTTAATCTCGGCTGGGATGACTGCTTCGGTACCGTATGTAAGGTTAAAGGGAGTTTCTCCCGTGGCAGTCCTTTCCGTGGTACGGTAGGCCCAAAGTACACTGGGCAACTCGTCCATCCACAGTCCCTTAGCTCGGTTCAAGCGCGCTTTCTGTCCTCGAAGGATAGCCCTGTTCGTAACTTCCGTTTGGCCATTCGCCTGAGGGTACGCCACTGAGGTGAAATTCTGCTGAATTCCCATGTCTCGGCACCAGTTCTGGAACTTGATGTCCTTGAACTGCTTACTATTATCGGAGATCAGTACCCGAGGTAATCCGAAGCGACACACTATGTTCTTCCAGAAGAAGTTCTGCACGTTCCGAGTTGTGATTGTCGTGAGAGGTTCGACTTTGACCCACTTTGTGAAATAGTCCACTGCCACCACTAGGAACCTTATTTGCCCTGATGCTGGCGGGAATGGCCTGAGTAGGTCAATCCTCCATTGTGCAAATGGCCATGGGCTAGTAAGGTATTTCAGATCGGCGACAGGCTGGTGGTGGATGTTAGTGTGCTTCGTACTCACCTAGGACTTGATTTACCACGAGCTGGGAGTCACTACAGACGACGATGTGCTTGGCTTTCACTTCCTTTGCCAGGGCCAGCCTGGCTAGCAGCGTCTCGTATTCTGCTTCGTTGTTGGATGCCATGAACTCAAAGCGTAACGCGTACTCTAGTTTCACACCGCTTGGTCCGTACAAGACGATCCCAGCTCCGCTGCCCTACTGATTCGACGAGCCATCTACGTGAAGGATCCAGGGTTCTTCATCCTAGTTCGGGCTTGGCCTAACTAGGAGAGATGCTGCACTGGTTGCTACTTCACGGTGCTCGAGTTCAACCGGTCTAGGAATTCCGAGCTCTCCCGTACTGGGGGCCTCGTGTTGTACCGGCTTGGGGAATTTGGAGCTAAAGGTGCATTTTGCAATGAAATCTGCCAAAGCTTGGGCCTTGATAGTGGTTCACGGCTTATACTGGAGCTCGTACTCGTTGAGCTCGATGGTCCACTTTGTCAACCTTGCCGAGACCTCGGGCTTGAGCAAAACTTGCCTCAAAGGCTTATTGGTAAGGACAACGACGATGTGAGCTTGGAAGTATGGACGGAGCCTTCAGGCTGCTATAACCAGTGCATAGGCTAACTTTTCTATCTCTGGGTATCTCGCCTCTGCTCCCTGCAACATTTTACTAACATAATAGACAGGTCATTGGACCCAATCTACTTCTCATATTAGTACCGAGGTGACCGCCTCGTCACTGGTCGATAGGTACAGCTCTAAAACATCGCCCACTTCGGGCCGGGTCAAGACTGGGATGCTAGCGAGGTGCCTTTTGAGCTCGTCGAACGCGAGCTGGCACTCTTCAGTCCATTCAAAGCCTTTGCTTTTAATGGCCTTAAAGAAAGGCAGACAATGATCCGTAGACTTGGATAAAAAGCGACTTAAGGCGGCCAATCGACCATTTAGCTTCTGGACCTCTTTTAGCTTTTTGGGGTGGTCTCATTTCCAAGGTGACCTTGATTTTATCCGGGTTGACCTCAATGCCTTGCCGATTGACGATGATCCCTAGGAATTTACCCGAGGTGACACCGAAGACGCACTTATTCGGATTTAACTTCATATTAAATTTACGCAAGATTTCAAAGACTGAGTGCAAATCTTGTATTAGTTCATGTGAAAACTGGGTTTTGACAACCATGTCGTCTACATAACACTCTACTTTTGTGCCAACAAGTGGGTCAAACAACTTATTTATAAGTCTCTGAAAAGTATCCCCAGCGTTCTTTAGCCCAAAGGACATGACCTTGTAGCAGTACAGGCAAAATTCGGTTATGAAGGCGGTCTTCTCCTTGTCTACTGGGTCCATTTTTATTTGGTTATAGCCCGAATAGGCGTCCAAGAAGCTCAGCAACTCGTGCCCCGATGTCGCGTCCACTAGGCGGTCGATCCTGGGAAGTGGGAAGCAATCTTTTGGGCAAGCCCAGTTCAAGTCGGTGTAGTTGACGCACATGCACCACTTACCATTTGCCTTTTTCACCAGAACGGGGTTGGCTACCCAACTCGGGTAATGAACTTCCCTGATAAAATTGGCTGCAAGGAGTTTCCCGACCTCCTCGTCGACTGCCCTCCATCGTTCTCGGGCTAGGTTGCGCTTCTTTTGTCTAACGGGCCTAACTGAAGGATCAGTGTTAAGTCTATGAGTGATAACATTGGGGTCTATGTCGGGCATTTCTGCCGCCGACCATGCAAAAATGTCTAAGTTTTCGAGCAAGAAGCTTACCAGTTGAGACCGCAGGGGCTCCTCGATAGAAGCGCCAATTTGAAGTACCCGAACTGGATCATCTGCCGAGTCGGGATAGGGATGGCCTCCTTGGTAGGCTGCTCTACGGGTCGTCCCAGTTCGAGGTCGTCAGCTACCTTGGCCTTTCCTTTGAGGGCAGCTACGTAGCATTTGCGGGACTCGAGCTGATCGCCACGCGCCACTACGACTCCGAAGCCCGTAGGGAACTTCATCGCTAGGTGGTAGGTGGAGACTACTGCTCGCAGGACGTGGGTGATGGGTCAGCCTACTATCGCGTTGTATGGAGAGGGGGTTGCAACCACCAGGAACTCGTCATTGAGCCTTACCACACTGGGCCAAGTACCAACCTCCACCGGCACAGTGACATTCCCTAACGGCCTAACCTTCTCGCCGCTGAATCCCACCAGTGGAGTGCTTGCGGGCTTCAGGCCACCCTCTGGGATCTGAAGCTGATCGAAGGCCGCCTTGAAAAGGATGTCTGCCAAGATGCTCGAATCTACCAAGACACGTTTGACTTCGAAGTCATTGACCTTAATCTTGATGATGAGCACGTCATCGTGGGGGTAGTGGACTCCTCACGCGTCGTCTTCAGTGAAGAAGATCGACTCCCCCACCCTTGGCCGCTTCCAGGGGTTTAACTCTTCTCTGGCGGTTTCGCGGGCTGATGACCGAGCTGCTGCCGAGGCACAGGCCACGACAATTGATCCTCCAACGATTACGTGGATGGTCTCTCGGACTGGCCTCTCGTCTGGAGGCTGTCTCTGCGGCTGCTCCGCCTGTCTGCTAGACTCGGGGGTTTCTTTATTCTGCCTCTCGTGCCGACCTGCTTTATTATTATTATTGCCATGTTGTACAAAATTTCTCAAATATCCGCGACAGATGAGCTCTTCTATCTCATCGCGGAGGTTATTACAATTTTTGGTGTTATGACCGTGATCTCTATGGAAGCTACAATACAAGTTCTTGTTCCTAGCACTAGGATCGGCCTTGAGCCGAGGTGGCCACTTTACATACGGGGCATCCTTGATCGCCATGAGGATCTCGGCCCGCTTCGTGTTGAGGGGTGTAAACACCTTTTCTGCTACTGTTGTTCGGAAAGGTTGGACTGGTTGTGCCCCCTGAGCTTGATCCTTCTTCTTCTAGTAGTCATTAGAAGCCGGGGGTTCCGGTTCCCTCTTTCTTTTTTCGGGGGCGTGCTCGCCCTTCTGGTTGATCTCCTTCTCTGTTCCTTTGAACAGATCTGCGAGCTCGAGGAACTCAGTCACGGTTTTGGGCTGGTTGACGACCACGTGTCATCTGAACTCTCTGTGGGTGATACCTCGTTTTGCCGCCGTAAGCTGAACTGCAGGGTCCAGATCGGGTATCTGTAAGCAAGCATCATTAAACCGCTTGATATAGCTCCAGATGGACTCCCCCTCCCTCTGAACTATGCTGAGGAGACTTTCTTGAGTCCTCGGGCATCTCTTGCTAGTGATGAAGTGGGAGGTAAAGACCTCCATGAACTGCGCCTAGCTCTTTATCGAGCCCGACGAGAGGTTTCGGTACCAGGTGCGGGCCACCCCTTTGAACGTAGTGGAGAAGGCCATGCACATGCAAGATTCGCTTGCCCTCGACAGATGCATCTGGGACTGGAAGGCGTCGACGTGGTCGTTGGGGTCGAAGGACCCATCGTATTTCTCCAACGGTGGGAGCTTGAAGTCTTTGGGCATGGGGACTGCGAGGAGCTCCGGGGACAGAGGAGAGGGGACCGAGAGAAGTGGTGTGGCTCTCACCCCTCCCAAACTTATTTCTATTTTGCCTTTGAGCTCGGGCAGGTTGAGGATGGTGGTAGTCCGGCGGGCCCGGCGACGTCTTCGCTGCTTCTTGGCCGGCTCGACGTTGGTGCTGCTGGCCTCTGTATTGCTGAGTTCAATGGGCCCAGCGGGAGGCAGGGATGGCTGCCGGTAGCTACTGACAGAAGGACCTTGCTCTAGGTTGTCGGCTAGCATCTCGAACCGGTTCTCCGCGAGCAGAGGCTCAAACTGCGAGTGCTGGGGTGACGCCAACCTAATCGGCTGGGAAGCCCCCGACCTGACTGCGGACCGCATGGCGGGGGTAGGGAGTCTTCCCTTCCTTCCGTGAGTTGATGCCGAAGTTTCTCCCCATCGGGAAGGGAGTTCACTGCGGCGCTGAGGCTTGGTTGGCTGTGCCGCCAGATGTCAGGGAGGGAGTGAAGGGAACTGCTGCTGATATTGGTACTGAGACACTTGGTGCAGCACTTGCTGCTGGTGAAGCTGAAGTTGTTGGAACTGCTGCATTTGGGCCTGCATGGCCCGCATGCACTACATCAAGTCTTCGAGTTGGCCTTGGTCAACCACCGGAGGGAGAACGGTGGGTTTAGCGGAGGTCATCCCGACTGCAGGGGGCAGCAGGACGGTTACGGGTGCCACCGTTACGGGCACGTTCAGGCTAGGAATCCCATCCGCAGAGAGGGGGACAGTGAACTGCCCAATGCAAACGGTGGGTAGTTGGAGTTGCTCCTCTGGGGTGCTCCGGCGTTCGGAGTTGCTAGAAGAAGCCATGGGTGTCAGTGGTGCTGGTGAGCAAAAGAGGGAAGTTTCGCAGAGATTAAAGGGAGGCTTTTTGAAGCGTTTCCCACAGACGACGCCAAATGATGCTGCACGATCTGGGCACTCCTAGCTAGCTGTGACCTGGCTTCTAACTGGAAAGAATGACACCTAAGAAGAAGGAGAAAGTTAAAGGTTCCGGGGAGTTATCTCGGTGGGAACACTCCGATGTCTAAGTTAGAACTGGGGAAAATCTCAAAGAGAATAGAGAGTAAGAGTGCTCAGAGTGCTTAAGCTTCAATACCTTTTCTTTGTGTGAGTTAGAGTTCTTTTTTGTTGGAGCCTGGTCATACTTGGCATAACCGCCACTGCCCTTGTCGTTACTGCCAAGGTAGATGTGGTAGGCACAGGTTGCCGCCACAAACTGTCATCACTAGGTTCGGGCTTGACAGACGTGTCACGCTTTCCAGAGGAGGCAAACAGAACGCCGCCTGGTGAGGGATCAGAGCCCTGCCACCGGGTCCGGATGTCAGACAGGGCTCCCCACAGCCTACCAAGCTACCGCACACCGGACTGTCTGGGGCAGGTTTGTCCCTGTATCGAGGTGCCGAGGTGCCTGCACTAGGGGGAGGGGGGACGGTGCTGCCCCGAGGTGCTCAGGACACTTAGCCACGAGCGAGGGTGCTTCCTCTTTGGGAAGGGAGAGCTCCGGGCCCCTTAGGGGGAGCTCGGGCCCCTGGGAGAGCTCAAGACCTTCCACACTTGGT
This sequence comes from Nelumbo nucifera, assembly GCF_055504915.1. Taxonomy (NCBI): domain Eukaryota; kingdom Viridiplantae; phylum Streptophyta; class Magnoliopsida; order Proteales; family Nelumbonaceae; genus Nelumbo; species Nelumbo nucifera. Next base: position 55,017,074 of record NC_142653.1, read on the forward strand.
GGGAGTCAAAATTGGCTAGGCGTCAGTCCCCAGTGAGTTGCTTAACTCGCCGAGTGGCCAGCGTTGGACTCGGCGTGTCTCTCCCGTCGAGTTGCAGTCGTGCTGTTAGGCTGAGCTGTTCACTGGGCCAGGTCATATACACGTGTCCCCGGACTACTAGGTCGGGCCAAATCACCCATCATCAGAAATCAATCAGTACATGTTGGATAAAAAAAATTAGATAACATTTAAAGGGCATTTGTATCTTTTCATATGCCACTTAATGACTGATTAACTATAAATAATACCAGTTTATGGCATTTTAAAGTTCGAGAACTAAATTATCACTCGAGCCAAACTAGAGTACTCTGATCGGTAATTTTCCCATCTCCAAATAACGAACACGAGCGACAGGAAGCCACGTGAGAGGACAGTAAATTTGTCACAAAATACATTAGCGTCGTTAAAAAGTCCCCCAGTTTGCACCGAGCCGTCTTCTTCCTCTCACTCAACGGTTATCTTCGCTCAAACCTCAGGTAAATATCGCTCAAACATCAGGTAAATGTCTTCACTCAAACCGCCATTTTTTCTAAAGCTTCGATTGATTGCTTCTCATGGATCTAAGTTCGAAATTCCATGTTTTATTCTCCATTTCGTTTCCCTCTGTAAATCCCTAAACAGGTTTTCTTCTTCTTACTTCTTTTCCCGCTCTTTACGATATAGACTTCTGCCTCTCTTCAAGCTCTAGGTATTTCATTCTTCGTTGTTGTCGTCGTTTTCGATAAAGAAACCCAGCTCTGCAATAGTTTGTTCTTGTTGCAAGGAAAGCCTGTTCTGCTCTCCCAACGGTTTGCCCCTCATGCTTGCGTATTTACATATACCTCAAATTAGCTAAAGTGTCGTTTGATTTGCGCTTCAATTTGATTCGTCCTGTTTCATGTAATTGTTTTGTTTTTCTATCTTTTCAGTTCGTCCTGATTTAGGTACAATTTCTCTCATACTTTCTTTCTAATGTGACGGAGGATTACACCTTTAAACAGTTTTGAGGGTTTTAAATCCCAGCTAAGAAATTTCACTTGTTTATGCTTGAGGGTTTTTATTTATTTCATTGAGGACTTTAAATGTTTACTCTGGTAACTATAATTAATTTTTGGTGAGTTGAGTAAGTAAGCTAGTGCTCATTTGATTTAGATCCCTTCTCTGGACCACTTGCATGTTTCGGCCCTTTGGGTTTCAAGGGTTTGTGGATTTCCTTTGCATAGTGAATTGTTCTCAGGATATGGATGATTTGTTGATAAGAATTTCATTTACGTTTTCTTTCTTCTCTCTTCTATAAGCCATTTTTAATTTTACTTCTTTAAATTCTGTTTTCTCTTTTCTTTTCATAAGAATTCCATGTGTTTGAATTGAATTGAAATTTTTAAATATGCTCAAAATGTCCTCTTAACATGAACCATATTTTCTTGCCAAATCATATTCCATATTTGATTATTATGCTCTTTAATCTAAGGAAGAGGGTGAAGTTCTATCTTCAATCTCTGCTTGAATGGAAAGGGCATCGTCTATTGTAACAGAGCTGCATTTCATTCTAGAAAAAGGGCGTTTTTGGCTATCATGCTAATTAACAATGTCTTCTTTTAGTGTTATTATCCGTACATAAGTGCAAGGCTTTGGTAGCTGAGGATTGACACAAAATTGTGATATGGCCTCTGCAGAATAATGCGAGAAAGTCTTAAATCCACTCATTAAGTGAAGTGTTAACATGCAGTTACTTAAGCAATTTTTCTACTACTGCTAATAAGTGTAATTAATCTTTCTGTAGGAAGTTGGATAAAAATTACTTAAAGTTCCCTGCCAACATTTCTCACCAGCTTAACTAAATTGCAAATATTGTGAGTAGAACTCCTTCCTCAAATACTTGTTCTTTACTAGTATTTGAGAGTTGCACATAAATTAAATTTAAGAGTTTCATAAGCTTTAGTATCTAGAGAATTGATTCCAGAAATTGGTTGCTGCCGAACGCGATTCTGTTTCTGAGAAACAAGAAACAGATCACTGTCCCAAACACAATTTGACGATTCTCTAAATGAAAATTCTCAAAATCCATTATTTTCTGAAAGGATTCTGAGAATGAGAATCTCTAGAATTGATGACAAACAGGGCCTAAGCGAACGGGGCCTTTAGTTTTTTGTCGTAGAGGGGATTTTCTGAAGCACTGATCATTTTTCTCTCTTGTGCCAGGTGCCACCTCAATCACTCCTTCGGATTTGATCAAAATAATTGGGGCAACACAGTTTAGGGTTTACGAGATTTCTGCTAGTTGAATTAGGTTGTAGCTCAAATGGTAATGGATTTGGATGGGTCAGAATCTAGGCTGGAAAATGATTCTCATAGAGTAGTAGATTACAAGGATGAAGAATGGGACGATGTTGAAAGAAACGGGACTGAGAAACCAGGGGAGTCAAGCAAGCATCGGAGCAAGGATAGGAAGAAGAGCCGCAGGGAAGAGAAGGCGAGGGAGAGAGTGAAGGAACATGACCGGGGACTAGAAAGAGAGAGGGAAAAGGAAAAGGAAAAAGATAGGGATAGGGAGAAAGAGAAGGAACGGGGTAGGGAGAGGGAGAAGGATCGGGATGGATCAAAAGACCGAGACAGAGAGAAGGAAAGGGAGAAACACAAGGATAGAGAAAGGGAAAAGGTTAAAGACAGGGAAAAACTTGAGAGGGACAAGAGTAAGGAGAAGGATAAGGAGAGATCTAAAGATAAAGAAAGAGATGCAAGGAATGGGAAATTGGATGATGAAAGTCAAGGTAGGGGTAAGGATGTTGGGAAAGATGAGAAGCTGGACCTGGATGGTGGGAATGATAGGGATGTTGTAAAGCAAGTGAAGGAAGTTCAACATGATGTGGTTGTTGACATGAGTGTCGAGAATAAGAAAAAGGTAGATGGGGCAATGGGTGGTTCACAGCCATCAACTGGGGAGCTTGAAGAGCGCATATTAAAGTAAGTAGGCATTCCACTATTGGTTCCTTCATCTATCTTGTGCTGATGTTTTTTGTTGTTGCACTATCATTATTTTTTTATAAGAGTTGCTATTTCACTGTTTGCTATTGGACCATTTTTACTGTCAATTACTGACTTATTGACTTCGTATGCATAACTTAGAGATTTTGAGATGAATATATCATTTCTTTTCCTGGTTATACATGCTTTTGATTATTAAACCATCACCTGTTTTGAATTGTTGGTTTGCATGTCCATAGTGGTAATTATTTTGTTGGTAAACACTCAATCTTATTAGTGAATTCGAAGAAAAACCAAGCTGAGAATTAATACTTTATATATTTTATAACTTGTATATCTATCTGATCTTACAGAAATGAATTTCAAGCTCGTTAGTTACACCAAAGACATGGATAAAGTTAAATACAAGAAGTTTAAGTCTCTTTCAATTAAGTTTACTAGAGTTTGATATCCTGGTTTCTTTTTCTCAAGTTGAAGAGACGCAACAAAGGGTAAAATTAAACTTTGACGGAATCTCTTTGGGTAATCTAGGACCCTCTGGAGCTGGGGGAGTTTTCAGGGATGGGGAGGGCAGAATGGTGGCACTATATTCTAGTCCCATAGGAGTGGGAGACTCTCTGAGAGCTGAAATTTTGGCTCTCCTACAAGGCCTGAGATTTGCCAAGCAATGGGGATTTCAGAACTTTGAAGTGGAAGAGGATTCTAAATTGCTAATAGGGTGGCTGCAGACAAGAATGTTGGGTGTATGGACTTTTAAACAACAAATAAGGGAAATAGTCTGCTTGGCAAGGGATGCTAGAGTAACTTTCAAATGGGTAAGGAGGTCAACCAACTTTGAGGCAGAAAGCAGGGGACCTTCAGGGATAATTTCTTTTGGGCAGTTTTGTAATTCTTGAAGCTGATTGGGGTCAACACTCGTATTTTGAGTGGTTGACAGTGTATTATGTTTAATTGATATCTTTAATGAAAGTTACCGTTTCCAATAAGAAAAGAGATACAATCCATTGATAAAAAATCAGTGAGGTTTTATTGGCTAAGTGGCTATGTTTAGGGCTGCAAAATAGCATTGATTTGATCCTTTTTGAATCCGATCCATTTAAATTGGATCCAGATACCCAATATCATTAAATGAATTAATTTTGGATCAGCAAACAGAATTTTTTACTTATCAGATTGAAATCGCATATACCTGATTAGATCTCATAATAACATAATATTTCCAATTTGACAGGATAATTGCCTTGTTTTCTATATATGTAAACCTTTTTATACCTTTTAGGAATTTGCATTAAGTGCTAAGCTTCTTTTTATCCTTTTGATCACTAAGGACACAAATAAAACCATGTTGTATGGCTATTGCTTCTCTCCAATTGAGCACTTCAGAAGTAGAAACAAAACCCAAGCCTTTGTTCAAGTACTGTGCTACTGACCTGCTTTTTTGTTATTTGTTAATGGTCAATCTTTCCACTGAAAGGGAGTGGAAGATTAATACCTACCACACATACAAGCCTTCTCCTTACTCAAAATCTGTAGTAGCACATTCCTTCCTCCCCCATCCCCCCCCAGCGTCTCAACTTGGCCTTTTCTCTTTTCATATTGTCTCTTTCATTTTTTGTTTCTTCTCCCTCTCTGCAAACCTTTGTTTCCAACCTGAAAAGAGAACATGCTTCAGAAACCATCCTCATTTTATCTGTTGATTAAGGTTTCTGTTTGAGGGGAAGATTTAGTGGATGCCTAGCTACTCTTGTAACAGCAGAACATGGGGATTTACATTGCAAGTTCGTAACAAGAGAGGTTGTTGTCTATTTTTTTATTTTGGGGCTTGTTAGGATTAGTGCTTTCAAAGTGCAAGGTGCAAAAAAAAAAAGCGGAAGGGCCATCTTGCATCCGAGGCACAAGGTACAAGTTGAGGCATGTGCTTTTATGAAGCAAGGCGCACATTTTTTGAAAATAAAAAAATTGAAGAATGTGATTGAAAAAATATATACCGGTAGAAAACTGCATATATTTGTTTACATTTTTTGAAAAGAAATATTCATCTTTCTTAGTTGCATACTATATTTGTTTACGTTGAGATACAGCCTCGATTTAAAGTTTATGGCTGTATTTGATAGGGTAGTTCTTCAATCTCGCTTTATATCTCAATGGGTAAGGGCTAAAAGAGCATATTTTAAATTGTCTGCTGCTTTTATGATGAATCAGTATATTTTTCCCCATTTGATCATGCAAGAAATTTGATATTTGTCCATTATTCCTAATATTTATTTGGTTGTTTTGTTTAGTGTTATTAACTTTATGGAAGTTTGAAGAAGCATTTCTATCTTTATTTGATTTTGATTTCTCTTGCAACAGAATGAGGGAAGAAAGATCGAAGAAAAAGTCTGAAGGTGTATCTGAGGTTTTATCATGGGTTAACAAGAGCCGCAAGTTGGAGGAGAAAAGGAATGCTGAAAAGCAGAAAGCCTTGCAGCTCTCTAAGGTTTTTGAGGAGCAGGTCAGTTTGTGGTTTTATGCTTCCTTTCTTTATGATGCTTTCCTTGGTTTGATACCTTTTTCATGATTCCCATGTTTGTTGTGCTGTTCATATTTGATTTATGACATGGCTCTTCCCCAGGACAAGATTGACCAAGGGGAAAGTGAAGATGAGGATACGGCTCGACACACCTCCAGTAATGTTCCTTTTTGTTTTCATTTATTTATTCACTTTGTAGATTGATTATTTATATTCCAGATGTTATGTTTAACATGTTGTAGGTAGTCTCTTTCTAGCAGTGCTATGTTGGACTAAGGTCCATACTTTAGCAAATACACCCTGGGTACTTGTTTTATGGCTCAGTAGTTGGAATGTTTACTATATGAGCAATGAGCCAGTAGTTATGGTTGAGCCATCATCTAGCTCCATCAAATACCTTAGACTATCTCTTTTGCATCTTATAAGTCACAATATTAAGAGTAAATTTAACCTTTTTGTAGATACAAATAATCCTAGCCATAGGATTACTTCCGATATGAGAAAATTTGACCTTTTTGTAGATACAAATGATCTGAGAGAGCTACCCCTTCTTCAAGCAAAGTTCACATGGTCCAATTTTCAAGAGACACCTATTTGTTGCAAGCTCGACAGATTTATCTTTTCTTTAGACTGGGAGGAAGGGTGGCGGAGTCTAGTGCTTAGAGCCTTTTCTAGAACTACTTCGGATCACTATCCTATTAGCATCTCTGAAGAAAGATTGGGAGGAGGTGCCTGCCCTTTTAGGGTTGAGAACATGTGGCTGTTGCATCTGGATTTCAAATCAAAAGTAAAAGAATGGTGGGAAGAAGATCAAGTGGAGTTTAGACAGAAAGGTTTTAGATTTTACAAAAAAACTACAAAGGTTGAAGGGTAGGATTAAAGAGTGGAATAAGGAAGTATTTGGGTCGTTGGAGGAAAGAAAGATGCACCTCTCACATAGAATAGGGGAATTAGATGAGCTGGAAGGGGAAAGGACAATAAGAGAGGAAGAGAAATCTGAGAGATGGAGACTAAAGCATGAGCTGGAAGAGATTCTAAGGAAAGAGGAGATTCGTTGGAGACAGAAATCTAGATGTCAGTGGTTAAAGGAAGGTGATGGCAATACAAGCTTTTTCCACTTAGTAGCAAATGGGAGAAAAAGAAGTAACTCTATTGCTTAGTTAGTGTGGAATGGGCAGACTTTAACTAGGGAGATAGCACAAGCTTTTGTGGATCACTTTAAAGGCATTTTTACTAATCAGGGAGCTACCAGAGAGCCACTAGAAAATTTTGACTAGAGGCGAAGTCCTAGGGAGTTAATGGTAACCCTGGAAAAGGATTTTGAAGTTCAAGAAATAAAGGAAGCTATATTCTCTATGGAAAGATCCAAATCCCTAGGCCTAGATGGCTTCACGATTGCTTTCTTTCAAGATTGCTGGGAAATTGTGGGTGTTGATTTAGTGGAGGTTTTTACTGAATTCTTTGAAAGGGGAAAATACAACTTAGGGGCAAATGCCACCTTTATCACTTTGATCCTTAAGACCTTAGATGCCTCCCACCTAAGAGATCTTAGATCCATCAGCCTTGTGGGTAGCATATACAAAATTGTCTCCAAGGTGTTAGCTGAGAGGATTAAAATAGTTCTTCCCTCCTTAATCTCTCCAAATCAAGGGGCTTTTGTGTTTGGAAGACAAATAATAGATCAAATCCTTATTACAAACGAGTGTGTGGAGTTTAAAAAATGGAGAAAGGAAAAAGGGCTAGTTTGCAAATTAGATCTAGAAAAAGCCTATGACTTGGTGGATTGGGATTTCTTTCTAGAACTGCTAAGGTTGAGAGGTTTTGGAGCGAGATGGTGCAAATGGATAAAGGGTTGTGTTTCCTCCTGTCACTATTCCATTTTGGTTAATGGAGTTGCTAGAGATTTCTTTCCAACTAAAAGGGGCCTTCGACAAGGTGACCCCCTTTCCTCTTTCCCCTTCACTCTAATAGCAGATGTGTTTAGCGATTCGATTTCAAGGGCTAATACCAATAATCTGATACAAGGTTGGAGAATTGGGGGGAATAATGTGGTGGTTACCCATTTACAATTTGCAGATGATATTCTAATCTTTTACGAAGGAGAAAGGGAGGAAATGAACATTTTGCAAAGGATGGTAACCCATTTTGAAAGGATTTCCAATCTCAAAGTAAACTGGAGCAGAAGTTGTGTAGCGGGATTAAATAGGAAGAGAAGAGAGGTTGAAAGCCTAGCTAGTTTGCTGAGTTGTGAGGTAGGTGATTGGCCTCTATCGTACCTTGGACTACCCTTCGGGGGGGGGGGAACCTGACTTCAGTTAGCTTCTGGGATCTGGTAGTGGAAAGATTCACAAAAAGGCTTGCTGGATGGAAGAAAAACTATATATCTCTAGGGGGTAGAATAACCCTAATAAAGTCAACTTTTAGTAATCTGCCAATCTATTACCTCTAAACCTTTAAGATCCCCATAAAAGTGGCCAATAAACTGGAGAAATTGATGAGACTTCTTGTGGGAGCCAGGGGATACAAAAGAGGACCATTTGGTGAAGTGGGAGGTGGTCTCAAGGAGTAGGGATAGTGGAGGCCAAGGGTTAGGAAACATCAAGCTTAGAAACATGGCTTTACTGGGTAAATGGTTGTGGGTGTTTCCTTTGGAACAAAAGAACGTAAGGCATAATGTAATTGTAAGCATTCATAGCATGGCAGACAACGGATGGGGCGCTGGTCTTGATCCTAGGGCAACAAGGGCTTCTCCATGGAAAGAAATTCACAGATTGCTACCTTCTTTCCTCCCGCTGGTCAAGTATGATGCTTGTTTGGGTAATAAAATTCGTTTCTGGGAGGACATCTGGCTTGGGGACATTCCTCTCAAAGATAGATTTCCACCTATTTATGCTCTGTCCCTCAACAAAAGGAAAGTGATTTCTTCAGTGCTTGTTAATGAAAATTCTTGGGATCTAGGTTTAAGAAGAGGGTTGAGGGATCATGAATTGTGCTTAGTAGCTGAACTAATCTCACTTCTTAATACTGTTTTCCTGGACCTATCTTGTCATGACAGCAAGATCTGGTTAGAGTCCCCCTCTGGCTCCTATACTTGTGCCTCCTACTTCTTCGCCCTGCTTTCCTCACACCCAGGAGGTTCTTTTCCCACAAAGGAAGTCTGGTGTAGTCCTGTACCCCCAAAAGTAAGAGCCTTTTGTTGGGAGGTGGTGCTTCAGTAGATTAATACTCTTGATAATTTACAAAAAAGAACGTCAAATCAGTGTTTCTCCCCTCATGTTTGTTGCCTTTGTATGGGAAATGGTGAGACAGTATTACATCTTTTACTTTCTTGTCCCTTTGCATCGTGTTTGGGATTGGTTTTCTTCCTTATTTGGCTGCAGGTGGACTACTCCCCCGGATGTGACAAGTCTTTTCAATCCAAGTTTTTTCTGACTTCCAAAGAAAAGGGGAAGAGTGATGTGGAGAGCAACAAGAGCAGCCATTCTTTTGGTCTTTATGGGAAGAAAGGAACAACAGAATATTCCAAGGGGCACAAAGATCAACAGAACAAATCATTCAGCCCTCTTAGACACCAGTAAAGTGTCCATAATAGTCATTAAAGTCATACATTGGGCTGGTCAGTAGTGGATGATATACAAAGGGGCTGGTCAGTAGTGGCAAACTCTTCAACCAGACAACCAATCTTTCAGCCCTCTTGGACACCAGGAGCACAACAAAGGGTAAAATTGAATTTTGATGGAAGCTCCTTGGGTAATCCAGGACCCTCAGGAGCTGGGGGAGTCTTTAGGGATGGGGAGGGCAGAATGGCAGCACTATACTCTGGTCTCATAAGAGTGGGAGACTCTTTGAGAGCTGAAATTTTGGCTCTCCTATAAGGCCTGAGATTTGCCAAGCAATGGGAGTTTCAGAACTTGGAGGTGGAAGGAGACTCTAAATTGTTAATAGGGTGGCTGCAAACAAAGAGTTTGGGTGTATGGAAGTTTCAACAGCAAATGAGGGAAATTATCTGCTTGGCAAAGGAAGTTGGAGTAACATTCAAATGGGTAAGGAGATTGGAAAACTCTGTGGCAGATGGCTTGGCAAAACAGGGGACCTTCAGGGAAAATTTTTTGGGCTGTATTGTAATTCTTGATGTTATTTTGGGGTCAACACTCTTTGTCTGAGTGGTTGACAGTGTAAGATGTTTTATCTAATATTCTTAATGAAAGTTACCGTTTTCAATAAAAAAATGTTAAGAGTAAGGAGAATGATGATTAGTTACTATTTACTAATATTATTCATAAAAAAAGGATGATTAGTTACTAATATTGCTTTGCTTGGGATTTAGCAGATTGATTTGATTATGTTTTTTTGACACCTTCTAACAGAGGATCTAGCTGGAGTTAAAATTCTTCATGGGATTGATAAAGTAATTGAAGGTGGAGCAGTTGTTTTGACTCTCAAAGATCAGAATATCCTTGCCAATGATGATGTCAATGAAGGTAACTAAAGCTTGGGTCTGCTTTTTTGGTACTGTTTTAGGACTTCCAGTTTCCCTAAAGGTGACTTGAAACTTGTGATGTAACAGAGGCTGATGTTCTTGAAAATGTGGAGATTGGAGAGCAGAAGCAAAGAGATGCAGCTTATAAGGCTGCAAAGAAAAAGACAGGAATATACGAAGACAAGTATGATCATTGATCAAGATAGCATCTCACATATTCACTTTAGGTAGCTAATCATTGTTTTATTGTTTATTTTCTAGGTTCAGTGGGGAGGATGGTGCCCAAAAGAAAATTCTCCCACAGTATGATGATCCTGTTGAAGATGAGGTTAGCATTTTCTTATAGAATGGATAGATATGTTGATAAAGGGTATCTCTCCCATATTACCTTTGTTTCATACCATTGATTTCTTTTCAGGGGTTAGTTTTGGATGAAAGTGGACGCTTTGCGGGTGAAGCAGAAAAGAAGTTAGAAGAGGTGACTTTAAAGTTTCTGTTCTTCATTTTAAATTGTGGTTACAAGAAATATTATTGGTTATTTTTTTCCTGCTAATAACTGTCATTTCTTTTTCTATGCCAGCTTCGTAAGAGGTTACAGGGTGTTTCTGCAAGCAACCATTTTGAAGACCTTAACTCATCTGCAAAGATTACATCCGATTTTTATACCCACGAAGAAATGCTTCAGTTTAAAAAGCCAAAGAAAAAGAAATCTTTGCGGAAAAAAGTAAAGCTAGATTTAGATGCCCTTGAAGCTGAAGCCATTTCAGCTGGTTTTGGTGTGGGGGATCTAGGATCCAGGAAAGATGGACAGAGGCAGGCTACCAAAGAACAGCAAGAGAGATCTGAGGCGGAAATGAGGAGTAATGCTTACCAGTCAGCTTTTGCTAAAGCGGAAGAGGCATCTAAAACATTGCGACAGGAACAGACTCTAACTGTTCAAGTTGAGGAAAACGAAAGTCCTGTTTTTGGTGATGATGAAGAAGACCTTTACAAATCACTAGAAAAAGCAAGAAAGTTAGCTCTAAAAACGCAGAATGAAGCAGCAGCATCTGGTCCTCAAGCAGTTGCACTCCTGGCTAGTACTGTAAGCAATCAACCTAAGGATGAAGAAAACTTGACATCTGGAGAGCCACAGGAAAACAAGGTTGTCTTCACTGAGATGGAAGAATTTGTCTGGGGTCTTCAACTTAATGAAGGTATCAAGGTTATAATTGCTGTTACTTTGATGGAGAGGAATTTTTTTATAGTAAAATATAAATATTTTTAATAAAAGAATTATAGAGTACAAGAGTTGTGTAAAGGTGATGAGATATAATTTAAGACTGATAAAATATCCTGAGCATTACAAAAAATAATCATGATCCGGCTATACATACTTGTGTTACAACTCAAGAGTTGCCCAAAAAGAAGCTCTGAACATATTTCTTTGAACATCTGCAAATTCTAGATGTACTAGAACCGAGTCCAATTTCAGGCTTCCAGTTGAAGAACACATTCTTTCTCGATTCTTCTGAACATTACTGAAGATTCTATTGTTTCTTTCCTTCCAGACACTGTACTACCATAAAAGGAGTACAACTCCAGATACTCTAGCTTTATAGTATCCCTGTTTTCTTGGCCGTGTAGCAAAAAGGTTTTTTGCATTGACAGGTCGCCAAACGTTTCTCTCGAATAAAGAGAAGAAAAAGCTCCAATAAATTTAGTGTAGCTTCATGTGATGAAAATATAATTAGCATCTTCTTCATTGCTGTGACATAAATAGCTTATACTTGGATTGGAATCTCCTTTTCAGCTGATCTACGGTTAGAACACCTGTCATAGCAACAAACCAAGTGAGGCTTCTACCCTACGCATTATTATGTTACCCCAAATACCGTTGTTTTCAGATATATCCACCCGGTTACAAATAAATTTGTTATAGAAATATTTCATTGGTTTTCAAAAAAACTTTACTATCAAATTACCTTCCTACCTTTCTTCCACCATGTAGCATCTGGAACATTTGGAAAAATTTCTTTTTCTAGTTTTTAAAGTGACAATAAACATTCTTCCACTTCTCTGTCTTCAAAGTACTCCTTTATAGTAACATTGTTTTCTCTTAACTTGTACAGACATGGGGCAGAGGGCACAATCTGCCGGCCCTACTCTTATCCCAAAAATAAATTCTGGAACCGTCTCCAACTTTGAACCCAGCCAAGTTAATGAACACTTGCTGAAAATGCATAATCTCCTTCCAAACTGCAACCACTTACCTGGTAAAACTTCCCTAGAGTCCCTTCCCAGCCTTACCAGATCATATTAGGATGCAATAACTGTTCTGCATAAAGCCTCATTTTTAATCCTGAACCTCCACAGACTTCCTTAATAGTGATTTGTTCATTTCACTAATTCTCCTTGAGACTGAAACTCCAAGCTCCTTTGGTCTACACATATGACTCCATTTTACTAGGTAGATCTTCTTATCCATCCAATCATTTTTTTTATCAGCAACAAGAAAAGATTTATTAATTATAAAAATGAGTACTGGGCAAAGAGCAAGCCCAAAATCACTATCAATATTTACAGAACAGCCCAAAACATGGACTGTCTCTGAATTCCATGTTTAGCTAACCCATCTGCCATACTGTTTGCAGATCTCCTAATCCACTTTATTTGGATTTTCATATCTTTAGAAACCTGCTTGAAATGCCTGAATTCATTCTTTTTTTGTTTTGAAAGGTAAAGTGATAAATTTATTGAATCAGAAAGAACTCAGTACAATAGAAGAGCAAGCCACAAGTAGCTGCTCAGATTACAGGACTTGTTACATATCCCAAATGGATATAGATCTAACTAATTCAGGAACATTCAGCTATTTAAAATCAGGTGTAACAGACACAAGAAATCAGCTTGCTGACCACCTGCTGCACTATCTCCTCAGTGCTCTTAGCTTTGTTGCTGAAGATTCTTCTATTCCTTTCAGACCATATTACCCACATCACTGCCGCAGGAATAGTTCTCCAAATTAAACTTGCTTTTCTCTTCAAACCTTGGAGATTCCAACAAAGCAGCAGGTCTTTCACTGAATTTGGCACGACCCATTAAGACCAGCCACACCTATGAAATGGTACCAGACTCTCAAAGAGATAGGACAATGTAAGCACAAATGGTCTGTGGACTCAGGCAATAAGCCATACAACCCACACATCAGAGAAGGGAGCTGAATACCCCTTCTGTCCAGGTTGAGTCTTGAGAGACATTTGTTCAGCACCATAGTCCATACAAGGAATATAGACTTCAAGGGAGCACAAGACTTCCATACTTTCTGGTAGGGGAACTCAGTAACCCCCGTACTACTAAGCTTCAAAGTAAGGGATTTGACTTAGAAACAACCATCCGTACTCCAGGACCAGCTCCATTCGTCTTCACGTGCAATGTCTATCGTCTACTCCTATAAAATCTGCAGAAGCTGCATCACACCTTCTATTTCCCAATCAAATAACTCTCTTCTGAAATGAGGATTCCAGATCACTGAGTTGTTAGAAATCAATAAGACTCTGCCACTGATATTTCTTGATTAACTGTACATTGGAACAGAAGGGGAAATGCCTCAGCTAAAGGTCTGTCCATGCACTAGGGATCTTTCCAGAATTTGACTTAGAAACAACCATCCGTACTCCAGGACCAGCTCCATTCGTCTTCACGTGCAATGTCTATCGTCTACTCCTATAAAATCTGCAGAAGCTGCATCACACCTTCTATTTCCCAATCAAATAACTCTCTTCTGAAATGAGGATTCCAGATCACTGAGTTGTTAGAAATCAATAAGACTCTGCCACTGATATTTCTTGATTAACTGTACATTGGAACAGAAGGGGAAATGCCTCAGCTAAAGGTCTGTCCATGCACTAGGGATCTTTCCAGAATTTGACTTAGAAACAACCATCCGTACTCCAGGACCAGCTCCATTCGTCTTCACCTGCAATGTCTATCGTCTACTCCTATAAAATCTGCAGAAGCTGCATCACACCTTCTATTTCCCAATCAAATAACTCTCTTCTGAAATGAGGATTCCAGATCACTGAGTTGTTAGAAATCAATAAGACTCTGCCACTGATATTTCTTGATTAACTGTACATTGGAACAGAAGGGGAAATGCCTCAGCTAAAGGTCTGTCCATGCACTAGGGATCTTTCCAGAATTTGACTTAGAAACAACCATCCGTACTCCAGGACCAGCTCCATTCGTCTTCACGTGCAATGTCTATCGTCTACTCCTATAAAATCTGCAGAAGCTGCATCACACCTTCTATTTCCCAATCAAATAACTCTCTTCTGAAATGAGGATTCCAGATCACTGAGTTGTTAGAAATCAATAAGACTCTGCCACTGATATTTCTTGATTAACTGTACATTGGAACAGAAGGGGAAATGCCTCAGCTAAAGGTCTGTCCATGCACTAGGGATCTTTCCAGAATTTGACTTAGAAACAACCATCCGTACTCCAGGACCAGCTCCATTCGTCTTCACCTGCAATGTCTATCGTTTACTCCTATAAAATCTGCAGAAGCTGCATCACACCTTCTATTTCCCAATCAAATAACTCTCTTCTGAAATGAGGATTCCAGATCACTGAGTTGTTAGAAATCAATAAGACTCTGCCACTGATATTTCTTGATTAACTGTACATTGGAACAGAAGGGGAAATGCCTCAGCTAAAGGTCTGTCCATGCACTAGGGATCTTTCCAGAATTTGACTTAGAAACAACCATCCGTACTCCAGGACCAGCTCCATTCGTCTTCACCTGCAATGTCTATCGTCTACTCCTATAAAATCTGCAGAAGCTGCATCACACCTTCTATTTCCCAATCAAATAACTCTCTTCTGAAATGAGGATTCCAGATCACTGAGTTGTTAGAAATCAATAAGACTCTGCCACTGATATTTCTTGATTAACTGTACATTGGAACAGAAGGGGAAATGCCTCAGCTAAAGGTCTGTCCATGCACTAGGGATCTTTCCAGAATTTGACTTAGAAACAACCATCCGTACTCCAGGACCAGCTCCATTCGTCTTCACCTGCAATGTCTATCGTCTACTCCTATAAAATCTGCAGAAGCTGCATCACACCTTCTATTTCCCAATCAAATAACTCTCTTCTGAAATGAGGATTCCAGATCACTGAGTTGTTAGAAATCAATAAGACTCTGCCACTGATATTTCTTGATTAACTGTACATTGGAACAGAAGGGGAAATGCCTCAGCTAAAGGTCTGTCCATGCACTAGGGATCTTTCCAGAATTTGACTTAGAAACAACCATCCGTACTCCAGGACCAGCTCCATTCGTCTTCACCTGCAATGTCTATCGTCTACTCCTATAAAATCTGCAGAAGCTGCATCACACCTTCTATTTCCCAATCAAATAACTCTCTTCTGAAATGAGGATTCCAGATCACTGAGTTGTTAGAAATCAATAAGACTCTGCCACTGATATTTCTTGATTAACTGTACATTGGAACAGAAGGGGAAATGCCTCAGCTAAAGGTCTGTCCATGCACTAGGGATCTTTCCAGAATTTTAGCCTATTCCCACTTCCCACCTTAAACCTCACTCCCTCATACATCACAGGAAGAGATTTTAGAATCCCTTTCCAAGCCGAACAGCCCCATGTCGGGTATGCATCCTGAGACTTCCAATTACCCCAATCCACACCAAATTTTATTGCAATTAGGGACCTCCACCAAGACGATCTTTCTGCAGCAAATCTCCAACACCATTTACTCAATAAAGCCGAATTAACCACCTTTAATCTTCTGTGTAGAGATGCATTTCTGTGAAAGTCCTGGAATATCTTTACCAGATCAGACTTAATGAAATCCCAACATTAAATATAAAACAAGTTAGACAAACCATCCGGCCCAGGCGATTTGTCCCCTTCTAGACTCCAGATTGCTGATTTGATTTCTTCTTCTGAAAAGGTCTCTCAAGGAACATCTTCTGATCTGAACTCAGCTTTTTGAAGGGTAATTCTAGAGGAAAAGGTCTCTTGTCCCATTTTTCTTTATATAGATTTTTGTAGAAAGAGGTAGCTACTGACTTGATTTCAGCTACTGATTCCCCTACTTTATCCTCCCATTCCAGCTTTCTTATTGAAGAAACTCTCAGCTTTCTGAATTCATTCTTTAACTGCCATTATTACCCCTTCCCCCTTTTTCAGCCAGTCCACAACAATTCAGGAATCACCTTCAATAATCAATCTGTCAATCCCCAATTCTTTAGCTTTCTCCACCCAAAAAACAGCTGCCAACAGTTCTGATCTCACCACATCTCCATGCTGATTACCCCACCAATACCCGGAGGTCCAGGATTGCCCATGCACTTGCCATCAAAATTTAATTTCTTCCATCCAGCACATGGAGGTGACCAAACCTCAATTATTTTTTGTCTTCTAGATGATGAGTGAGCAATTGATCCCCATGAGCAATCTTAACTTTAAAGACTGCAAAAAGCTTTAAGGTTTTCACCCAATGCGACACCCTTAAGATTATAATATCTAACACTAACTTCCTTTGTCCTTTCTTTGTCTTCAAAGATTCTTAAATTCCCTTCTTCCCAAATTGTCTGCATCTCTCGAAAATCCTGCCACTTTTTTAGAGCAACTAAAAAGATGAGAGTTGAATAATCCTTCCAAGTTATCAGGGGAGTGCCACCTGCAACCAAAGAGAGATGAAAGAACTCCCAAATAGAGATAGCAAAAGGACAAGAAATTTGAAGGTGAAAAGCAGTCTCACCATGCAACTTACATAAGGAGCACCAGTTAGTGGACAAGCACCAGTTTGGTCTCTTTATCTGGAGCAGATCACAGGTATTAATAGAACCACGAAGCACTTCCCAATACCAACAGAGAGCATTGACTTTTGGAGGGATAGGCCGAGAACATACTTCCTTAACAGGGAAAGAATGAGAATGGGAGGTAGCAACAAGAGAGTTTAAAAAAGGATTTGCAAGAATAAACACCAGATTGAATAAGTGCCCACACTCTGGAATTTGAACCACCATCCCCTAAGACCATTGAATTCAACATGCTAAGCAAAGCATAAACACTGGGAATTTCCAACTCCCTAAGATTTCAAGTAAAGCCCAAATTCCAATTCAAGCCTGATTGGGAAGAGGATGGGCTGATAAAATGACACACCGGCTTTCCTTTAAAACTAGAAAGCTCAAAAAGAGATAGAAAAACTCCAGACAAAGGGGATTCCCCTATCCAGATATCCTCCCAGAAACTTAATTCTCTGACCCAAAGCCAATCATGCCTTATATGAGTGAGGAACACAGGAAGAATGTCATTGATAGCCTTCCAAGGAGCAGCCAAAGTAGCTCTATGCAAGCAGCCTGCATCCCACCCATTGTTTGATAGTCCATGGAAACTTGAGAAAACTTTACTCCATATCCTCTCATTTTCTTTAGGGAATCTCCAAAGCCATTTACTCAATAACGCCAATGTTTTCAACCTAACATTTCCAATGCCCAATCCCCCTTCCTCCTTCAACTTTACCACCTTATCTCAGTTAATCAAGTGTTCTTTCTTCCCCTCCCCAAGCTCCCAAAGGAAACCTCTCATAATCTTTTCAAGCCCTTTCACTACTACTTGGGGCATCCTAAAAACTGACATGAAGTACATTGGGAGATTTGTTAAAGTGGATTTGTTCAATGTTATTCTCCCTCCCAATGAAATATAATTCATTTTCCAGCTTGCTAGCCTTTTCTCAAATCTCTCCACTACTGGGGTCCAAAAACTAACAGATTTAGGGTTGCCACCAAGGGGTAATCCTAAGTAACACAGAGACCAATCCGCTTTAACACATCCCAAGAATCTACCATTTATCTCAATGCATCATCCCCCAAGTTGATTCCGGCCAATACACTTTTAAACCAATTGATTTTTAAATTGGAGATCCTTTCAAAGAGCTTCACTACTGGCTTCAAGTTTTCTACCCCTTCTATGCCTTCCCCATCACAAAAAAATCAAGATATCATTTGCAAACTGCAAGTGGGAGACCAGAACTCTATTTCTTCCAATTACCGAACCCTTAACCAGCTCATAGAGTTAGCCTTAGAGATTAACTTACTTAAGGCCTCAGCTATCAGAGTGGAGAGAGAGAGAGAGAGAGAGAGGATCACCTAGTCTAAGACCTCTAAGCCTCTCAATGAAATCAATTGCCAACCCATTGACTATAACAGAGAAGTGGCTTGTTTCTAAGCAACCTCTGATCCATTTACACCGTAAATCCCCAAAGCCACATTTCCTCATAATGTTGATCAAGAAATTCCAATCTACTTAATCATAGGCTTTCTCCAATTCCAATTTGATTGCTATTCCTTTCTTCTTTAGAATCAAGGCTAAGAAGGTTGTGTTCATTCCTAGGCTGATTACTCCTCTACTGTGGAACTCCCTAAAACTTTAATCAGATCATCTTTAATTATCTCCCAACAATCTTGATAAAAAGCCATTGTGAATCCATCAGGCCTAGGGGCCTTAGATCTATTCATGGAGAACACTGCTTCCTTAATTTCAACCTCAAACTTTTTTTTTCCAAAATCTCCACTTGATTTTCTTCCAAACAATCCCATTCAAGCCCATCCAAAGACCATCTCTCATTGATTGGCCTACGATAAATTCATCTGAAATGATCTGTAAAGGCCTTAGCAGTTTCACCTTGATTTGTTAATTCAACCCTTCTGACAACTAAAGATGATATTGAGCTCTTTCTTTTTCTACCATTAGCTAAAGCATGGAAATATTTTGTGTTTCCATCCCCTTCCTTGATCCACCTCTCTATTGATTTTTGCTTCCATCCGATTTCCTCTCTCAACAAGGTAATTTCAAGCTCATTTTTTAGACGTCAATGTTTTCGACCATGTTCAGAAAAAACAGAAAGTAAATCTGAAAATTTGCAAGTACACTCTCAAGCAATGTAATTTGCCCTCCAGAGATAAGAGTTTACCTTTCCATATTGCCAATCTTTTATCAATTATTTCATAGGTTGCCAAGTAGAAATCGCTGATTCTTTTGCACCAGTAGGCAGTCTCAAGTATTTAAGAGGAAACTCTCCAATATTGCTATCTAACACATCATGCATTAATCAAGCAAATCCTGAGATAGTTTCCCAACTTCATCATTATATACATTTGGGTAGGAGGGGGGAGTCTGAGAAAGATTTGGATGTTGCTGAAACGATGACCTCCAAAAAAATCTTGTGGTGACTGGAGTAAGATATTCACATACTGTTTAAGTCACCAAAAGCTTTTCTCGGTTGAAACTTGGGTTGGTGGGGGCTGGTCCTACAAAGAAGAATGTTGTGCCGACAAGCGAAGTAGCTGATGTTGAGGACACTCAAGTTGTTTCTAATCCAGGTACCCAGTTTGGGATTCTTCAGCAAGAAGAAGTTATTGAGAGTGGATTTGCTTCTACTACGAGAACTCTTGTTAAAAGCCTTGAAAAAAGGGTGGAAAGACCTGGAAGTATTCCCATTGAGAAAGCTGTGGCAAAAGCCTTGGTTTGCTCTTCTGGGGTGGTGAGGAGTTTGCTAGGAAATCCTTTGAGGAGTTTGAGAGGAAGAAGGAAGAAAGTTTAAAGAAAGGTGTAATTGTAGAAGGATAGATGTGGGATGAAGATGATGATGGACAGGAAGAAGAGTTTGTAGGGGGTCCTGATTTCGCTAGGTTCTGTTTGATTTTTTTGATCAGTGGTTCTGTTTGATCATGATGCAGGTGGGCGAATGTGGAATTGGCTGAGGATCTGGTCCTGGAGTTGGTTGATCTTTATTTTGCTAGTGTTTTGTAGTTTGCTGCTGATTTGTGAAAGCTGTGTTTTAGTTTGTTTTTCTCTCTCTCGGATGATAACTTATCACTCCCTCTTGTATTCTCTTTTTATTTCTAATGGAATTCTTATTTACTATTCCAAAAAAAAGAAAAAAACTCTTTGAAAGATTCACTTTTAAACCTGAAAGAAACTTACATGTTTTCAACTCAGCTCTTAGATGATGGAGAAGAACTTGATTTACATCAGCCTTAAAAAAAATAAAGTGTCATCTACATACTGTAGATGAGTGTCCAAGAACCTTGTTGTCTCAAATCAAAGCCTTCAGTCAGTTTATCTTCAGCTACCCTTGGAATAAGTTCATTTAGCATGTATAACTACCGGCACAAACAGCTAAAGTGATGTTGAATCTCCTCCAAGCCACTTGGTCACTTAAAAAATTGAGTCAATAGTCAATACTCCATTCACTTACTTTGAGAAGGTGATATTTACTTGTATATAATGTATGCAACTATATGTGTGTTTGTATGTTTTTGTATAAATTCTGGGAGTATGGAATTCACCACTGTTGAAATGATTGAAATAAAGTAATCTGTAACATAATGTATGTGACTCTATATTTATGTGTGTGTGTGTAATACATTGGATGGTTACTGTAGTCCAATCTGGATCATTGAGGCCCACTAGTTAGATTTTGGTTGATGTTTTCCAACATTTGTGCCTCTGTGGTTTTGCTTTTGTATGCTGTCATTTGGATTTGAGACATGGTTGGCATGGATTTCCTATTTTCTTTATTATTATGCTGATACTCTTCAATATTTTTAACATTTTTGGATTTTATTGCGATTTAACTAATTAATTTTGATGCTATAAATGTTCAGGGTTTATGTTTTCTCAGATTCTCATCATTTTCTTAATCTAACATTGCTTTTGGCATTTTCTCTACCAGAGGCCCGTAAGCTTGAGAGTGAAGATGTTTTTATGGATGAAGATAATGTGCCCAAAGCCTCTGATCAGGAAATAAAGGATGAAGCTGGTGGTTGGACTGAGGTGAATGATATTGATGAAAATGAACACCCTGTTGAAGAGGAGAAAGAGGAAGTTGTTCCAGACGAGACAATCCATGAGGTTGCAATTGGGAAAGGATTATCTGGTGCACTTAAGTTGCTTAAGGAGAGAGGAACACTTAAGGAGACTGTAGACTGGGGTGGTAGAAACATGGACAAGAAAAAGAGCAAACTTGTTGGCATCTATGATGATGGTGGGCCAAAAGAAATCCGTATTGAGAGGACAGATGAGTTTGGTCGTATTGTAAGTTTTTCTTCTCTTTTTATTAGACTGATGTATTTTAAATACAAATATAATGAATGATTCCTAAGATTTTTATGCAGTCTATAAATGGCACCAATGTTTTAAAAGTGTGATAGACGTATGCCTGGAGGTGCACCTCCAGGTAAGGTGATCAAACAGAGCCTTGAGTTGTATGCTGGAGGAGTGGATACATCTAAGGCTTATGCCTCAAACATCCTTTGCATGAGTAGTATGCCTCTGGTATGCCTCATCCACACCTCATGACAAGAAAGAAAGAAAGCAAGAAAGAAAGAATTCCTTTTGAGGTCAATGTTTTTTGATCAATATTTTTGAGGTCAATGTTTTAAAAGAGGAAAAGCTGGTAGTTAACATGAAGGTGATGATTAGCCCACACATAGTCTATAAAATGGATGCTTGCAGCCATGTCATTGGGTCTTGTGCTTTAACTGTGTAGATTTATTAGAAGATGCAATGGTGATACTGTGATAGTTCTGTTACATAGTATTTACTACCACTAATGTGGTAGCAATAGGTCTATCCATTAAGGCATCTTCCTTGATTATTCTCTCTTTTCTTAATGATTGATGTTTGGATTATGTTGTTAATGAACTTTTACATCCTTTTCAGATGACTCCAAAGGAAGCTTTTCGGGTGATTTCTCATAAATTTCATGGGAAAGGACCTGGCAAAATGAAACAAGAAAAACGGATGAAGCAATACCAAGAGGAATTAAAATTGAAGCAAATGAAGAATTCTGATACTCCATCACAGTCCATGGAGCGAATGAGGGAAGCTCAAGCTCGACTTAAGACACCTTATCTTGTGCTCAGTGGCCATGTTAAACCAGGGTGTGTTTCTCTTCACACATTTAGTTTCATAAATGTTAACATTTTACTATAAGATATAGAAGTTAAAAGGTCTGCAAGAGGTCTCAATAGTTTCTCTTACACATGTCTCCATCTTGCCTCATAAACTCTTCTTCACTAATCCAAGAGGTCTCAATAGTTGGCTTCCCTTTCCACTTGACCAAGAACCTAAAATAGGCCCCATTTTGAGTATTGGTGACTCAAATATCTTCTACACCCCTACTTGTTCAAACTCATTAGAACTCCTGGCCCTTTGTGCTTGTCCTTGCTCAACCATTTTTTCTGGTTCTAGATCTCCATGGTAATCAAAGAAGTTTGCTACATTAAAAATCAGAGAAATGGACAAATCAGCTGGTAGCTCAATTTCATATGCATTGTCCCCAAACCGTCTCAGTATTTGACATGGCCCAGTCTTTTTCTTCAACTTATGGTAATCTCCAATAGGAAACCTCTTATGGCGCAAAAACCATAACTAGATTGTCCTCATGAAACTCGGGAGGCTTTAGCTATTGTCAGAAAACCTGGGAGGTTTTAGCAGTCAATCCTATTTTAAAACCTCTAGTTTCTAATGCAGTTGTCCATAAACCTAATTTTGTATTTATCTTTTGCTAGTTTCATCACTGTATAATCAGCAAACATCAGGCACCATGGAACCTCCTCTTGAATATGTTTTATCAATTCACCTATGACTAGCACAAAAGGACCAAGTGCTGAACCTTGGTGAGGACTCATTCTAATTGTACAATTTGATGTCTCTCCCACAGGAGTTCTAGCAATGGTTTTTGCACCCTCATACATATCTTTAATTTGGTCCACATATCTATTTAAGACTTCTTTCTTCTTCAAAACCCACCATATTACTTATCTAGGGATTCTATCATATCCTTTCTCTAGATCAATGAAAACCATATGGTCTCTCTTCTTTCTTAACTTTACTATCCATTGTCTTAATAGGAAGATGGCTTTCATGGTTGATCTCCATGGTTTAAACCCAAATTGATCTTCTAAACAGGGATATTATGAGGAAAGCTAATTGGTTTTCAAGGAACACGACTGTTAATTATCAGTGGGTGGGTAGAACAGTTAATACCATAGCGGATGGGTTAACTAAGCAAGGGGTATCAAGGGAACATTTATTCTGGGCAGCTCTGTAAACTTTCATTTCCTAGTCTGATGTAGTACTTTGTTGTTGTAGTGGAGAGGTACCATCTCATGCCTCTCCTTTGGGCAGGCTGTATTGTAATTTCATTCTGATTATCATGAATAAATTTTCAATCATATATAAAAAAATATATACATTTGCTTGATGTTGTAACCTGTACTCAATTATTCTCTCCTAAAGTTTCATAGTGTGTGGTTCATGAGTTTAATTCCAAGATAGTCATTACAATTTTGTATGTTGCCCTTGCTTTTAATTATGGGGGCCATAGTGCTCTTTCTCCATTCATCCAGCATTTTCTTTATTTTCATTATCTTATTAAGTACTTTAGTTGGTCATAATAAGCCTATCTCTTTCACATTTTTTTTTTGATAAATATTATCTCTTTCATCCCTTTCCACACTTCTATTGGGACATCATAAGTTTCTAACACCTTTCTCTTTTTTTTTTTTTGATAAATTTTCTAACACCTTTCTCTTCTTCATCTTCGTTACTGTCTCCTTCATGTAGGTAATTCTAATTTTACAAAGATATATGGCTGATAAAAAAATTTACAAATATATGCTATTTTTAGTACCATTGGAGTTACTAATCCCTCAACTGACACCCCCTACATGTTCTTTATACAGTAATTTTCAAAATAGTTTTTTCCATCTTTCCTTAATTTCTTGATATCTTTCAAAGACTCCTTGATCTTCCTCTTCAGTGCATCTAACTTGTTTTAAATTTCTGCATTTTTTCCTCTCATTTTTGCCAGCTTATAAGTTTCATTCTCTTCCTCTCTAGGGCCTAATTTATGATATAGTTCATTATATGTCTTAAAATTCAACTTCACTTTATTCTTTTGCTTCCTTTCTTATGGTTTTATATTTCTTTGGGTTTTTAACATTTTTAGTCTCTTGCTAATTTTTATAGCATGCTCGTTTTACTTTTGATTATATTGTTTTGATAAATAATTAAATCCTTTTATTAAATTAGAAATATTAGCACATACAAGCAGCCCTTGGAGAGGCACGAGTTGAACATCTTCGTTTCATCACCTAGTTTCTTTATCACTTTTCCATTTTTCATTAGATTCTTGTAAAACATCCTTTGCAACTTTTTTATATAGTTGGCTATTTCAAGCCACATATCATTCGTCTCTTCATCTAAATTCCATTTTCCTCAGTTACCAGTTTGTCTCTAAATTGTACTAGTTTTTCTCCTCAGATTTTCC
Organism: Nelumbo nucifera; assembly: GCF_055504915.1. NCBI lineage: Eukaryota > Viridiplantae > Streptophyta > Magnoliopsida > Proteales > Nelumbonaceae > Nelumbo > Nelumbo nucifera. Next base: position 55,041,421 of record NC_142653.1, read on the forward strand.
CACCTAATTATTGGGCATCTATTTTCTACTCTAATTCTTCTCCATTTTTTAATATGCACTTCTACCACTATTAACATATGTTGTGTGGTTATGCTTTTGCCCGGAATAAGATTGCAATCTCTGCACATCATTTTTTTTGTTCTCCTAGTAAGAAAAAATCTATTTTACTTAATTTGTTCCAGTTTTAAATGATATTAAATATTCATCCTTTTTTTAATATGTATTTACAAAAGTCAACTGTAATGATGAACTTGAAAATGTAATGAATTTGAAAAGAAAAGAATCTTGTTAAAAATTATTTGGATGATATATTTGTACATGTAAATTAAAAATCTTATACTTCTTATAATTAACACACTAAAACTTGTGAGCAATATGAAGATTTTTTTTTTTTTTTTTTTTTTTTTTTTTTTCTGGAGAACAATATAGAAGATTTTATTGCACGTGAGAACATGTTGTGATATATTCAGTATTTCATGTAGGTCTTCATGGAAATGGATATATGTCTTGGAAGTTAAGAAATATTTAGACATTTTAAAAAAGGGTAAAAAACTTAAGCATGCCCTGAGTTTTCATTAATTGACTTAAAACATATCCTGAGTTTTTTAAAAGGACTTAAAGATACCTTGTGAGTCTTTTATCCTTCATTTCCTTTCAAATTTTCAAAAAGAACCAAAAAGATTATAAATCCAAATACGAAAGATGATAGCACAGGATATCACTTTTCCCCTCCAACCATTAGTGAGAATGGTAAGTGAGGCTTTAATATGGATCTTGAGATTGATTGATGAGCCCAACCCAGTTCAAGTTGAATTTTGTCCATACAGATTCTGATGTTGGATGTTGTAACAACTGTAGATATCGGTTATACAAATACAAAGATAGAAGAACTGTGTAAGAAATGCTTAAAGAGCAGTCACAGATGTAAGAACAATGGAATTGCTTATGCAGAGAGACTTGTTCCTCCAACTGATACTATAAAATACAATGGATATGCATTGGTTAACATTTAAGCATATATTTGTACCATTGTGTAATATGTATTTTCCTGGCAATTGTTGACCGGTAAATCAGTAATTTTTCAAATAAAACAGTGAAGGCCATCCTTGTTATAATTCAAATAATAGAATAGGTGAACAAACAACAAGGTTCATCTGTTAAAGGGCTGAATAGGATTTAAATGAATTTACAAGACATTTTATTGATGGAGGGTATATTTTAAGTCTAGTGGAGTGGGTTTACGAGGTATCTTTAAGTCAATTAATGAAAACTCAGGGTATACTTAAGTCTTTTACCCTAAAAAAAAATTGACTGATGGTTGGTGCTAGCTGTGGTAGTTGATTTTACTTAGACCATTCACTTTTTCCCCATCCCTTTTTCCTTTAATTGTTGTTCAAATGGATGAAATGTATGTAAGATGGTTGTGGTAAATGCTGATTAAAAAGATGGTTGCGGTAAATGCTAGTACATATAGTATTAATTGAATGATTTTTTTGATAATTGAAATATAATTTTATTATCAAAAGATGAGAACTGTTACAAGAAACCCAAAGAGAGGCACATGGTGCGAACTCCCTTAAACTGTGAAGATACATCAAAGCACTAGAAGAAGAACATTACAAAGTAGCCCAGTACTGATGGTTCCTAATAGCATATTGTTTGGCATCAGCCAAAGCATTTTCTAATCTGCCCATCCAATGTAGGCTAAGATTCATATTCCTTGTTAGCCAGCTAGCTTTCTTTAGGATGCCCCTATAACACCTAATGACTGAGTTTGAATCTGTTAACCAACCCACAACAACTTTTGAGTCTCCTTCAATTAGTAGATTCTCCACCCTGGTGATCTGCAATCTAAATACCTTGTAAAGCTGCTAGTAACTTAGTCTCGTTAGAGTCTCCTATTCGGACTGGACCAAAGTATAAGGCTAAAATGTTGCTGTCCTTATCTTATCTCTCAGCACCCCTCCTATACCAGAGGGGCCAGAGTTTCCTTGGCTACTTCCATTAAAATTCAACTTTACACAACCTTCAGGAGGAGTCCACACTATAGTAACCCTTTCCTTCCTGGAAGAGCTATTTTCCATAGCTAACCAATCCTCCAAAGATCATCAAAGGAAAACAAATGGAAAGATTCCAGGGTTCTCAACCAATGAATTGCCCTTGTCTATATGCATTCCTTGACATTTAGGAGGATTCATTCTTTTTCTTGGAAAACTCTTGCATTCCTTTGTTCCCAAATTGATCAATATTGCAGCTTCACTAATACATTTCCACATAATTCTCCCTCTTTTTGTGGGCAACACAAAAATTAATAGATCAAATAGAAGACTTACTTTTGTAGGTAGGTTCCACCTGCACCCAAAACAAGGCAAATATTCAATCCCAAATAGCTACAACGAATGAGCAGGAAATTAGTAAGTGGAAGCAATCTTGACCACTAGCTTTGTAAAAAGTACACCAATTAGAGGACAGTCACATAAAAGGGCCCTTTCTTCTGCAAATAGTCCAAAGTATTGGTTTTTCCATAAAATACTTCCCAACAAAACACAAGTGAAGGAACCTTTTGGATGGGAGGACAAAACCCTCTTATCCGGATTTAGAGGTTCCAAGCACACAATACCAAGAACAAGGAGGTCCAAAACACAACCAAGTTCATCATCCCTTAAATCCTCTTGTTTAAGCATGAGGTTCCAACCTCATGCTTAAACAAGGAGATAGAGTAAAAATAGGGAAAAAAAGGTCCTTGAGAGCTGAATTACCCACCCAAACATCATCCTGAAAAGAAATAAAATTCCTAGAGAAAATATTATACTTAGCAAAGTTAAGAAATTGAGGAAGGATATTGTGAATTGCTTTCTAGGGAGTATCCTAGGTAGCTTGACATGGTACACCAACATCCCAACCATTTTTTAAGCAAGGTGAATACTAGCAATCACCTCATTCCACAACTTTTCTTTTTCCAAAGGCCATCTCCACAACCAAAATTTCTTATCCCCAACACTACCTCCAATCTTATTAAGTGATCCTTTTTCTCCACCTTCTTCCTTGTCCCCTGTCTCCCAAAGAAAATTAATTTCTCCAACTTCTCTGCCTCCCTAGAGGGGATCCTAAACATAGAGGTAATAAATTGGCAAGTTGGCTAGAGTGGCTCCTAACAAGGTTCTCTACCACTAGAGAAATATAATTCTTTTTCCACAAGACTAGCCTTTTTCCAAACTATTCCAGGATTGGAGTCCAAAAGTGGTTCTCCTTTGTGTTAGCACCTAGAGGGAGACCTAGATAGGACGAAGGCCAAGAAACAACTGGACATTTTAAGCACTCTACCACAGACTTAATAACTCTTTCATCCATATTATACCCATCACACAGCTCTTATCCAAGTTTTTCAAATTGGTGGTCACACTCTCAAAGTAACTTATTAAGCCTTCAAGATTCCTCACCTTCCTTAGATCACTCCCTTCACTCAAGATAATGATGTCATCAATATATTGGAGATGGGTCACCAGGACTCTATTCCTACCTATCTTTGAGCCTCTTATTACCTCTTCCCTATCGGCCTTTGAGATTAACCTACTAAAGATATCTGCTACAAGGGTAAAAAGAAAGGGGGAGAGAGGGTCACCTTGCCTTAGGCCTCTACAAGCTAGAAAGAGGTCCTTAACCATACCATTAGCCAATACTGAAAAGTGACAGGAACTGATACAAACCCTCACCCAATTTTACCATTTCTCACCAAAACAATAACTCCTAAGAACCTCTAGCAGGAAGATCCAGTCCACCAAGTCATAAGCCTTCTCTAAATCCAATTTTTAAACAAAACCTTGTTGGCTGGACCTCCTCATTTCCTCCACATATTGATTGGCTATTAGGATCTGATTAGTTATTTGTCTCCCTTGCGCAAAGTCTCCTTGAGCTTGAGTGATTAGGGAGGGAAACACTGCCTTAATTGTTAAAGAAAACACCTTAGCCAGAATTTTATAGATACTTGTCACCAAACTATTAGGCCTAAAATCTTTAGGGTGTCTTGCATCATTCTTCTTAGGAACTAAGGCTAAGAAAGTGACAGTGATTCCAGGGCTTACTATATGTTTATCTACAGACTCCCTAAAAACCTCAAATAAACCTTCTTTCACCACATCCCAACAATCCTGGTAAAAGGCCATGGTAAAGCTATTTGGACTAGGAACCTTTGATCTATTCATTGAGAAGACCACCTGTCTAATCTACTCTTTGTCAAAATTCGTTTCTAACCAGCTTACATTTTCCTCACATTTCTTGGCCATTCTACGCCTTCCACCCTGGCATTTCATTTTAAATAGATCCAGTGTACTTTCTCTGTAGATGACTGCTAGGTACTTTCTGAAAAGCTGGGACCCCTCGTGACATCCATATTTATTTCTTTAACAGTTGCATTTATGGTTAATTTATTAAGGGCTAGTTTTATATGTTTTGGTACACTACTAACATTCACTTATGTTATTTATTCCCAGGCAAACCAGTGATCCTAGAAGTGGTTTTGCTACTGTTGAGAAGGACATTCCTGGGGGCTTGACACCCATGCTTGGTGATAAAAAGGTTGGTTAACTATTATTATTTGTGTTTATTCTTTTCCTGTGGGCCTGATACCCATGTATTTTAGTGGATATATTAGATTTGAACCAAAGATCCACCTTCTTAAATACAGTTTAACAAAAGGGAGATTATCAGTTGTTTAACTTAGAGACACTATAAACTTTGCCTGTAAATATTCTTTTCTTTTTGTAGGATTCTTGAAAGCAAATGCAAAATCTCTGTAACTGGACTAATGACTAACCAACCTAGCTAATAATATTAGATTATGCAGTAATAGAGACGGTTAAGAGGGAGGTTGTGTTTGTTGATATGGAGCTTAGGAACTGGTTTTAGTGTTTCTATGAACTTCTTGTAGGCAGTCCAAGAAAAGAATGAATATGTATCTAGAAAAGGCAGGTTAGTTGGTTTTATGGTAGTAAAGGGTGAGCTCAGAATGACATCAAGGTGGAAGCAACACATGCTTGAAGATGGATGGAAGGTTCGTGGAGGCAGGTTGTTGGAGGAGGGCTTTGATGGTTGAAACTAAGGATTTCCTGTTTGAAGAAACAAGAGTCAGAGGAAATCTGGGCTTGAAGGTGAGGGAAGCAAGGAAGGCTATGCTTCTGTTGGCAGATTTAGAAGTAGTTGAATGGCTTAGGAACTTTATGGCAGGAGCATGCTCAAAAGGCAAATAAACTGGCATGAGTTTGGATCTGAAGAAGGTAAGAAATATATAGTCGAATGCAAGAGGAATGTTAAGGGATCCTATTTTTCTTTGATTGATTTTTTTTGGTAGGGGAAGGAAACAGCTAGTTTGTTTCCCGGAAGGAAGACAAGGTCAAGGCTGGAAGATGTTATTAGTCTGTTTAAGGAGTTCTTGCACCTTGAGGTAACAGCTAAATTGGAGATCCCGACAAGGGAGGAAAGGTTTAATAATAGTTTCAGTAAGCCAGAAGCCCTGGAATAGGAGCCTGCGGTTTTGGCAAAATCAAATGGATAGTGAAGGTTGGTGGGTCTCTCTAGGAGAAAAGAGTGGGGTAGCAGGTTTATAATCCAGGCAAAGAACCAGGTTTATTGACTGGTGGAGGGTTGCTGATTTTGTTGATTTTGAAATTAAAGCTAAAAGGAGTGTTCATTGTAACTCCCTTTGACAAATGCAAAGCTTTGTTAGACTTAAAGGAAAACAAAGGAGACAATTTGGCTGCCAACTTTCAGATTGAGGCTAGATCCTTTACAATCTTCAAGTGGTCCACTTCGTTGCTCCAAGGAGTTTTTTGTTGAAGATGGGGGTGGTGGTGCGTAATTAGGCTTGCCATTTCATCTTTGGAAGCAAGTAGTAGGGTCAATAGCACTGATGTGTGGAGGGCAACCGTGTGGAGCTTTTTGGGGAGATAAAGAGTGGTGGGTTTTTTTGTGTCAGTATGGCTGGCTTCCTCCGTTGAAACAAGCTTGTGGAAGGAGGCTAGAATGGAGGGGGTGAGAAGATTGAAGAAGAAGCTCTATGTGGTATAATGAGATTGGAAGATTCAAATGCTAATTGGAGTTGCTCCAAAAAGGGCCAACATTCACTGGGAAGCCAAAAAGATGTGGGGCAGTTGGAAGCTCAAAGGCATAGAGAACAAGGAACCCCTAGTGTGTAGTAGAACTTTTGCACAAGTGGTCATTGGTAATATTGCCACGACTAATGCCATGGCTCTTGAAGTTAGCAAATAGGGGGGGCGAATTGTAGATCTCAAAATGAACTGAGGCTCAAGTTGGTTGAACCGGTCACAGGTGGGTGTGGCATTTTATAAGGAGTCACATGAGGGCACAACCTCGCTTGGTTGGGTCTATTAGAATAGTGAGCCCATAACATTTTAATGCCTCCTCAGTTTGGGTGGGCCTAGCACCGAGTCCATCTCTCTTCCAGCTATCACCCTTAGAATGACGGGCAGGCCAAGGTCGTGAATAACTGCTTAGAGACTTATATCCATTGCTTTGCTGGAGAGAAGCCATTCCAATAGACCAAGTTACCCTGGGCATTTTTAAAGCTCTACATGGCGAGACCCTCCTTAAATCTTACCATACGAAAAGGGAGCAGTAGCTGTAGCCATGGTTGAAGAACAGTTGATGACTAGAGGTGAGATCCTGAAGTTACTAAATATAACCCCCAGCAAGCCCCACAGAAACTGAAGCATTTCTATGATAGAAAGCACTTTCCAGTTGAATTGTAGGTTGGAGATACAATCTATCTGAAATTTTGACCCTACAGGTAATCTTCTCTGTCCAAGAGAGCTCGAAGCTAGTTCCAAGATATTATGGTCCATTTCCCATCCTGGAAAAATTGTAACAGTAGCTTATTGGTTGGGGTTGCTGCCTTAATTAAAGCTTCACCCTGTTTTCCATGTTTCCCTCTTGAAGAAGGCCAGCTGCAGATAGAGCCCCTACGGATTACAGATTTCAGATGGGTCAGACTGGTAACAAGATAATTCAGGAAGCAAAAGTTGAATGGACTAATTTACCGACTGAAGGTGCAACATTGGAACCATACCTTCAGCTCCAACAGCAGTTCTCACACTTCTTGAGGAAAGAGGGACTGTTAGAACCCACACATGCCTCCTCCAGCTCGATCAAGCCAACTAGTGGACCAGTGAAAATTTGATCACATGTTGAAACTCTTCATCAAGAAGGTTTACATTTTCAAGCCACGTGAGATGCATAGGTCTATCCAACCCACATGTTGTGCGAACCTGAGGCAGCTGCAGTTTTTGAATATTTTGGTTGTTATTCTGACAGTCCATTAGGATATGTAATGGATCTATTATTAATCCCACCTCTCAGTAATGAAAGAGAACCATTTTCTCCTTGAAATTATTCCCTTCTTCCCCTTCTCTTTCTTAGGAGGATGACCTTCCCTCGAAGAAGCTGTCTTGGGCAGAATCCCAATCCTACCTTCCATATCTGTTGAGTCCTTCCATTCTCGCACCTTCTAGTAAATACCCCATCCATGCAATTTTTGAACCAAATTATTGCATCTCCTACTAACTAAATAGAAATCATCCTCCACTCCATAATCTTTTGAGAGCCATAACCCTTAAATCTTACTTCCTTGAACAGAAAGCCCTTCACTTTGATCCTCAGATTCCTTCCCATTGAAGCAACTATGCAAACTTGATGAATCGCTCCACTTTCAAATTCCTTTGAACAAGAGCAACATTAATCTAAAGGATTTTCTTTAATTTTTTTCTTTTTCTTTTTTTTTTAATCCCAAACTAGGTGCTATCTGCTTAGATCTTGTCAAGCTAGAGAGTTAGCATAATAGAATTAACAGTGGGTGGGGGATCCAATTAAAAACTACTTCCATCTCATTAGCCCTTTAGTATATATCATTTGCTATAGCTCTTTTATGGTCTAGATTACTTGAAACCATAACAGATATTCAGCTTGAATATTGCGACTAGAAATATCTTTTTTAGGATTTTGGAAATGTTTGACAATACACCTGATGCTCTCATGAGCATGTGTAGTCAACTTTTTTGACAGAATGATGATGGAAAGGGTAAAAATAGTGAAAGCAGCTGTGCACTCCTCCACTGGGGGTGGGGGGTGGGGGTCCTTGTAATTTACCTTTAGTCATCTGAGAGTCGGTAAGAAGAGATTCTCATTGAAGAAAGAAAGACTGGGGGTTAAGATAGTGGGAAGTATACATGGGTTGGCAGGCAATGGATGGGACTCTGGGATCTTAGCAAGGACTACAAGAGCTTCTCCTTGGAAAGCTATTCAAGCCATCTTGCCCTTGTTTTATCCATGGGTCAGGTATGACTTACACTCAGGTAACCTCATTAAATTCTGGGAACATGTGTGGGTTGGGAACTCCTCTTTGAAAAATCAATTTCTAGGCCTCTTCGCTATCTCTACCCTTAAAAATGAGCCAATCTCCTCCTTTCTTGTTCCTTCTAATTCACCTTCTAGGTTCGGCTGGAATTTGAACTTGAGAAGAGATGTCAGGGACACAAAGTTAGCCTATATTTCAGCCTTATTATCCATTCTTGAAGGGGTCTTCTTTGAGCCTTCGAAGTCAGATAGTAGAATTTGGACGCTCACTCCCTCGAGTTCTTATTCCTGTGCCTCTTTCTTCAAGGCCCTTTTATCCCCTTCTCCTTTTGGACTGTCTTTTCCTGTTAAAGAAGTGTGGTGTCGACCTATTCCTCCAAAGGTTGGGTGCTTCTGTTGGAAAGCCTTCTTGGAAAGAGTTAATACAGGGGATCTACTTCAAAGAAAAAGGCCCAATAGCTGCTTGTCTCCTCACTAGTGTGTTCTTTGTAAATCTGATGGTGAGTCCGGATATCACTTATTAATTTCTTGCCAGTTTGCTAAAGTCATTTGGGAATGGTTTACTTCTCTGTTTGGTTGCAGGTGGACTCCCCCTTATGTGCAAAGCCTATTTACTTCCATGCCTAACTGGTCAAACAAAAGGGCCAAAGTCATGTGGAGATGTGGTAGAGCTGCAGTGTGCTGGACTATCTGGGAGGAGAGAAATTTAAGGGTATTTTCTGATAAAGAGAGAAGCTTGGAAGTAATTCTGGAAACTATCCACATTAGGGTGATTCACTGGTTAAAAACCTTGGAGTTGTTTGCAGTGTTCTCAGTTGATGAGATGGACAGAAAGTGGAAGGAGATTGTGAAGTTAGGCTCAATCAAGAAGACCTCAAATTCCTGCTGGACACCTCCACCTCAGGGGTTTACCAAATTGAATTTTGATGACAGCAGCATGGGTAATCCAGGGCCCTAATGTGGATGAAAACTATCCACATTAGGGTGATTCACTGGTTAAAAACCTTGGAGTTGTTTGCAGTGTTCTCAGTTGATGAGATGGACAGAAAGTGAAGGAGATTGTGAAGTTAGGCTCAATCAAGAAGACCTCAAATTCCTGCTGGACACCTCCACCTCAGGGGTTTACCAAATTGAATTTTGATGACAGCAGCATGGGTAATCCAGGGCCCTTTGGAGTTGGGGGAGTCATAAGGGATGAAAATGGAAACCTGCTAGCTATGTACTCTGGTCCAATTGGGGTGGGACACTCCTTGAGGGCTGAGATCCTAGGAGCTCTTGAAGGGATTCAAAGGGCCAAGGAAATGAACTTTAAAAAATTGATCATAGAAGGTGATTCAGAAATTGTAGTAAATTGGCTAAAAGAGGATAGCTCTTCACTCTGGAAATACAGCAACGAAAAGAGGAAATTCAAGTGGCTCACCAAGGATATTGAAATCCACTGTACATGGATAGTGAGAAGCGCTAATGCACTGGCAGATGATCTAGCTAGGCAAGGGGTGAACAGAAGCTCAATGCTTTGGGCTGTTTTGTAATTGTTTCATGAATTCGAGTTTATAGGGTATTTGGGAGTTAAGATTTTTTAGCTCCTTCCTTGTAATTCAGCTTTTCCATCTTATCAATAAAATTCTCTGTTATTGATCGAAAAAAAAAGAGTCAGTAAGAAGTGGGGATGGGGGCAGATATGTAGTGCAACTTGTATGGTTGGATCAACTTAGTTAATTGAGATGCGATTATTGCTTTCTTCGTTGCTGGTGATGGATGTCACATGTCTCCGAGGTGGCGATAGTGGTCCAGTTCTCATTGATGGGGCTAAACTGATGTGGCCGTTTAAAAGGGGTTTTTAAGACCATCAATTCCAGTGGCCAACTGTTTGTGATACAGGGTGGTCTTCATGTTGGTAGCAGTTGAGGTTTCTCCTTACTCTGTAGTACAAAGTGTAAAATAATGAAACAGAAGTTTGGGGAATAAGGGGGGAGGGATAATGAGATATAATTTTAGTTGTAATTCTTTACCTACTTATTATTACATTTGAAAACCAGTTCAAATAGATCAAGTCAAACGTGTCCTATTTTACATTATGCTGGTGTTGAGTTAATTTCGGTAGAAAAGTTAATACCTGGTGTCAAGTAAAATGGTAGCGGCATCCTCTACATAATATTTTCTTCGAATTCTATTGTGGTTCTGTTACATGACTATTTTCCATCCAAGGATTAAATCTTAACTGGATAAATATTAACCGTTACTCTGTTTCAGGTTGAGCATTTCTTGGGGATTAAGCGCAAAGCAGAGCCTAGCAACATGGGGCCTCCAAAGAAGTCAAAGACCTGAACAATGTTTCAACTTGGAAGAATTCTAGACATATAGGGTCTGACTATCATCTTTGAAGATGATTTATTAGACCAAAGTGGACTTTTTGATTAATTTTTTTATATGGATCCACTTCATTATTTTGTTTTTATGACTACACTGCTTTTCAGTAGTGGTTAATACACCGCCCCATTCAATTCAAATGTATATCATTGTATATTGAAGTTGGTTCGAATGTCGTGTATAAATTAGAGTCATTAGTTAAAATTTCATAAAATTTGTTGTCACTGGTAGTCCCAATACAAATCCATTGGTACATCCTCCCAAGGTGCTTCTAGAACTGGCAAGTCCTATAACATTCTACATATTTAGGGACATCCTTTTGCTTCTTTGGTCAATAGAAACTTGCTTCGACCAAACTCAAGAATCACGAGCAAAAGTGTCTACAAAGGCCCCTCCATGTAGTTACACAATTATGGCTTGTCGAAGTGAATATCTTGGGATACATAATTGATTGCTACAAAACAAGTATGCATCTTGTTTGATAAAATCTCCATGTCATTTTAGTCTTCATAAGTTGGAAACACTTCTCAGCTTTTTCGGTCCACTTAAATGTTTCACCTATTAAACAATCAATCACAGGTGCTATGAGTGAGCTGAAGTTTTGTATGAATCTATGGAAAAATGTCGTTAAACCATGGAAACTCTTTAAATCATGGTTGTTCTACGAAGGGTTAGCTTATGATTGTTTCAATTTTTGTAGGATCCACCTTAATTCCTTCTGTAGATACAACGTAGCCAAGGAATATCAATCTATCGCTCACAAACTCACATTTCTTTAGATTTGCATATAGTTTCTCTTCTGCTTGACACTTGCAAAACTCGCCTAAGTTGCTTAATATATTTGCTCTTCATCGATATATACTATGTCATCAAAGTAGTCTTTCAAAAGGCATGACTAACCATTCATATGGTCTTGTTGATGTCTGCTATCTATGCTTATACACCAGATTCCATCCTTTTTTTGGTGTTAGAAGAGCTGACACTACTGCACATGGACTCATTATTTCACAAATCAATCCCTTCTCCAATTACTCCATAACCTGTCTTGTAACTCTTTATTTTCATTAGGGCTCATCCCATAAGTTTCTTTGTTTGGTAAAGTTGAACCTGTGATGAGATCAACTGACGTTAAATATTCGTCATTGGCAGTAATCCATGAAGAAATTCATTTGGAATAACATCAACATACTCATTCATTAGAGGCTCAATTACTATTAGAATAGAACTAATATTTTCCTTTTTTACAACCAAAGCGTATATATATATATATATATATATATATATATAGATTGATGTAGGCGCTTGTGGTCCAATTCCAATAGGAAGCCACCACGCATTAGGTGGCGGCGTTCAGGGCAGAACCAATCAGCGCACGAGTGCAGCAGTGCTCAGTGGGTTCCCTGGGACCAATGGCGTGAGGTCATCTGGCAGCCTTGGATGGCTGTCCTCCCCGCGTACGGGCTGCATCCGGACCGTCTAAGCCCACCTACCTCCAGGTGACTTCAAGTATAAATAGGAGGTGACCCCCTCAAGGTAAAGGATTGGAACTTAAGCTCTCTAGCTAGCACTTGAGATCTCATATTCTCTCTCGTGGCCTCATCAGGGTGCTCACATCTCGGACCTCGTCCACTTTGCATCTCCCCTCAGCCCGACTTAAATAACCAACCCTTGGGAGAGGAGACAGAGAAAAATTTACTCTTCCAGTTGTGGACAGACGAAGGGTTGTCTAAGAGTCGGCCTCTCCGAGGCTGGAAGTAATATACACTATCCTCAGTGGCATATGCCCTCGGCATAAATATAGCTTGGAACATTTTCGGTGTCAAGTCCACATCCCGAAGCCAAGCCACCACTAGCATGGCGATAATGGTTCTGAGGGCATTGGGGGCTAATTGGCTAAGGGTAATCCCATACCATTTCAATAGCTCAGAGATCAATGGATGAAGGGGAAATATGAGGCCGAACTCAAGGAAATGTTGGTAGACATAAATCTCCCCCTCCTCCAATGTCCACAACCGATCACCAACGTTGGGACCCTTAGTCTATAGGATTGAGGGATGAAGTACTTCTTAGCTAGGGACTTCACCTAGTCGTAATCTAAGATGCTATCATGCTTCGAGCGTAGTAGATGCTCTATGTGCACCCCTCGGACAGCGTACTCAACCACCGTCCTCGGGTTGGGCACGAGAACCAATTCACCCTGTACCACCAAGGGGGACCCCTTGGCCTCCTCCCTAGGCGCCACAAACTCGGTGCTCTCACAAGGAGAGTCTTCACCCCTTCGGCTGCACTTGGCATCCCGAGGGGCAACCCTCTCCCTCAGCACCTCTCAGCGCGGGGCTAGGATCTTGGCTACCGATGAGCCTCAGCCAAAGATGATAGGGGTTGGGGTTCGGTAGGAGCTCACTCCCGAGGGATCTGAGAGCTCATAGCACTCAGGGCCAGATTTGGAGTAAGACATGGTGATGAAGTGTTTACCTAGGACGAGGACAAAAGACAAAATGCTCTAAGGATAGCAAGTAAGTTGAGGGATCTAGGAAGCAAGGGTCTCTTGAAAACAAAGGCACTCGAGAGAAAATGGTGAAGAAATGCATGACTAAGGCCCCTATTTAAAGAGAAATATATGGTCTAGATCGCACCTAATCCAACAGTTGCGCAACAACCGCCTATACGGCCCTGTTCGTTGATCGACACGTGTCGCTCGCCTCGGGAAGATGAAAAGACGTCGAGCGAACCAACTGGTCTTCTCGTCGCAACTCGCTAGTTTGCCCAGTTGCACTGTTTCCCTGACTCCTGACTCTCGTTTCCCTCACAACTCACCTAACTCCTGTTTCTATCACGACTAACCCAACTCCTGTTTCCCTCACGGCTCACCCAACTCTCGTTTCCCTCACGGCTCACTAGCCAGCAGCAGCGGGTTTCGTCATGCAAGCGGCTAAGTCCCAACCTCGAACTTCCCTGTCACCCCCTCGGCACTGCTAGTCGAGGCCGAGGCTTCCACGGGTCCACCTGCATAACCAAAAAGCAAGGCAAGGGGGCAAGACTCACTCTCACCCATCCTCACGGCACAGCTCGGGGAAGAGAACGAAGGTCAAGTTGATGCCTCCGCAGGACACATCATGCTCGTCCTTGGAAAGCCGAGGCCAAGATCCTTATTTGGAAGGACCAACCACTCCTCCCAACTTGATCGACACGCTCCCTTCGATTGAAGCTAAGGTCTTCAGCTTTGACCTTCACCATGGCCTCAGTAGTGGGGCAAATGATGTAGGCACCTATGGTCCGATCTAATAGGAGGCACCACGTGTTAGGCGGCGACGTCTAGGGCGGAACCAATCAGCGCACAAGCGCGGCAGTGCTCGGCGGGTTCCCCGGAACCAATGGCACGAGGTCATTCGAGGCCACCCTCCCTGCGTACAAGCTGTACCCAGACCGTCTGAGCCCACCTACCTCCAAGAGACTTCAAGTATAAATAGGATGTCACATCCTCAAGGTAAAGGATTGGAACTTAAGCTGTCTAACTAGCACTTGAGATCTTTTATTCTCTCTTGTGGCCTCGTTCAGGTCCTCACACCTCGGACCTCATCCACTTTCATCTCCTAGTACTAACTTGACCAACGGAGTCCCCACCTCAGGTTTCTATCTGAGGCCTCTGATATTGTCCTTTCCGCAGGATCGACCTACTAGTCCTCGGGTCCTAGATACTTCGGCCCGAATACCTCGGCCTCCTCGAACCTCGGACACCTCGTACACCTCGGATGCCTCGGTCTCACTTTGGTTTAAGAGCGAATTGACAGTGTTGTCCTCAGCCATTCCGAGCATATATATATATATATATATATATATATATATATATATATGGTTGGATTCCTCCAAGAATTTGCATAGTAAGGAAGTTGGTACCTTCACCCTTAACGACTTTTGGTATGTACGCCTTCCTGGATGAACCTAAGATAACTTTGACACCACCGTTCCAAAAGGTGTTAAGTATTCTTGAACCCATTATTTTGAGCCTTTCTATCATATTGCCATGGTCTACCCAAGAAAAGATGAAAAAAAGTCATGGGTGCCACATCACACCATATACTAGCAGTTTTGGTAGTTCTTCCCAATAGAGGACACTAAGCAATGCTTATCAATAGTTACCTCATTTCCTTTCTTGAACCATGTCAGATTGTACCTAGTTAGTCTTTTTTCAGTCTTTAGTTTCAACCTGTCAACCATTTCTTGTGAAACCACATTTTCACAACTTCCACTATCAATATAATATAATATGGTTGCATACCTTTTCATACACCCTTCATCTTGTATGAAACATGTTGTGGCTCAACCAATTATTGTCTTTAACGCATGTAGTTTTCATGATATGCCTAGTGACAAGAACTTCTCCTTTGTCATTTTAAGTGATTTCACCACCTGCATCATCAATATATCATCATAGACAAGGGTTTCATCTTCTTTTGATGACTTAAATTCAGCTTCCTCGGCCAAATTTATAAACTTCCTTTTTGGACAATCTGAGGCTATATATATAACCAAAACCTACGCACTTAAGCATTTTACTGCCTTGCCTTTTGGATCATCCTATCAACTTGAATATGATCTTGCATCTGTAGATTTCTGTACATACTGGTTCATGCTCTTTTATAGATTGCTTTTCCCTTGATTTAGTCGAGGGGGAAGTAAATCCTTACAGAGTGGTAGACCTTGTATTTGACCTGTTAGATTTTTGTGCTTGATGTTTCTCCACTTATACAACCTATTAGTAGTCCAATAGGGCTGCAAAACCACCATGCCATGCTTGTTGTTCCCCCATTTCTACCATTTTAAATGCATGGTGAATAGACCAAACTCTCCTATATATTCGTCCACAGTCCTCTTACCTTGTTGTAAGTTTTACAATTATGTATACCACTCTTGAAGATAATTTTCAAGAAGAAATTTCTTCCTAAACTCTTTCTTCATCTTTTCCCATGTGGTGATCTTTGGTTTTCCTAATCTCTCCCTTCAGACCTTCAGTTGTTCCCACCAAGTAAACGCATACTTCTTTAACTTGATAGCTACATTCTTCATCTTCCAATGATCTTAAAGATGTCTTTTATTGTATTCAATCTTACCTTGGAATTCAGGGATATGCACCTTCATATCCACATCCCAATGCGAGTAGAAGGTCAAGCTGCACGATCCTCCCCTGCCCCCTCATTTGTCTCTTCATGTGGAGCACAACAATGAAAAGGGTTAATTTCATGCTTAACATCTGCATGATTTCGAGTTTCAATTGTTGAACTTGTCTTCTTAGTTCTTTCACTTTGATACTTGGAAGATCAATTGGGCATGAGCATGCCTTGGGAGCTCTCTGATGACCAATCTTCCCATGACCCAACGATTGATATTTTTTTGATACCACCTAATGCATCCCAAGTCTTTCACCATCAGGGATGAAAGAATAAACTTGAACGTTGTTCAGAACTGATGTACATAAGAAGCGAAATCACAAGACAATTGCACTCACTTGACCAAGCTCTAGCCTTCACCAACTCCAAAAGTTAGAGAAGAGGAGAAAGAGATAGGGGAGCTCTAAAGCTACTCAAACAAAGATTTTCACTCAAATTTTGGATGCCTTTTCACTACATGAGGGGTATAAAATTTATAGTAAGAACTAAGGCTTAACAATCAATCCTAACCATTGGTTCAAAGGAATCTTAATCATTGATTTGAAGTAACTTATGCCCTTTCATTTCCCTCGAAAATTTCATATTAGTACTCTGTACTTTAAAGGTAGTGTCAAGTTAGTGCCCGAACTTTAAATCATGTCATTGCAGTACCTTAAATTTTAAAAATTATCAAGTTGATCCAAAACCATTAATAAACGTTAAAGAACAAAAATGCTCTTCACCTATCATCTAATTTTCTTATGATTAATATTGGATCTCTAACCGATACCTCGGATATCAAACTGATTATGGATTCAGGTATTGACGTTAATAATGGAAATACAAAAATGAACAAATAATTTTTTATAGGCAACCATGAATAGGATCTCATTCATAAGATAGAAATCTCGGCCCACTACACAAATGATAAATAAGGTGCGTGCAAGGGGAAGAGCAGTTAGCTATTCAATCCAATGAAAAAACCAGAAAATGACAGTGGTTGTACAACTCAATGGACGGCCCCGGTAACACAGCACCAACGGCAGGAAAGAACCTGCCTGACACTGAAGTGGGTGGGATCTGATACATGCTTGAAGAATAACATTTGTGCCGCGTGATTATTGAGAGAGAGATAGAACATACATTTCATTAGGGGTGTCAATTGGACTGGATTTGGTCCAATTCCGTCCAGTCCAATGTGAGTCCATTACAAATGGACCTGGTCTAATCCAATGAATATTTTGGACCGGTCCAGAGACTGTCTAATCTGTTCAAAGTCCTATTAATTTAGATTCGATTCAACTCAAACCTGGTTCATTGACACCTATGTTCTTATCTTCTATCAATGGACCAGATATTGGCTCAATCCAATATAAATTCATTATAGAAAGACCAGGTCCAATCCAATATGTCATATTGGTCCATTCAGTCTGTCCAAATTTAATATGTCTTATTGGTCCATCCTATCCGTCCAAATGGATTTTGATTTGAATGGATTCCAACCCAAAATTGGTCCATTAACACCCCTACATGAAACCAGTTTGAGTCTCAGTATCAAACCCGCAAGTGCCGCCTATCGTTGGCAGGCAACAATGTATGAGAGCTTTAATTCATCCCATAAGACCAATCCAATGGCCCGACACCCCTTAGGTTTTCTGTGTTGCATGTACACACTGGTGTAAAATAAGACCTGAAACAGAATACAGTAAACCCCAAAATAAAATTAAATCAAATTTTACATTCTTTTCATTTGCACTCCCATGCATTTGTACTAGTGCAAATAAAATTGCACCGCAAACAAACACAACCTTAAGAACGCCACTGTGATTCGTTTAATTTTTTTTTGGGTGCTAAATCCGAAAATATAACTTTTATGGCTTCCATTAGGTTAAATGGAGGAACTGGATATCAACTAGATCCATCCTAGGTACCTTGACGTGTTGCTGTCATCCACTTAGTCGAACAATGTTTAATAGTAAGTTAGGTCAAGTACATGTCTAAATCAGGGTATGCGGTGCGGTTCGAGTCTGGGTCTGTATATCCACTCCTAAGTGCTTTAAACTTAATTATTTATGTAATTTTGGTTAGTTTGTGAAACTATTGATTTGTGTGATTTTGGTTAGTTTGTATAATTATATTTCTCAAATTGTGTAAATTTCAATAATTTTGAGAAGTTAATTTGGGTTTATTTATTGTAATTCGTGTAATTTGTGTGTAATAAATTTTGGAGAAAATAATTTCTTTTAATTAAAACAAATAAATAAAAATAATAAAAAGTTTTCAATAATTATTGGAGATTAAACTATTGTTATTTAACTTTTTAAATTTAATTTAATGTACTTATTGAATTTATTGTTTTTTTGCTATACATGTATTTTTAGTAATTATGTATTTTTCTTATTACTATCAGTGGAGATTACACTATTTATTGTCAAATTTAATATATTTTTAGTACTTAGTGTATTTTCAAAATTATTGTATTTATTGTATTTTTGTTATAAATATATTTTCAGTAAGTGTGTACTTTCACTATAAATTTTCAATAATTATTGGAGCTTAAACTATTGTACTATTAGTTTAGCAAAAATTAGGTGTATTTACTAGTCGACTCAGTTCAGTTCTATTGTAGATTGTTTGGTGAACCAAACTGATCTGGTCAGGTTGGAGAGTCAGTCACTCGAAACTAAATGACCATTAGTGAAAACTAACCAACTCAAGTTGTATTAATCAATGTTTTAAAAACTGACTCGGAGGCTGACTCGCTTTTGCCTCCAGGTCATAGGTCACCAGTTTCACTATCTAGGTCAAATGGATTAGATTGTTCCACATCAGCATCCAATATATTTACATAAATACATATTTATATAAATTTATCACTAAATAGTGTATAATTATTTTTTAAAATATATATATATTATTTTATATTTAGTTTATGTTTTGTCATCTAGTTTTTAATTTTTTATTTATAAAAATGTTAAATTTTTTATTTGAGGCAAAAAAATGGGTTTTATTTTTTTCACAAAAATAGCGGGACAAGGTACCCAAGGCACCTTGGGATGCATAAATCTTGAAATGTTACCCAAAATAAAAGAAAAGATCACCTCAATCGGACATTAAAGTGCAAAGTTATGGCCACCGAAAGTTTGAACATACATCAAGTGTGTGCAACCTACAACCTAGTGACTAGGTCAAATAGGTTAACAGTTGGACCGTCCGAGTTGGACGATTTTGAGCAAGTCAACGGTTTTGACCAAGGGGCAGGTTTCAACAGAATTGGACCAGGAAGGCTGGAATCAAGGTTAGGTGATGGTTTGAACGGTTCAATCGGTTAGGTCAACAATGAGTGAAAACATTGGTATCAATTTGGGTCGATTTTCGATTTGGTCTATCGATTCAAAATATTTAGAATTAAAAAAATTAATTTAAATTTACAAAATACAATGATAATATTAAAAAATAAATTAAAAATTCTAAATTGATGATACAAAACATCTTAGACTAAGAAATATGGGATTTTTCCCACTTTTTCATTGGTTTGATGAACAACCCTAGCTAAAATTAATTATTGTTATTTTTGTATTGCAAAATATTATTAAAATAGTATATAAAATAAGAATAATTATTAATTATTTAAAAAGTTAAAATATAAAACAAAATTGTTTGCTCTTATCTATTTTTATTGTTTAGCATTTGCTTAAGCTTAACAAAGTTTGTGAATCTCATGGGTCCCTGTTAGTGTGTTTCTATTGTTTAGCTTTCGCTTAACAAAATCTATGCATCGCACGGATCCTTGCTAGTTCAGCTCTAACTCTGTCTCTCAAATCCGATCAAAGAAACTACCAATATTAAAACTTCAAATAAAATCCAATCAAGTTGGTTGCTTTTCATTGGTTTGAAGAACAACCCTAGATAAAATTAATTGTTATTATTTTTTGTATTGCGAAAAATTATTACAAATAGTATATAAAATAATAATAATTATTAATTTTTTAAAAAGTTAAAATATAAAACAAAATTGTTTACTCTTATATGTTTTTATTGTTTATAGGCATTTGCTTAAGCTTAACAAAGTTTGTGCATCTCATGGGCCCCTGTTAGTGTGTTTCTATTGTTTAGCTTTCACTTAAGTCTATGCATCACACAGGTCCCTACTAGTTTAGCCCAAACTTTGTCCCTCAAATCTGATCAAAGAAACTACCAATATTAAAAATTCAAATAAAACACAAAAACTCCAACAAATTTGAATTTTAATTAAACCTGTTCATGGTCCGGGCCAAGCTTTGTCTCTATATTAATAGAATATATTTAGCCCGAGCTCAACCAGACCATCAGGCCTAGTTATTGGGCCCAGGCCAAGCCCTTAGATAAAGCCCAAAGCTCGAGCCCGAGCTTGAGTAGAAATTTGAAATAAAAAGGTTTTCATGTTTTATTCAATAAAAAACTGTTTTATTTATATTAAAATATCTCAAAACCCAAAAATAATGAAAATTCTCACTACTACTTGAAAAAATAGAAGAGAAACAAAGGAAAAAACATATTATATATACATTTTTTATTATATAAAATATATTTTTATATATAATATATTATCTACTCGGGCTCGGGCTCGAGCTGGGCTTTTTTTAGAAAGCCCTATCCCCACCCTAAAGAAGGTTAGGCCTAGTGTTTTGGAACAGAGCCTGAGTTTGTAGGCCTAAAATGCATGTCCAAGCTTGACTTAGAACGAGACTGGCCAACTTGTCGAGCTACCCAACCCATGAACAGGTCCACTTTGAATTAAGATGTAAACCCAAAATCGATCTAGGCAAGGGGTTTGATGGTTTATTACATGGACCAATTCGGCCCATAATTGAAAAACCATTTTATGTTATATTAAAGCAAGACTAGCATATTTCAGCATGGACTACTATATGATTCAAACTGCTTTTTACAGTTTAACTCATATATAAAGATAAAATTATTAGATAATTTGGTCCATTGATGGTTGATCATGTGTTAACCTAAATGGATTTAAGTTTTACAAGTTTTAAATTGATATTGATCAATTATGTATGTGTTTAATGGATGTGATTCATTCATGGGCCATAAGTGCATAGTCCATGTATATTGACTTATGTGGCTCTCCACGATCATCATGATTAAATGCACATCATTGCCATGATGCCCATGGATCATTGCATGATCTACTTTTCTAATGGGCCCCCTCAATAGTTTCCTCCCCAAAAGGAACCTCGCAGAAACCCTAGCCCATTAAGGGTATATAAATCTGACTTTATGAAAGTCGGTAGAAGCCACTATTGTATGACATAAATCTGACCTACACTGATATACACGTTCCCTCATGAGTAATATAAGTGCAATGAGATAGGGAATGCCATAAAATTATATCTTTAAAGGCCTTCCATCATTAGCATGAATATAGTCTATCCATTTCATTAAGAAAGTCAGTGGGATTGCTTTATGAGATTATAGGGGCGTTATAGACTAGTGGAAGGGGCCTATCCTAAAATTGAAGACTCTTCCACAGTACCTTGGGGCTCCCGATATGACGGGACTTTACTTACCAGTTAGAAAAGTTTAACCTAAAATGGCAATGAACATTGTATGGTGGAGGCCAAAGAAAAAGCTCATTGGATGGATGGATATGTGATCATTCACAGAAAGTGATGAGGTTATATAGCTGAAATAGTTAGCCCCATGCACCTATGTGATTTTTCACATTTCTAAGGACATGATCAATGTTTTTGTCATTAAGATAGGAGAGAAATCTTAGAGATGAACAAATGGAGATGGAACATAGATAAAAATTCATTCTATAAAATATAACTTGAAACAATATTAAGGTTGTGTATTAATTAATCGTGCCTTTTATTAGAAAATGGCACATAGGCAGTTCACTAAAAAAGCACCCAACTATGCATACTTATTTCGTAACCTAAACCTAGTGCTCATGTCCAAGAAATTTGACAAAGTTGTCAAAAACTCAGCATCAGAACGTCTAAGTGATAGGGCTTATAAGGCAAGGAGGAAATACCAGGAATGTGAAGAGAAAAATTCTCATGCTCGGTGTTATGTCATAGCCTTCTTAAATAATTCTATCTAGGGACAGTTTCACAAAATTGATATCTACAAAGATATCCTAGATGATCTAAGAACCATGTATGAGGAGCATAATCGTTCTACAAGACAAAAGGTCTTCAAGTTGTTGATGACCATGAGAATGATCAAGATTCAATCAGTTCATGACCATGTCATGCAGATGATAGGTTATATAAATGAATTGGAGGATCTTAGCTCCCAACTTGATCATGACACCAAGACTAATGCTATCCTGAATTCTCTACCCTCGTCTTTCAATCAGTTTTTCATGAACTACAACATGAATAAGCTAAAAGTTAGTTGCAAGAGTTCAACAATATGTTGTAAAGAGCTAAAGAACTGATTAAGAAGGATAAGGCAGTAGCCATGCTTGTTGAAAGTGACAAATCTAACAAAAAGAAAATGAAGGGTAAGCAAAAGCCTTAGAATAAGTGAGACAAACTAAAAAGGCAGAAGAGAGAAGTCATTTGATGAATGTCACTTTTGCAAACAGACTAGTTACTAGAAGATGAATTATCTTCAGTATCTAGAAACGCGCAAGAACAAAGAAGATAATTTCGAATATCTTATCAAAAAACCAATATGTTGGTCACTTCTACATCCTATTGTATTGATTCTAGAGCTTCCACTCATGGATGTAATATATTGCAGGGGTTCAAGGAAAGTAGAAGGTTGATTGATGATAAGATTGTGTTTTATTTGAGGATGTCTGCAATTATTGTAGCTACTGTTATCGGAACAATAGATTTTAATTTTTAGAGAACGAATTGTGACTTTAAAAGATTGTCTTTATGTGCTTTTACTTAAAAAAAAATTGATTTCATTTTCTAAGTTATGTAAGGATGGTTATTCCGTTTTATTTAGTAATAAGATTACAATTAGATTAAATAACAAGTTCCTTATTCACGGAGAATTTAAAAATGGTCTTTATGTTCTTCATCATTCTCTAGAAACAAATGTGACCAAAACTGTATCAAAACACATCCCCAAGAAAAGAGCATATGATACAATTAATCTCACATGTCTGTGGCATTATCGACTTGGCCATATTAATAAAGAATGTATCACAAGATTAGTGAAGGATGATTTTCTAAATTTTCTCACTATGGAAAATCTACCAACTTGTGAAATAATGCGATTACACTTGGCATTATACATACTGATGTATGTAGTCCCATGAATGTTTGGACATGAAACCAACACTGTTATTTCATAGCTTTCACTAATAATTACTCCCGGTATGGTTACATGTACTTAATGAGACAAGTCTAAATCATTTGAAAAGCTCAAGGAATTTAGACAAGAAGTCGATAAATAGTTGGGGAAGCAGATCAAAGCCCTTTGATCGGAAGGTAGCATCAACGGAAAATGTTGCAAACCCATTAATTAAGCCACTAACACAGCGAAAAATGTTGCAAGCTCAATTAGATAGTGTGTGCCCTTAGCTCTAATCAAATTAATGTATAGATACATTTATTGTAAACGAATAAAAGTACATTATTATTTCATATTAATATTGGTATGTTTCTATGTATTTACCCCTTAAACTGGACACTTATGAAACTCGTATTAGTTTAGAATATTCTCAGACATTGGATAAACTTGGGGATTTTATTCTACCAAGGCTGGCACTAATGTACTACCAAAGAAGTTGGAGCAACTTGTCTCAGCTGCTAGGATTAGACCTGAAGCACATGTAGTGTGTGTTTGAATGAAACACTAAACTTATACCATTTTTCAATTATGCCCTAGACCTTGGAGATCCATCAAGGATCAAAACCTATGTATGTTGGGGTACTCTAACAATTCACCTGAGTGGGGTGATCATAGTGATAGGATTGGCCCCTTTGTCGGATAAAGTGAATGAT
The DNA here is from genome assembly GCF_055504915.1 of Nelumbo nucifera. Lineage (NCBI taxonomy): Eukaryota > Viridiplantae > Streptophyta > Magnoliopsida > Proteales > Nelumbonaceae > Nelumbo > Nelumbo nucifera. The sequence goes on from NC_142653.1 coordinate 55,065,269, forward strand.
AGGATTTACACTTTCTCTAATAGAAACCTAAACTACCGGTAGTGAATTTCAATTGTGTTTGAAATCTGATTTTGCAAAATATATTTACGATATATATATATATATTAGCGTTTTATGAAAAATGTTTGCAAAAGACTTTAATTCTCAAGATCCATCCGAGTAGAGAGTGTGACACTACACCTTGCAGCCGATGGAGAAGTCCTTCTCTATTGGGTAGTGTTTGATCATTATGGGATAAGATTAAGGTTCAAAATATCGAAACAACCGATACGTCAGTATGGGCATACTAGGCGAATCGATATAGCTTTTGAAGCCCTATTTTTATTTTTTTTCGCAATTAGTTCAAGTGTCCGATTTAGGGCTCTTCTACCCCCTGAACCAATCAGACCCCTGATACACCCAATGTAGGGGCATATCGGAGGGGTCCCAGAACAATACGTATCAGCCGATACGTGTCGATACTTTGAACCTTGGCTGAAAGGTTAAGAGTATAAAAGACCACTACATGGTTAATTACCTGATGAGATTTATTTTACTTAAGTCCATTATCCTTGGGTTTTTATAGGATGATTAAATTCAATGATCATTTAGGTGTAAATATTGAACCCATAGTGATGTGCTTAGAGGTTTATTGCATTTAGTAGTAAATGCGACCAAGCCTTTTTATAAAAATTGGGCCGAACCCATGTGGACTTATGTGAGGTTATTGTGTGGTCTCATGCCATATAAATCAGGCCTAAGTTGGCCATGCAACATCTTGTGTCATGAACCTTGAAGTAAATAGGCATAAGGCCCATAATTAATAAGATTAAGTAAGTTGTGATATGACAACTTGCTCTGAGTTTGGAAATGTGTATGGAGCATCCATCCTCTTAAGAGGATAAGACTTATCTCTTAATAGAGTCTAGATTCAAATTAGATTTTGATAATTTTCTAATTTGATTAGGAAAGTGCTCAATAAGGAGATAAAAGAAGAAGATGGCAAACTAGACTAAAACACCATTCTCTCTTCTTCTCTTTTGTCTTTCAAAAAACCCTATTACGACCAAGACTTTTAAGAACTGATTTAGATCAATTCATTTAGATTTAATCCTAACTACGGTCCTTCACCTTCTCAATAAATAAATTCCCAAAATAATGGAGCACTAGTAAGACATCCCGCCATTTAGGGATTAAAAGAAATGAGAATAGAGCACATGCCCAATCTAATAATTTGCAGACTTCAAACGCAAAATATAACTAATAATAGATGACTTATTTCATTTAGATTTACCATGGACAGAATAGGTAAAATGAATATAACTAATGACAATCAATAATCAGTTAAAACAAAAATAAAACAAAATGTAGCAAAAATCAACATGAAATATTATATTTTGATGAAAAACAGTAACTAATTTTTTATCAATGCTATAAAAGGTATGAGTTTTTGATTTATCATTCGGATTAGCTGAACGTGTTAGCTGTGTCGATAGCTGGGGACCAATCATAATCCATAAAGTCCCTCTGTCCCACGCGTTAGCTGAACGCGTTGAGATTCCTGGGAAAACAGGATTCATGGGAAGCAAATCCATTTTTTTTTATAAAATGTCAGAAACTAGATTAGTATAATAATTTCTAAGAGATACAAGAAATGCACAAGACTCATCAAATGGAAATGTTTTTCTGTATCTCCATGTTTTCTTAAATCATAAGCTATAGATACTTTCACTGGAACCTTGGTTATATTTCTGCACTGTTTATATGGGTATCCGAACAACCTAAGTCCATGGTTCAGAAAATATTTTCTATTTGTAGCATTTGTTCCTGGTGTTGTTCTTATACAGACACTTGCCTGGTTGTGAATATAAGCCCATAGATATGGTATAAAAATATTCTATTTTAAGAATTATTTTAATTGAAATGCTGCTTAATCCTCTATTTTATCTGTTTGCTCGAGTATTAGTTTATGGATTTGCTCTGGGATGCCTTAACTATCTAGTACTAGCAGTATTATGGATTAAAAGATTGTGTTGTTAATTTGAATTAGAAAATGAAGTTAAAAGAGGATAGACCATAGCTAATTAGGTCCATTATGTTTGGCCAATTTTTTTCTTATCTTCTGAAATAAACATTTCACTTTTTAGTGCCACTTCTGTTCTTCATTGTCCCCATCAGGAAGATGAAACTGAGAAGTGGAAGAAGTAGATAAAGACATATCATTATAACCAATGATTTCAAGTTTTTCATCATTAGTAGTAATTATATGCTTATTGAGAGATTGAGGTTTAAGAGGATGAACAGAGTATGCCTTATCATACGATTAGAGGCACCCAAATTGATTACCCAAAGATGACTAGGTGAGGAATGGTAATACAATTACTCAATAGACAGATATGGCTGAAAATGTAGAAGAAATGGTTGAAGATACCAGTTGCCGCATCTTCTCCTCAGTGAGAACACCTAAAGATTCACCCTTAAACTGAAATCAAGTAATAAACAGATGAAAATAAGGGGAAGAGGAGCAGAGAGGTAGTAGAAGAGAAAAGGAGAGACAAATGCAGGACAAGGCCAAATTGTTTGATTATTGTGCTGTCCTACTATGTTATGTACTAAATGAAATAATCCGAAGTTACAAGTATGCTCTTAGTGGGGTGGAAGCAATAAAATAAGAAATAAAAATGGTCTAAGGGCCAACAAACACAAAGACCCAAAAATATAAAAGTACCCTGCAACTCAGCTTACAAATTGAGTCCATTTTGTTGACAAAAACAATTGTGTCCGAGATTGGCAAGATGATTTTGGACTGGGTGGTGATCTTAGCAGATTTTTCTCAATCAAGTAGATCAGATTTTGATTACAAGTTTTGGGATTCTATTGAAATTTCAAATGTTGTACCTGTAGGCATCTATAATTGAATTGTCTTTGGCTATTCTCTCCAAACTCACTTTCAGTTTTTAATATTCCTCTTTTTTTTCATTTAAATAAAATTTCTGTTTACAATAAAGAAAAGCAGAAATCATTTTGAATTGTTTACCTTTGTATCTTACTTTTATACAGGTATATACACTATTTTATCTCTTGGATGACCATTTTTTCTTTATGCTAACCTGAATTGAGCATTTACAAATATATTTTATAGAGGAAAGTTGCAGAAAATAAGAAATGGAGCTGCAGAGGCAAGTAGGTTAATTTCAGCATTTATAGACTATTTGGCAGAGTTTCTTGTTAGACAGTTTTGTATGCCCTTAACTTCAATTAAGAATGATGTACCTTATGAATTTATTGTAAATGAATAAAAGTACATATTTGATTCATGTTCCCTTGGTATGTTTCTGTGTAATACCCTTAAACTGGACACTTAATGAGACTCGTGTTAGTTTAGAATGTTCACAGCCAGTGGATCGGTCTGGGGAGACCTATCCTGACAAGGCTGACACTGTAGTGCCACAAAGTCGGTTGGGGTGGCCTGTCTCAGCTACCAGGGTGAGACCCTAGGCACATACAGTGTAGGATTAATAGAATCTTTGAACCGGACCAGATTTCCAGTATTGCCCTGGACCTTGGAGATAGATGGGCAAAACTGGAAAGTTACACCTAACCCCTAGACTCGATTATGATACTACACTAGATGTCGGATTGGGCTGTCTTTGATGTACCAATCAATGAGATCCTTAGCAAGGGTCAAAACCTAGGTATGTTGGGACAATTCGAGAATTCATCTGAGTGGGTGATCATAGTGAAAGGATCAGCCCCTTTGTCGAACAAAAGTAATGATCGGGGATGTACTCTCTCTGATGGAAACCAAGACTGCCGGCAGCCAATTTCAACCGTTGAGATTTGTTTTTGCAAAGTATATTTTATATGAGATATAAAAGTATATATTATGGTTTCTAAAATGTTTGCAAAAGGTTTTAATTCCCAGGATCCATATAAGTAGAGAGTGCAACACTGTTCCTTGCAGCCGAGGGAGAGGTCCTCTCTTGTCGGGCAGTGTATGATCATTATGGGCTAAGAGGTTAAGTGTAAGACCATTGAGGATAATACTTGATGGGCTAATCTTGCATCTGCCCACAGTCCCTGGGTGTTACAAGGTGGCTTGGCTCAGGGATCACTTAGGGTAAGTGTTGGGCCCATAGAGCCCATAAGATGGAATTCAGATGGTGCACTATCCATAACAATGTATTCGGCCAGGCCTTGTAACAAAGGCTGGGCCGAACCCATGTGGCTGATGTGTAGATCAATGTTTGGATCCCACGCCATACAAGGAAGCCCAACCGGGCAACAGTTTGGAAGGCTAATTGAGTACATAACCTTAAATGGGCCTTAAGCCCATTTCGAACTGGGTTGATTTGATCAGTCAATTATATGGGGCGAATTCTGAGATAGATTAGCAGATAGGATAGGGTCTTAACCCTATCCACTCAGAGAGTCCAGATCTGAATGTGATTCAAATTTAGAAACCTCCTAATGAGATTAGGAGAAAGCTAATATAATCTGCAGATAAGATTAGGGTTTATCCCTATCACTTAAAGAGAGAGCTTATCCAAATATGATTTGGATAAGTAGCTCCTAATTGAATTAGGAGCTGATCTTTTAGGTTAACAAAAGTAGGGGGCGGCAGCCTAAGAAAGACACACAGATCTAATTCTCTTCAGAGCTAAGAAAAATCACAGAAAGAGAGATTTCTGCACCCTGCGAATTCTCTCCTGTCGCCGCCATTGCCTTTAGTTCGATCTCCAGTTCTTAGGAGAAATCAAGATCTGATCTTGATTCCAATCTTTTGGGGAAAAGATTGGTGGGAGCTGTACTCACAAGCCATCCAGTTGATTCTTGCGAAGGGTCAAGTTCTTTTGGAAGAACATTGCTGATTCTGCTCCATCCTGCATTGCGCCATCTTCAGTGGGAGCAAATTTTGGATCATTCCTTGGGCATGAACACCTCCATTGGGAGATATTGATTCTCTGTATCAGGTATATCCTCCCTCCTACTTCTTTTGGTTCAGATCTGATTTGGTTCTTGATTCAAGATTGATCTTTGAAAATATGTTTTATGAAATAGGGAATTCAATTCCTTGCAAAGATGGGAGAAATTTTTGAAATTCGCCCTATCCATTCCGCAAGATTTGGGCGTCCATGAGATGGATACCCCATTTTCTTCATTCCTACCTTATGGGAGAATTTATTTCTGTATGGATTCAGTTGTGCAGCACCTTTTGAGTTGCTATATGGAAATTCAAAGTTCAAACTATTGTCTGGTAATTGCTTGTTGTTTCCTTTCTGCTGTATTTCCAACTTTAGAACTTGTTCAACTTGCTGAATTGTGCATCATGGCTGCCATTCTTTGAGTTAGAGTGAATTGATAATGGACATGAAAAACCCTTAGATGCCTTCCAATAAATCAAAACCTTCTTGAATTTGTGCATTATTATGAAAGCTTTTGGGGATAACTTTATTGTTTTACAAGGGATTGAACCTTGAATCTAATCAGATTAGATTTGAATCAAAACATTCTCCAATTTGTATTGAATTTAAGCATTCTTAGGAAAGCTTTTGGAGAAAACTTTCTTGTCTTACGAGGGGTTGAATCTTGAATCTAATGAGCTTAGATTTGTCTGGTGGTTGAACTATTCAATTCCCAAGGAATAGAATATTGCAAAACTGTGAAAAGTAGTCTTGGGAATTTGGGAGTGCATAATATTTGGAGAGGGAAGAGTAAAACCCTGTCAAACAGTTTGATAGATTGCTTGGTATGAAATTATAAGGCAATAGGAAAGAATTTAACTACGAGAGGTGATTCCACTCCATCTTTGGGGATTCATTGGAGAAGCTTGAATTGGCTTGTGGAAGTTTTAAAGCAGGTTGGTAGGTTAATATCCCAGCTTTATTATGTGATAGGTAGATTGCATGATAGTTATGTTAGATTATAATTATTTATGACTTTATGTTCAAACTTGGTTGGTTGGTGGATTTATTGTTGTGATTTTGCTGCATTGATATTGCATGTCTATTGTCATTAACTTAGTTTGATACTTCTAGTTGGGTTAGATAAGTATGTTCAAACATAATTTATCATGTTTGAACCAGCATAGGACTCATGCATAATTTGTAGTAGCCAAATTCTTGCTTAAATATGTTAGATCTTTGTTTTCTTGATTTGGTCAGTTTTCTCTGCTAGAAATTTTCAGTTTCTTTTTTCTTATGTTAAGTAAATGCTCTTTCCCTTTCTTGACCTCATTATCATGCTCATGGATCATTCAATTTGATTCATGGTAGATTAGCATCATGCAACTTCTTTTTTTGCAGTCTAATTTGTGCCAAAATAGAAATTCCATTAGACAATTTCCTGTTCTATGTGACAGCATGTTTCCTTCAGTGTTGCTTGGACTCTTCTAAATGGATGAAGTGCCCATGTTGGACATGTGTTGGAATTTGGATTTTGAAACGTCATGGATATTTTAGGGACACTTTGATATATGGCTTTTCTTTATCTCTTTGATTATTTGACAATTGACATGAATGGATGTCTAACATACACAATGGGTGTCATGTTTCCTATAAAATTCTTCTTATTTGAAATGGTGAAGTATTGGGCTCTAAGCCATGCATAAAAAGTATTGTCTTAAAATCCAAAGAAAAATACAGCCATATGCCATGTACATCCATCCTGAGTATTATTACTATACATTTCTTTTAGCAAGACATCAACAGAAAAACATTGTGCCCCTACCAAAAGATCTGTCCAAATCTGAGATGCTAGAATTCTCAGATATCTGAGCATTCTTTTCCCCCCAAATACACCAAAACATTGCCATTGGAATCACTCCAAAAACTTTTTTCTTGCACCCTTGAACTGCCATCTCAACAGAAAATATTGTATGAACTGGGGAAAACATCCAACCCATCTGAAGGTGTCAAGGGAAATCCACCAAAACTTGGCTGCATAAGGGCAGTGCAGGAAAATATTGTTTAATGGTTCCAGATCCTCTGGGCCAAAACTCACTCCACCTGGTCTAAAACCATTCCCATGCTCACATCTTATCACAAGTTAGCACTTCTCCAAAGCATTTAGCCACACAAAAAACTTAACCTTTAAAGGAGTTCCTGAATGCGAGATTCTACTAACAGGACACTTGTCCAAAAAAAAAGGATTCTGCTAGTAGGGCACTAACAAACTACCTCCTGCCTCAAGTTCTTGTAGAAGGATTTTATAGAGAACTGCCACTGCTCTCCCAAAGACAATTTCTAGAATTAGCTTGCCCTACCTGAGGAATATAGGCTTGGATTATTTGCAGTAACTCCATCAATTGGTCCACCTCCTAGTCATTTAGATTTCTTTTAAACACTGGACTTCAAGTACTGTTCCATTTCCTACCGAGTAGCAGTCTTTAACCAATGCCACGCTATCATGAGCCACCATGAAGAGGGATGGGAATATATTCATTAGAGCTTGCTGTCTACACCACCTATTAGACCAGAACCCGATTCTATTGCCTTCCCCCACCTTATATCTTGTTCCCTGAAAAAAAATAATAAGAAAACAAACGTATGGATCTTTTTGATACCATTCCAAATAGAAATCCCATAGTTTTGGACATTGTCTCCAAAATCCCACTCCAAATCCCTTAAGCCAAATTTAGTCTTGATCACCTTTCTCTATAGGCTATCCAGTTCTACACCAAATTGCCAATATAATTTGCCAAGTAATGCATTGTTGAAGTCCTTCAATCGTCTAAATCCCAATCCACCTTCTTTCAAAGTTCTACAGGCCCCATTCCCATCCACCAAGTGAAATTGGAATTCTTCCTTCCACCCTTTCACAAGAAACCTCTCATTTTTCCACTTTTGATGTAGTGCAATTTGGCTGCTACTCGCTGGGGGTGACTTGGCTCCTAGCTGACGACGAGCTTGATTAATCTGCATAAGGGGAATCAGAGAACCCGGGGTGGTTCACTCGACAAGGTCGCTCTGATGGTTAAGTTAGTATTTGGTTGCAAGCTGGAAATAGTTTAGAATGCAAGAGAGTTAGAGAGTAGAAATTACGCATTACCTTTCATATGTGAGGGGCGAAGCCTTTATATATTGGTGCCCCGGGTTTGGAGTAGGTCCTAGATTTTCGTTGTGGTAGGATCTGTTATCACGTTAGTTGGGAGTAACATCTCCCATTGGTGAGGTTGCCCATCTCCATCTAAATCAGGGAGTGGATAAACGAAACTAACCGTTACAAGGTACGATCCCGTGAAATGCGGAGCACGGTGACGGGACCCTCTGGCAAAGTCGTCGGTCAATGTTGCAGACACAGAAGCAGTAGACACACTCGTAAGCAAGTCTAACCACCGCGGCCGACAGCAGCAGGGAAGGCCAGCTTACCTTATCCCTTATCCCATCTACTTATCCCCTGTTCTTAGTAGGAGTTGTGTTACCGGTAGAAATAGGAAGTTAATTACCATTAGAAGTTGGAGTTTGAGTTTCCTAGCCGGATGTTGTGGACGCACAGCAGCGCGCGCCGCCCGGTAGCAGAACACACGGCAATGCGCACAACAGCATGCACAACAGAACACATGGCAACACCCTCCCAACCTGGTCACAGCCATGAACTTAGCACGCGCCTTCGAACGCAAACTACAGCTCAGCCACGGAACCGCCAGTATAGGGCGGCCTCCATCAGCATGGACAACCCCGGAACCGCTCGAAGTGGCTTCATATTCAGCAGCCAGCCAAGAACGGAAGCCACAGACAAGAACTAATTCCAGATCAGCATCCGATGTGGGGAGCAGCGTCGTTACACCCCCTATTAAGCACTTGTCTAGGGCTTAGATGGCAAAACACAAGGCGAGGGGGCAATGTTTTAATTGCGATGAACTCTACTCAGTCGGACACAAGTGCAAGAGACTTTTCTACCTCCTGGTGAAACAAGAGGAAGATGAAGAGGAGCCCCCTTCATGGGAACCCGATCTAGGAGGGCAAAGCCACTCCACCTATCCAAGATTCTTTTGACGGGGTTTTCCGGCACCCATCCTGAATTCGAGCTTGAGGACAAGCTCGTAGTCCAAGAGGGGTGTAATGTAGTAGACACAGAAGCAGTAGACACACTCGTAAGCAAACCTAACCACCGCGGCCAGCAGCAGCAGTGAAGGCCAGCTTACCTTATCTCTTACCCCTTACCTTATCCCTTATCCCATCTACTTATCCCCTGTTCTTAGTAGGAGTTGTGTTACCGGAAGAAATAGGAAGTTAATTACCATTAGAAGTAGGAGTTTGAGTTTCCTAGCCGGATGTTATGGACGCACAGCAGTGCGCCACCCGGTAGCAAAACGCACAGTAGCACGCACAGCAATCGCACAACAGCACGTACCGCCCACACCGCACGATAGCAGCACTGTGAGACGCGCGCACCGCCCGGCAGCAGTAGTAGGGCGGGGCCCACACAACAGCTCATCAGGGTGGGTCCACACTTATCTTACCATGACATCTTTGCTCGCCAACTCATCGCCAGCTACATCATTCCTCATCCCTTATCCTTATCTCATCTTATCTTCTTAAGTAAGAGTTGTGTTACCATTAGGAGCAGGTAATTAGGAGTTTGATTTTGAGTTGGATTACCTAGCCTAGCCGAATCCAACAAGGAATTCCCTTATGTAATCTCCTATTTAAGCAGCTACGAGTTGAAGGCATTCAGTTTTTTTACCAAGAAAGGTGTAAGTAGAGTTAGGGTGATCTCTTGGACAAATCACCCCCTAGTTCGCCACAATAGGGTCAGCACGCAAAGGGAAGGGCAAGGGAAGGGTAGGAGTTTTCCCCGTGGACCGCCGCATGACGAGATCCTACGTCCATCCCATGGACGCCCAAAGATTGCGGAATAAGGGGCGAATTTCAAAAATTTTTCTCTTCCTTCAACTGGGAATCACATTCCCTATTTAGAAAGTCATACTTTCAAGGATCATTCTTGAACCTTAAACTGAATCAGATCTGAACCAAAAGGAGTAGGAGAGAATTATACCTGATACGGAGAAGTAGTATCTCCCAATGGAGGTGTTCACGCCCAAGGAAGGATCCAAAAACTGCTCACACTGAAAATGGCGCAGTGCAGGATGGAGCAGAATCAGTAGTGTTCTTCTCCAAGAACTCTGTCCTTCGCAAGAATCAGTAGGATGGTACGTGAGCACAGCTTACTTTCAATCCTTTCTCAAAGAACTGATGTCAAGATCCAACCTTGACTTCTCCCACAACTGGAGATCGAACTGGCAAACAGGGCGGCAAGAATAAGGAGGCGGCAAGAGAGTATTCACAGGGTACAGAATTCTCTCTTCTTGATTTCAGCACTAAAAATCTGATGTTGTGTGTCTCTCTTAGGCTGCCGCCCCCTTCTTTTGTTAACCTAAAAGAACAGATCCTAATCCAATTAGGAGCTGCTTATCCAAATCATATTTGGATAAGCTCTCTTTAAGTGATAGGGATAAACCCTTATCTTATCTGTAGATTAGATTAATTTCTCCTAATCTCATTAAAAGGTTTCTAAATCTGAATCTCATTCAGATCTGGACTCTCTGAGTGGATAGGGTTAAGACCCTATCCTATCTTCTAATCTATCTCAGAATTCGCCCCATATAATTGATTGATCAAATCAGCCCAGTTCGAAATGGGCTTAAGGCCCATTTAAGGTTATGTACTCAATTAGCCTTCCAAACTGCTGCCCAATTGGGCTTCCTTGTATGGTGTGGGACCCAAACATTGATCTACACATCAGCCACATGGGTTCGGCCCAGCCTTTGTTACAAGGCCTGGCCGAATACACTGTTAAAGACAGTGCACCCCCTGAAACCCATCAAATGGGCTCTATGGGCCCAACAATTACCCTAAGTGGTCCCTAGGCCAAGCCACCTTGTAACACCCAGGGACTGTGGGCAGATGCAAGATTAGCCCATCAGGCATTATCCTCAATGGTCTTACACTTAACCTCTCAGCCTATAATGATCATACACTGCCCGACAAGAGAGGACCTCTCCCTCGGTTGCAAGGAACAGTGTTGCACTCTCCATTTGTGTGGATCCCGGGAATTAAAACCTTTTTGCAAACATTTTAGAAACCATAATATATATACTTTTATATATCTCATATAAAATATACTTTGCAAAACAAATCTCAACGGTTGAAATCGGTTGTCGGCAGTCTTGGTTTCCATTAGGGAGAGTGCATCCCCGATCATTACCTTTGTCCGACAAAGGGGCTGATCCTGTCACTATGATCACCCACTCAGATGAATTCTCGGACTGTCCCAACATACCCAGGTTTTGACCCCCGCTAATGATCTCACTGATTGGTACATCAAAGACAGCCCGATCCGACACCTAGTGCAGTATCATAATCGAGTCTAGGGGTCGGGTGTAACTTTCCAGTTTTTCCCATCAATCTCCAAGGTCTAGGGCAATACTAGAAATCTGGTCCAGTTCATAGATTCAATTAATCCTACACTGTATGTGCCTAGGGTCTCACCCTGGCAGCTGAGACAGGCCACCCCAACCGACTTGGTGGCACCACAGTGTCAGCCTTGTCAGGATAGGTCTCCCCAGACCGACCCACTGGCTGTGAACATTCTAAACTAACACGAGTCTCATTAGGTGTCCAATTTAAGGGTATTACACAGAAACATACCAAGGGAACATGAATCAAATATGCACCTTTATTAATTTACAATAAACTCATAAAGTACATCATTCTGATTGAAGCTAAGGGCATACAAAACTGTCTAACAGGATTACCTAGCCTAGCCGAATCCAACAAGGAATTCCCTTCTGTAATCTCCTATTTAAGGAGCTACGAGTTGAAGGCATTCAGTTTTTCGACCAAGAAAGGTGTAAGGAGAGTTAGGGTGATCTCTTGGACAAATCACCCCCTAGTTCGCCACAATAGGGTCAGCACGCAAAGGGAAGGGCAAGGGAAGGCTAGGAGTTTTCCCCGTGGACCGCCGCGTGACGAGATCCTATGCCCGAGCCCATAACAGTCAACATTACTCGAGCTAGCGTTCTCCAGGTCCAACCTGATACGAATGTTGAACTATCATTGGACCAGGGCGGTCTTGATGCGACCTCATACCGAGGTAGCCTCGTCCCGAGGTAGTCCTACCCCGAAGTGGTCTTACCCGAGGTGGCTTTGTAGACCGAGCTTGATCCATTACGGACTAAGCGTGTCAGGCTGAGCTGTTGTCCTACTAGTGACATTGTGTCCACATGTCCCTTTATTACTAGCTCGGGCCAAACCACCCTACATCACTTGCCCCCCACTCCCCGGGCCAGGGGTCTCGACCTGGTGTGGGGAGTTCATGGCGAGCCCAATGGATTTGGCCTGAGGTTCAGGTAGCTAGTCAGATGAGTCACTGGTCAGATTTATTCGACCATGCGACTCGACCAGAAAAAACCCAAGTCGCGTCTGCATACGCGTGGACATCACGGGGTCTATAGATTCCGCGGACGTCAAAAAATGCACTAAATCGATTTTGGCCTCGGGGGTCGTGCAACTGGTTTTTCTAGGAGCCGTTGGATCAATTGGATCTCTACCTTTGGCTTTTTGGACATAGCGGCTATAAATAAGGAGCATGAGACTTGTTTTCTCTCACCATACTTTCTCAAGCTTGCTTTGAGGTTGCGTCGGAAACCCCTCAGCTCACCACCCCTTCTTAAGTTTCGAGGTTTCTTCCTTCTTTTTGGTGAGTTCGCAATTTTCTCAAGTTCTCATTTTCTTAGTTTAAACATGTCTAGCTCTAGCTTAGACAATCTTTTAGGTAGTGAGGTCGAGGGTGCCATTGTGCAAATCGCGAACCCCATGGGGGAGGCCAGCTCGTCGTTGGGTGGCTCCCCTCTTCAGTCTCTAGAGGGTGCTTTGGTGTCTTAGGATGAGCCATCTTGGCTTGGGGTGACCGGAGTTCAGGAAGCGGGTCCGTCCTCTAGGGCAGAGGCCCCATCCTCTTCCCAAGGTCGGGACCCAGATGACTTCGGTCCCTCAACTTTGACCTCAGACAGGATAATGTCCTTGGTGGCTCGCTATCATCTTCCCGATAGCCTAGTTTGTAGCCTTCCTCTGGTTCAATTCCCTTGGGCTCATGATCACCATGAGCTCGCTATTTTCGAGGAGCAGCTCGCTGCCGGGCTGCACTTCCCTCTCCACCCCTTCATCGTAGAAATAATTAGGTTTTTTAATATCACTATCGACCAGCTTCATCCGAACTCGATTCAGAATATAGTTGGTACGACCTCCCTCTTCCACGAGTACAATCATCCCCTCTCCCTATATATTTTTAGCTCGATCTATGCCATCAAAAGAAACTCAGCCTGTCTGCGTGGGGACACTAGACAGAGCTACTACATCTCTCCTTGGTCCGGATTCAAGATACTATTCGGATGCCCGAACAAGGTCCTAGCCTGGAAAAGGAGGTATTTCTTCATTGGAGGGTGGTAGTCAAGGATCCCAGGGTAAAACTAGACACGGAGACCAAGGCAGTCATCAACTCCTGGAGGGACCTCGATCTCAGAATGAAGGACTTCCTAGCCGAGGACAGGCTCGTGCGAGCCGGACTGAGCCCTCTTGGTAGGTCCCCATCTTAGTTTTATTTTTTTTTAAGGGTTCTGATTAGTTCGCGACTAATCTTTCTATTTTTGTAGTCACCATGCCGGAGGTCGATGCCAGAAGCCTCTTCATAACCATGCAAAAGGGGAAGAAAAGGAAGGCGAAGAAGCCTTGTCGGGAGGCTGGCCCTTCAACCCCTGCCCCGATCGAGGTCCACACTGTGGAGCCGATCTCCGCCGAGCTCCCTCGGAAGGAGGTCTACCCTCATCCTCCCGTGGTGGACCTGGATGAAGACGAAGGAGGTGCTCGGCAGTAGGAACCAGGGAGTTCTTTAGTGCCCGAGCCGGTGAGCTCTTCTAGACCCTGACATGAGCCTCCGAAAAGGAGCATCCAGTTTTACCAGTCCGCGATTCACAAGAGTGAGGAGGCCATCTTCTCCGAGGAGGTCGCGAAGTGGGCTGATATGCCTACGGCTCAACTTGGGGGGTCGGGCTGCCTGCATGATGGTAGGTACCTTTACATTTTTGCTTCTTTGTAAATTTTCCAAAGTGTACTTACCACAGTTTTTTCTTGCTAGCTGAACTCTGTAATTCATGCACTGATGTGTCAGTCGTAGATCCGACTGAGGCAGTTTCAGGAGGCCGAGGAGGCACTGAGATTGCATCGTGATCTTGACATAGCTTGGGGCGAGGTGCTCCGAGCCGAGAAGGGAGCTCGTAGCCAAAAGGGACTAATTCTAGCTTTAACTAAGGAGGAGAGGGAGCGGGAGCGGATTTCCACGTTGACCGAGGAGAACCTGAAGCAGCAGGAGCTGAACTCGGCGCTCATCGAGGAGAGGGCAAGGCTTCGGCGAAAAGTCGAAGATCTTAAAGCGATGGTTCGAGAGCGAATGGAGATCTTCGAGACCGCTATCGAAAAGGCACAAACCCAGGCTATGGAATGCTTCAAACAATCCTTGGAGTTCCACGATCTCCAAGTGGAGTATGGTTCGAGCTCGTACCACTCCGACTTCAAACTGTGCAAGTACCTAGTGAGAAAGAAGTTCCCCGACCTCGATCTCAAAGTTGTCTCTGCATTTGACCTTACTCCCGAGGATGCGGAGGTAGCAAATGCAGAGCCTAGCTCGTCAGAAGAAGGAAGTGACGACGAGGTCCAGGAGGAGCGTCCCTTGAACCAGGAGGCCATGGAAGATTGCATGGAGACGGATCCTGCTGACAGTCCTTAACCATTTTGAGCTTTCTTTTTCTTGTTTTGAATGTACACCCCGAAGCTACCGAGCTCGGGTTAGAACAAAATCTATATTTGTACCTTTTGTGAATGAAATATTAGTCCTTCGAATAATCCTTTTGTGTAAAAGATATTCTAAGTATAGATAACTTCCGATTTAAGCAGCAAATGTATAGGTTACTCGAATTGTCAAGCTACCGAGCTGGACAACGAGTAAGGATAATTGTAATAGAAAATTTTCTAAGTGTCTGCTACCCTGAACTGTCTGCAAAGGCTTAGTAGGGGTAACTCCACGCAATGTACTCCGCGCACAAGCTACTTGCTTGAATGTCGGTTTGTCCCTTTCAGGTCCGACCTGCTCTTATGTGGTGACGAGGTCTTCGCTAGTTCGGTATTTTAGCCCTTAGGCTCTAGGAGCAACTCGTAGTCCACTCTCCTTGATCTTGCCCATGCCGAAGAGGCGACTGGGTCTTGTGTAGTATTTTAGCCCTTAGGCTTTGGGAGTGACTCGAAGTCCGCTCCTGGATTTTGCCCATGCCGAAGAGGTGACTGCGTCTTATGTAGTGTTGTAGCCCTTAGGCTTGGGGAGCGACTCGTAGAGTCCACTCCAGAATTTCTAGGAGTGATTCTTAGTCTGCTCTCCTAATTTGATGATTACAGGTAGTATCATCTTAAATTGCTAATGTTCCAAGCTCGAGGTACCTATTTCCCTTCTAATGTTTCGAGCTCGTACGTACCTTCTTCGAGTGCCCGCTTCACTCGGTAGGAACCTTCCTAGTTTGGTCTGATCTTACCCACACCGGGCTCAGGCACCATAACCTTCCGAAGGACTAGGTCTTTGACACGAAAGTGTCGTTTCTTGACCCGGGCGTTATAGTACCGAGCTACCCTTTGCTAGTAAGATATAGTCCGAATATACGTGAGGTCCCATACTTCTACTAGGTCAAGGTTAGTACGGAGCTCGTCATCGTTTGTTTCTTTGTCATATGCCTCTAGGCGTAATGTATGTACTTCGATCTCGGCTGGAATTACTGCTTTCATGCCATAGGTGATGTTAAAATGGGTTTCACCTGTGGCGGTCTTGATAGTAGTTCGGTAAGCCCATAGCATGTTGGGTAGCTTATCTACCCATAGAAGGCTAAGCAAGCTTTTAGTCCACGAAGTATAGCTCTGTTCGTGACTTCCGCTTGCCTGTTTGCTTGAGGGTGTGCTACCGAAGTGAAATTTTGTTGTATGCCCATCTCGATACACCAGTTTTGAAATTTGATATTTTCAAACTGCTTACCGTTGTCAGAGATAAGGACTCTGGGTAGGTCGAAGCGACATACTATATTCTTCCAAAAGAAGTTTTGTACACTTCAGGCTGTGATTGTTGCCAGGGGTTCTGCCTCCACCCACTTTGAAAAGTAATCCACTGCTACTACCAAAAATTTCCTCTGTCCTGTCGCTGACAGGAATGGTCCAAGAATGTCGATTCCCCACTATGCGAAGGGCCATGGGCTAGTAAGGTACTTCAGGTCGGCAGCAGGTTGGTGATGGATGTTGGCGTGCCTCTGGCATTTATCGCACTTCTTGACAAGCTCGAGTGCGTCTGCCTTCATTGTGGGCCAGTAGTATCCCTGTCGTGGTGATTTCTGGGCGAGAGCCCTGCCCCCAGGTGTCTGCCACACAGTCCTTCATGAGTATCGCGGAGAACGAGCTCGGCCTCTGAGCGTTGCAAGCAACGCAAGTAGGGGAGTGTGTAGGATCTTCGGTACAGTCGTCCGTCTATAATGACGTACTTGGCTGCCTGTCGCTCTACCCTTCTCGCTGCATTGTGGTCTGCAAGGATGGTTCCGTGAAGTAGCTAGCTTGTGAGTGGGTCAATCTAGCTCAACTCTGTTTGTGCAACAGGAGCGACCTCTTCTGCCCCCTCGAGAATGCTAGGCCAAGATAGATTCTCTATATACACGATTCTCATGGTGTTGGTACTTGTGTTGGCTAACCGAGATAAGGCAACGGCCTCAGTGTTCTCGGACCTCAGAATTTGCTTGATGAAGTATGATTGGAAGCCGCGTAGGACTTTCCTGACTTTGGCCAGATAAGTAGCCATGGTGGGGTCGCGAGCTTCATAGTCGTCGGTGACCTGGTTAACCACGAGTTGGGAGTCATTGCAGATGACAACGTGTTTTGCTTGGACCTTGTTTGCTAGAGCGAGACCGGCTATTAATGCTCCATACTCTGCTTCGTTGTTGGATGCCGCAAACTCGAATCGAAGTGCGCATTCCAGCTTCACCCCGCTTGGTCTATATAGAATAACTCCAGCCCCGCTTCCTTGCTGATTGGACAAGCTGTCTACATGGAGGATCTAGGGCTCTTCGTCCCAGGTTGGCCTTGCTTTAACCGGGATTGGTGTCGCACCAGTCAAAACTTCCTCTCTGTGCTCAGGCTCAATTAACTCAGGGGCTACGGTGCTAAAGGTGCATTCCGCAACGAAGTCAGCTAAGGCTTGGGCTTTAATTGCTATCTGAGGCTCATACCGGATGTCATACTTGCTGAGTTTGATGGCCCACTTCGTCAGTTTGCCCGAGATATCGGATTTGAGTAAGACTTGCCTCAGTGGTTTGTTGGTGAGGACAACGATAGTGTGGGCTTGGAAGTATGGTCGAAGCTTCCGAGCTGCGATGACCAATGCGTACGCCAGTTTCTCGATCTCTGAGTATCTTGTCTCCGCACCCTGCAAAACCTTATTAACATAGTAGATGGGTTGTTGAGCCCGATCTACTTCCTTTATTAGTATCAAGCTGACTACCTCATCACTCGCGGAGAGGTACAGCTTCAAAACATCTCCCTCTTTGAGTTGGGTTAGAACCGGGATAGTAGCTAAGTATTTTTTCAGCTCGTCGAAGGCGAGCTCGTCGAAGGCGAGCTTCTCTCGTTAGAGGACCTTGAGGACAACAAAAACTATCATTTTTTCTAATCCAATTGATGAACCTAATTCTATAAGAGCTTTGGCTAAACTTTTCCATATAAAGGAAGAAGAATTATGGATTTATCTTGGAACTTTCTCCTTTTTTGATAGGTCTTTATCCTTCAATTATTTTACCCGTAAACCTTCCTTTTTATTTAAAATTCTCCAAGCAAGTTTACTAAGAAGTGTGTCATTCATTCTCCTCATTCTACTCAAACCTAGACCACCTTCCAAGAAATTCCTAGGAAACTTCAAGACACTCACACAAAAGGAACATACTGCAAAACTGATCGAATCATAACCATTTGTTGTTAGAATCTCTTTTCCTTTTTTTTCAAAAAAAAAAAAAAAAAAGAGAGCCCCAAATATTTGTTGTTAGAATCCAACGTAGGCATTCTCAATTATTTGTTGATTAGTTTAGCTCCCTTTGGGGGTTCTTTTAATGGCAATTCTGGTTTCTTTTGTCGAGACATAATGGTAAATGTCATTAAGTTTCCAAAAAAAAACTTTTGAGATCGTGCATTGGTATTGGAGGGCCCATAGAATGTGACCTTTGATCTCAATCCTACAATTAATCCATATCAGCACTGCACCCAATTGATAAAAGCTTTTAAACTTTTAACATTTGTTAATTTATAAATTGCCCTTAAAAAATAAGGAAATTTATTAACCTAGTTAGATTTAAAACTATGGAAACATGTAAGGAGGGCTATTAAAACTCTAGGGGTTGTTCAACAACATGCTTGTTTTTTTATTTGTTTTACACGGGCAAGAATACATTTGTAGATATAAATGCCCTTTTCACCTTTTTGCTACATAAATTTTGATGGTGCGTGATCTAGTCGCTTCTATCTGGATGGTAGTTTGGACATCAGTCGCCTAACTGGTTGGTCGAACTGTGAGATAGAAAGGATCAGAGAATTCGGGGTGGATAATCCGGTGTGGTCTCTCTGATGCTTAAGTTAGTATGCTGGTTGTATAAACGAGCTGAATGCTTGAATGTAAGAGAGCTAGTAAGCAAATAATCGCGCATACCTGGGTCTCAAGGGTTGATGCCCTTATATAGTTGGGCTGCCGTGGGTTTCACAAAACACCCCCGAGATCCTCGACCCGCACCATTAGGAGTCTGTTCCACCCCGGGAGGTGGATAACGAACTGGCCAATAAGGCATATCGTGTCCATCCAATCCGAGCGGGATAAGGATAAGTCCCCCAGTCATGTGGCATGATCCCAAAGAGCTGGGAGACAGCTGGCATGCTTCTAGAAGTCTGATACGTGTCACTTCAGTAAGTTAGGCAATCCCGAGCTACTCGGACCTTAGTCATTGCCAAGGTGCCCGAAACACCCGAAGTAATAGGTGGTGTTGAGATGGCAGTAAGTGCTAAGTCATAGTCTAGCTGGCAGGTCATGTTCACGTGTCATCTATTTATTAGGTCAAGCCAAATCACCGCTCATCAAATTCCTTTAACATTATCTTTTTAAGAAACTTTAAATCTTTAAAATATATTTAAAACACATTTTCAAGAATGTCATATATAAAGAAGAAAAAAATAACAACAATGTATGGGGCCAATGTTTTATCTTTCTTTTTTCGATACTAGAAAGGCAAAACTTTCATAGGTCACAACTAGTCAAGGTTGTTAAGAGGATAAAGTATACAACTAACAAATTGCATAGAACAATTTACCGACCTCCAATCAAAAATGAGCACACCACCGTTTGCAATAAATTCAACACATCACATCAGTTTGTTTATTTCAAGTCGTGATGTGTTCACAATTGTCGAGTAATGTTTTCTTGTCTCAACAGTACCCTACAATCAACAACAATCGATAAAGCTAGTTTCTATTATTAATTTGTTTATAAAGAAAGTGTAAGCCATGGTTATTCAAGTTAGGGTTTTGTAAGTTGGAGACAACAAAAGTCTGGAAAGAGGTTTCACTTAAAGTTGAATGATTGAGGGAGTTATTGGGAGTGAATGGCTAAAAATCATTTTCGAAAAAGCGTCTGGTCAGTGCCCAAATTTATTGAAATCTTTTGCTTTATTTTCAAAAAATGTTCCCTTTAAATTCAAAAAGCTTCTCTCTAAAATGCTTAGAATTCCTTGGATGCTAACCCAAAAAGCTATTTGGGTGCACCCATAATTGCAATAAGAATAACAAATGATACTTTTATAAAGGAAAAAATGGCTCAGAGACTGGCAACTTGGAAAAGAACACATTATCTCTAGCAAGAAGGCTAACTTTGATTAATTCTACTATTAATATGATGCCAAGCTTTATTATGAGATCATTTAGAATTCTAAAAAATATCATTGTAGATCTTAACAAACTCCATAGGGATTTTTTTATTGTCAAACTCAAGTGAGAGAAAACCTATCCACCTCCCGAAATGGGAAAAGGCTTGCACCCCCAAAAGATGGGGGGGGTGTCTAGGTTTAAGAAACCTTCTTTGGGTAAATGAAGCAAATCCTACAAAACTTAGATGAAAAATTTTAAGTGAGGAGGAAAATCTATGGGTTAAGGTCATCAAGGATAAATACTTAAAGAGAGAAAATTTTGGGATGTCAAGATTAGAAAGAATGTCTCATGGGCATGGAGAGGCATTCTCCTTGCTCGGGAATTGGGATCTTATTAAAAAAAGGATCACGCTAGTTAGTTGGGAATGAAAGATCAATCAAATTTTAGCAAGATAATTGGGTGTTTGGGAAACCTCTAACCAAAGAAATAAACAATGGCAATAATGAAAGTGATAATATATATCTTTCAGGCATGATTGATCATGAGAAAAAATGTTGGATCGAAGATAAAGTTCGTGGGATAATTCCTAGCTAGATCTGGCAAAAAATGAAACTGATCTTCATTTCCTCGAACTTAGAGGATAAATTAATTTGGGGCTGCAATCCTAAAGGTGAATTCACCATCAAATCTGGCATATTTACTAAAATGCTCTTGCATGGTCGAGCAAAATGATTCAAATAATTGGCTTACTAATGTTTGGAAAATTAATTGCCTTCCAAAAATAAAAACTTTTTCTGTATCTTCTTCTCCAAAATAGACTTCCTACAAAAAATCATCTTAGGAAAAGAGGTTTTGACATAGATGATTCCTGTTATTTTTGTGGGGAATTGGACAACACTGACCATCTTTTTAATTATTAGAATTTCTCTAAACAGATTTGGGTTATCATTAACCCCTCTACTGAGGGTCCTAATGAGAATGATCCATCTATTGTGGAGTGGTAGTTTCGTATTGGAAAGAACAAAGGGGATGGGAATCCTCATATAAGAGAAAAACTAGCGTTTATCCTATGGGAAATTTGGAGAAATAGGAATTAAGGAGTCTCCAATAAAAAGTTTGCTCAGCCTCTGGTAGTCGTGGAAAGGGCAATGGATCTGATTTTAGAAAATTTAGAAGCAATAAAAGAATCCACTAGTAATTGTGATGTTAGGCACTGGAAGCTTATAGTTTGGAAATGCCCAAATTTTAGCTATATCAAGATTAATTTCTATGTTACCTGTAATAGTGATGGGAACTACTCAATAGCAAGTATTGCTCGAGACCACCTTAGAAAAGTTTTAGACTTAAAAACGGTTAAGTTAGGGGTTTCCACCATCAACCAGGTTGAAGCTTGGGTGGTTTGGGAAGCCCACAACATGGCTTGGAATTTCAGAGAATGTCCTATCATTATTGAAGGAGACTCCAGGCTTGTTATTTCATGTCTCAACCAGAAAACTGTCCCCCCTTGGAGCATAACCAACATTATCAAATAGTGTGTTTAAATAAAGAATATGTTTGAAAAAGGTTTAAAGTACTTAGGTACAGACACATGTATGGGGAGGCTAATCAGGCTGTAAATTGGTTGACTCGTGAGGCGTTTTTGTCACGATCCCTATTAGGGATGTAACGTGAGTTTTACCTACTTCGAGAGAAACGAGAGACCTCCGATAAAAACCAAACGATTCTAAAGAAAATTCGTCAATTAATCCTCAAAATGTACTTAGAAGAATATATATATATAGACTCCATTTAACTCTCAAATTATCATGACTCCTAGTTAACTAACCCCCCCTACAAATAAGGCATTAAACACAAGCACTATAGATGTTTCACATACAATTATAGAAAATCAAATTAATCCCTATACATTACTAATAACGTGTCCCACTTAATTTATCCCACTTTTACTCACCCCATTTTACTTACCCACTAACCACCTTCAAATCTTATCCCATTATTCAAAAATACTATCTAATATCATAACACGTGGACCTCCTTTAATAGACATGTGACATTCCCACCCCCTTAAACCTCACCTCAAGGTTATAGCTTCAACGAACCAAAGATAGCCTTGTAATGCATCTAACTCCCCCATGTTCTTCCCACGAACACATGGTTGAATTCAATCAGGTGTTTTTTCTTTTGTGAATAACTTCAGGTGGGAACCTCGATCAATGCGTGTAGATCTCCCATGTAGCCAGGCAGCACCATTACTTGGATTGGGTATCTAACCCAAAGTATGCATGCAATCTGATATACAGCAGTAGAACTTGTGTGATGTCCATCTTTGTAGGAGAAAAACCCCTTCTTACAAGAGCCTGCCCCTTTACAAAATGTTGGTAAATTTGCTTGTCCCCAACAGGCTCTATAAGAGTATAGGGATCCACACAACCAAATGCCAGAAGAGTATAGGGATAGCTGTCACAACAATGTAGTGGTGTATTCACTTTAGTTCTGAAACGAGCAATTGCCTCTTCAGCATCTCCACTGAGTAAATGAGGACTTGTCACAGCAAATTGCCTTTTCCCATATGTAAGGATGTGAACATTTGGCTTTTTTGAGAATACTCTTTCAGATGCACCTAACCAATCACTCGGTCAGAAGGAAAAACAAAGAGGTTGTAGGACTGATACCTTGTCAATGCCAGCCCTTGTAAAAATTCTTCATGACAGAGCATCTCTTTGCTCCAGAAGAGGTTTCATTAGATGCTCCGACTCCACTGCTTGTTGCTTGTAAATCCGGGAGACTTTGATAGTGCCAACAATTCCCTCATGGATGAAACTTCTATTGATGTTGTTGACAAAAGCTGGCAGTGCTATCTTTTCATCTATTCCATCTGTAATTCTGGCCTTCATTGCTTCATCTGCAGACCCCTGGAGCTTTAGCGCATCCAGGCTTCAATTGCAGAGCTGATTATGGGCTTTAGTGTGACTAGGACCTTGGGAGAACAAACTGCGACAACTTGGGAATCGAAGAAGCTTTGTTGGGGATGTAACGCGAGTTTCACCTACTTCGAGGGAAACGAGAGACCTTCGATAAAAATCAAACGGTTAAACATCTCATCCTCTACATAGTATCATGCAGGGGGAGATGTTCCCAATGAGTTATCACCATCTTTTGGACCATCAATATTTGACCCAACCTAAGCCATACTTTCTTGGCAAAAGAACAGTCTATAAAAATGTGATCGAGGTTTTCCTCTTCCCCACAAATTTTACAAACACTATCAATATTATATCCTCTATTGATCAAAAATTTCTTTGAGGGTAACTTGTAGGTTAAGACCATAAAGAGTAAAGTTCTCAATTTAAGAGGACATTGGGCCTTCGAAATTCCATTAAAGCCCCAGCTTGGCAAGACTGAATTTCTCTTGGCCATAAATTTTGCCATATATGCTGTCTTGACTGAAAATGTTTTTGGCACTACCAATCACCATGGAAATATTTCTTTCACATTTTCACAAGTGTATGCACATACAGAAAAAGAAACAATTAAACAGAGTTTTTGTTTATATTATAGCATTAATTCAAGCGCATTTGTGTCTAGAACCTCTTATACAAACTAGTTCTTGCTCCGTCAATACAATAGACTGAGTCCATGAATTGAGACTTGAGAGAATATGGTCCATCATCAACCAAAATCCGGGTTATGTACTCGTTCCTTCAACGAGTGGATAAATAAAAATAGGCTTAGAATTCTATTCCCATAAGAGGAACAAGTCAAATTGCACAAAAGCCTACCTCCACGATTCTACATATCGCATGGTGTCCACTTTCCACGCAGCAGGTCTCAACGCAGTAAACCTAAAACCAACTTTTCATTCTCGTATATTTTGAAAATGGTTAAAGAGAATCCAAGTGACATGATAACCCAGAGTGTGAAGATGGGGTGCTCTAGATTTAAGATCTTACCACCAGATCGTACAAAATCCATGTTAACTTTGTTAACATCCCTCGCATCTTCCACCCGCTGCTCATGACCATGGGCAAATTTTGCTTCAAAACCCTTTCCACAAAATAGGTCCATGCCATTTGCCTTCTTAAATAAAAATGGAGATTATAAAGATAATAATTCCAAGGGGAAACTCCAATATAAGATCATGTGTGGAGATGACACGAGTAAGCATTATAAAAACATGGCAATTCGGAGGATGCACAATACAATGAACAGTTAAGTTAGACCAAATAAAACCTTGTGGTAGAAATAAAGTTCAAACAGGGGACCTAATTGAACTTATTCTTGATTCTGCAATTGTACAACAAAACCAGTCAACCAGGCTAGTTAAACAATGAGTTCGTCTGCTCCTCAAAGAGCAAACCTCACACCGTCATCCTCAGTGCATCGCAGCTGTGTGCTGGGAACATGAATGATAACATCATATACAGATCGTACAAAATCCATGTTAACATCTTCCCATGAACATTTTTTTTATAAACTTTTTCTCAAAAAAAAAAAACGTTCTCAATGCACGCCTGTGATTCTCTGTGAGGTTTGTTGGTATGAGGCACGCTCTGTGAGGAGAAGATCCAAACTCTGAACAAAATTGAAAAACAAATGTAACTGGAATATCCAGTTAAGCCTAAAAAGTCCACCCAGGTCTGACTAAGTCTGAAACACATGCATCCCTCTGCATTTCAAGACATTATGGAAATTTATGTATGAATTTGGTTTTCAAGACAAACTGCTACATCAGCCAAATCATCCTTGGTCTTCCCTTAATGAACAGAAAAAGCATTCAAATTAAGTAACAATTTCCATCGAGTACAGATTTGTAACAGGAGAAAGTTTGAGATAACAACATCATAACCAAATTGTCAAAATATCATACAAAGCATGGATGACAGATCAAAACTTCAAACCAAAGGCTGAAAAATAGATAACAATGAAAAAGATGCTGGACAAAAGCTAAATGAAAGAAAAATAGAAAATTTTAAAAAATGGGTCAATAAACAACAATGTAGTCATGGAAGTAGCAGTCATAGTAGTAATAGTACAGATGTAATCAGGAACTCCATGCCACCAAAGATGCAATAAATTGAGAAAGAAAAGAATTGCATCTTGAGAGTAAATTCCAACTGTATATTTCTTTTTATACTCGGTGGAGATAACAAAACGAAATGAGAGAGCAACAATCTGAACTCAACAAGAACCTTTGGACTTCCTTGACATCCAGGCTGCAGAATAAAACGACCATGAGGGCAAGCAGCAGTTCTGGAAAGCAGTTGGGAATTTTAAGCCTATCATCTCCAGTTTTTGGATGAACCAGGACCATGAGGAATATTAACCAAACTGACAGTTCTCTGCAACAAGGCATAACACAACCCTAATTCACCTCATCACCCGCAAAGGAACATTCCGCTTCTCCTCTGGCCTATGATGGAATAGTTTGGTTATAGTTCGCCTCTCACAATCCTGCAATAGAAGGAGCCCAAATGAGGAAAAGAAACGGCAAATTTATGGTCATAAAATATTTTCTCTAATGTTAGGATAGATCAAGTATGTTAAGACATTATGGTACACCTTGAACATATTGAGACGAAATGGCTTTCCAGGGTTCATTCTTCTCAACTTCAGATATGTATATGCAAAACTTAGCTGATCACGAGGAGTAAACCGATCAACCTCATTAAACCAAAGACAGGAAAACAAATTTGACATTGGTGTGTGAGCCCTCACAATGAAAGACCCTTCAGGAACATCTGTTTAAAGCAGGAGGAACAGTCGTTTAAAAAGGTGAGACAGATTTTCCTAAGCTATAAGTTCACTTGAAAAAGTATATAATAAAGTATAACTTTGATTGCATACAGCTAGAAAGGAGCTTGTTGGGATCTGAGGCATTGAATCTTTTGAGACCATCAGCCTGATAAAAAGCAAATTGCTGATCTATAATTGTATGGTTGAATTTGTTCAATTTCTTGTTCTGTGCCACTTCCTCCCAGACACAATGGCGATCATAATGATTTGAAATTGCATACTCATAACCTTTCCGCCACAAGAAATACTCTAAGATGAGGAGAGGATCACTTTGGAGGCGTAGCTTGCTATCCAACCAGATTGAATACCTGAGAAGATTTAATACATAAAAATATGAGATCAGATACCAGAGGTGGTTCACATAATTTGACAATAAATATGGCAGACCACCAACAGCACCTGTTAAAAGTGATCGGTCACATGTTGAAGGGAAGAGCTAAGGACGGACCGAAAAAAAAAAAGACACGGGTGGAAGTAGTAAGAAATAACTTAACAATGGAAATGGCACTGAACAGAACAGAATGATCAAACAGGATTCATTTAGCTGGCCTCATATAGTGTTTTTTCTCTTTTTTTTTCTGTTCTGATAACTGTGGACCTTATATAGTTGAGACAAGGCTTAGATTATGATGATGACAACAATGACAGAGGAGACTCAAATGAAATATTCTCTTACCCATGAGGAAATTATATTCAATTTGAAGTAAATTTAACAAAATAAATTCTGAGATAAACATGTAATACTCGAGGAAGAAATAGAGGAGATTTCTATGGGTTTCATAAAATTAACAGAAGGATACAAACTTAAAATACCTCCAAGAGATCATCGTTTCGCTAGGATAATTCAGAGGCTTCCCAACCTCATAAGGTCACACAAACTTCAGATAACTTGGCCAAAGAAAAGGACAGAATCAGTGCCACTCCCCCCACTGGTGCTCATTATGCAAAGCTAATGGTGAGAATTGCTATCACTTATTAATGTCTTGACCTTTTCTTCTTCTATTTGGGATTGGTTCTTGTCTTTGTTTGGGTGTAGGTGGAACCCTCCATCTAACGTTCAAAGCTTATTTGCACCTACTTTCCTAACCTGGCCAAAGAAGAAGGGAAGATTGCTTTAGAGGTGGACAAGGGAAGCAGTGTGTTGGAAAATTTGGAAAGAGCGGAATCAACGATATTTCTTGGAAAAGATCGAAGTAGAGAAGCCATTATTGAAGCTGTTACAATCAAGGTGATCCATTGGGTGAAGTCCTCAGAGCTCTTCAAGGATATTCCAGGGGATGTATTGATGAGGAATTGGGGTGAGGTTGCTAGATCTTCTCCCTTTAGGGGGGTGGTTAGGCCAGTTTGGTCCCCACCACCCAGAGATGTTGTTAAGCTCGATTTTGATGGTAGTAGTGAAGGCAACCTGGGCCCATCAGGCATTGGAGGAGTGTTCAGGAATGAATGAGGTTGGTAATGTTATTGCTCTCTACTCAGGCCCTATTGGAGTAGGAGACTTTTTGGGGGATGGAAATTATGGCGGTTATGGAAGGGATTAAAAAGGCCAAGGATCTGAACACCATGAAGCTGATAATTGAGGGAGATCCAAAGCTTGTTATAAGTTGGTTCCATAAAGAAGAGGAGGCTGGATGGTGGTTATACATATATGAGAAGAGGAAAATTGTTAATTGGCTACAAGAGATTGAGGCGACTTGTTTGCTGATATGCTTGCCAAACAGGAGGTGGGAGGGAACTGTTTATTTTGGGCTATGATGCAACTCATTTGAGGAGGAGCTAAGAGATTTTATCCCTTCCTCTTGTACCCTATTCTTGTACTTAATATTTGTCTTAATAATATTTTGCCTTTGTTATTGATCAAAATATAAACAAACTCCCCAGCTGATAGCTTAAGCAGAAGTGGACCTGGATGGACTTTTTATATTAGGACACGAACCTATGAGGTTAGCTGTTTGATTTGTTTACTTTTGCTCATTAGATTGGCAGGCATGAAGGCTGTTTTGACTCCATAAAGGAGCAGGAATGGCACTTTATATTTAATTACATTCTGAATACAACTCATCATCAAAATTTACAGGAAAAGTGAAATGTGGAGACCTTACTATGTCTACTCCATTGAGGGTGAATTTCCCAGTGAAAGAGATTTGGAGTAAGCCTACTCCACCTAAGGTTCAAGCTCTGTGCTGGGAAGTATTCCTTGGAAAGATATGTACCTGCAACATGTTGCAGAAAAGAAGGCCCAATAAATGTCTTTC
Organism: Nelumbo nucifera; assembly: GCF_055504915.1. Taxonomy (NCBI): domain Eukaryota; kingdom Viridiplantae; phylum Streptophyta; class Magnoliopsida; order Proteales; family Nelumbonaceae; genus Nelumbo; species Nelumbo nucifera. The sequence goes on from NC_142653.1 coordinate 55,093,269, forward strand.
TCCTCGTAGTGCTTCTTATGCAAAACAAGCAGTGAGACCATTCCTCATTTTCTCTCTTTTGTTACAAGTGGATCCCCCCCCCCCCAAGCTTCTTAAGGCCACCAAAAAAGAGAGGAGGAATTATGTGGGAAACATTAACGGCAGCAGTGGAGTAGACTATATAGGAAGACAAAAAAGGGAGAATTTTCAACGAGCAGTTATAAGGAGGCGATAGTAAACATCATAAAAATAGAAGTTGCATATTGGGTAAAGACAATACAAACCTTTCAAGTCTGTTAGGTGATGACATAATAAGAACAAGGGTAGAGGTGGCACAATTGTCTAAAGAAAAAGATAGGGTAATCATGGAGTGGAAACCCCAAAAGTAAACTTGTTAAAACTGAATTTTGATGGGAGTTCCATGGGCCACCCGGGGATAGCAAGAATAAGGGATGTGTTCAAAGACTCTGTAAGTAGGGTGGTGGTGATGTATTCAGGACCCTTGGAGCTGGAGATTTGATAAAAGCAGAATTGATGGCTTTGTTGCAAGGCTTAAGGTTTGCAAAGCAACCTAGCTTTCAACACTTGGAAGTAGAAGGGAACTTTAAAGTGAACATCTCTTGGACAAAGTGCAGCTATCAAGTGCCTTGGACCTTAAACATAGACATAGGGAAATTGAAAGCCTTTCTAAGTTATTCAATGCCACTTTTAAGTGGGCAAGAAGGACAGCAAATGGGATGGCAAATCCTTTAGAAAAATAGGGAGTTGATAGAAGCTGTTTTGGACAACAATGTGAAGCTTTTGGAATCCTTTGTGATTTTGTAATTTTGGGTTGTTGGACCTTCCAACCTATTGAATATTGTACTAATTTTCATGATAAAATTAATAAATTTCTCCTCGTTGACTAAAAAAAGTAAAATGTGGAGAGCCTGAGAGAGAGAAGCTAAGAAATGTTAAAACTTTATCTATTTATTTATTTTTAGAAAGAGGGAAATAAAACGGTATCTTTTATGCTTGCTTGTGCAATGGAAATCCTCTTCAGATAGTAGCTGTGCCAAAATACATATGAGAATATTAAGACGTCCAAAAAAAAGCACATTTCTAAGACTTCTTCAGTGACCTAGAGTTTTTTTTTTCTATTAATAAGACCTTTGGGATGTTTGATCTCAGGAAATATGGTCAGTTTGAAACAAAGAATCAGATTCAGAGTCTAAACAAGGAAAGGAGGGTTGATAAGAACAAAAGGACAAATAAATATAAAGGGGAACCTCCAAAATAATGAATATTCCATCGAGAAAAATATAATTAATAACAAAGGGAGATGCATTACAGCCTTTTCCATTCAGATGGTGCCATCATTATCATCTAAGCCTTGTCCCTCCCAACTATAATCCTGTTTCACCATTCTGTTCTGTTTACTGCCAGCTACTCGGATGATGTATACAACAATATTACCATTTTTTATGAACTACAACAATATTACCATCATCCATTTGTTTTCTTTTTCTTACCTTGCAGAAGGAAATAGCCTGTGTGTTAGAAACTTTGGTATTTTCCCCACTCTCCGCATATCAGTAAAAGGTAAATTCTTCACCACTACAATTTTCCACAGACCGATAAACCCCATTCTGTCTGGCCTTTGGCCTTCTGAAGAAACTGTTTCCAAAGTATTTTCATCCATGAACATAACAAAGCAGACATTTTTCCTGGATAACCGAGTGACCTGCAAAGGAACTGAGAAATGAGCCGACAATTATCATATTTAATCACATTTATATAGCAAAAACACAGTTGAAATCATGTATTTTTTTTATTAGTACAGTAGCAACCATGTTTACAGCTGCCTTGCGCTAAGATTCCAACTTTCCAAGATACTAACATGAGCACAGATATAGAAAATGAGGATACGATTCTCCCACTTCATGAATTCAGGCTACATATACATACATTTATTGATAGCCGATACCCTGCATCGAAATTTAGGTGGCTGGTTCAAGAGATGGAAGTTAAGATCAGCTGGGTGAAAAGATCAGCTAACTCTTTTGCGGATGGGTTAGCTAAGCAAGGAGTCGAGAGGGAGTCAATGTTTTAGGCACAAGTGTAATTTTTTCCTTTTTGTTCTTGGGAGTTTTAAGCTCCAATTGGAAGATAAGAAAGTTTATCTTCCTCACTCTAATTACTTTTGCAATTAGTAATGAAATGTTGTTATTGATCAAAAAAAAAAGATAGCTGATACCCTACATTTCTATCAAATTTTGTTATGTATCATTATTCACTACTTATATCTTGCCAAAGTTAATATCGGCCACAATGATGATGCTTGGAAGTAGTAACTAGTAACCCTGTTAAAAATCTAAAAGAACTGTCATCCACGATTTTTGCACTCACCAGGTAATAATTCCAAAGAGGAACAATAAGCAGAAATATCATATTAAATATAAAAGAATATAATATCTATTTTGCTTCTGCACAAGCACAATGTTATTTTAAGACATGGAAAATAGGTTAAAATACCAGCACCCGTACCGTTTTACTCATAGGTGTCTTCAAATTATCTGAGTTTCCAAAGATACAAGACGATACAGCTATGTGGCAACTACTCATATATCTTGCATCATCTTCTGCAATGTCAAAACCTGTACTTGGAGATCCTGTAGGACCTTTGATAAAACCACAGTTTATTTTTTGATCATGTGCATAAAATGATTCTTCCCTTTCTTGAAGACTCTGATGTCCAGCAAATCGTGGCTCCCAATGTTCTTGTCCACTAGGCCTCTCTTCCATTTCTGTATACTGCAAAGAAAACCTTGCAAATTTTCGACTTTCTAAAGGCTCTACAAGCTGTGCAGTAGAGTTTAAGAATTTCATCTCACAAGAGGAACCTGAAGAAATTTAAATATCAAAATGATTTCATTAAAGCTAATAATAGAAATCAACAAGACTATCAATACACACATGCATTCCTACATATGTACAGAAATACATATATATTTCATGAATATGAAACTAGCATATTAATTAAACACTGAGAGTCCAAATTAAGATGTGAAATCTTTTTTTTTTTTTTGATAAATAAGTGAAATCTACTCAAATATGCAATTCTTCCAGTTTATAAAATGTTGAGCTCAAATGACACAGTTGCATCTATTTAGATGATAGCACGTAATATTGGACAAAATATATTTTTTGATAGGCAACATCAAAATAAATTCATTAATTATACAAGAAATGAAACTTACAGATTTTGGGCAGCCTCAGCTACCCATCCCCTGTCCCTGTTTACAGTAACAAGACTATGCCCCCTCAAGTTTTAGTTGAAAATAGCTAAATGGGATTCTCGGGAATATGAGGAAATCATTGATAATAAGCCTTCAACTAATTGAAGGAGATTCAAAGATGGTTATTGACAGTCTTAAAGGTGTGATATCTCCACAGTCCATCAAGAACCTTGTTGAAGAATGCAGAAGTGCTTAAATATTCAATGGAGAAGCTAACTACACTGCAGATTGGTTGGCAAGCAAGGTGCATGGGGTGGATCTTGATTACCATAGGATTTTGGTTGTTGAGTTCTTTTCTATTTGCTTGAGTGACTTGTGGGGAAGGGCTACCCCCTATTGTGTGTAGCCAGGTCTGTCTTTTGTTTTCTTTTTCTTTTTTTTCTATTTTTTCTTTCCCATTTGTACCAAAAAAAAAAATCCACCATATCACCCATCTCCCTATCATTTGATAGTCAGCTTCCCTCATTTTGACAGGTATTTAATCTTCCACAGTGCCAGCTTCTTGTCCACCCTCTCCACCACCGGCTCCCAAATTTTCTGAGGCACATCTTTACCCTAGTGGCATTCCTAAGTACTTTGTGGGCAGTTTGCCAGTTTTGCACCCAACATAACTCGCCAAAAGCTGAAGGTCTCTTCCTTCTCCCACTGCAAACATTTCACTTTGAATGTTAATTCTTAAACCCGAGACTGCTACAAACCAAATTAGAATCATGTGAATAGTCTCCATTTGATCTTGAGAAGCTTTTGCAAAGAAGAGTATGTCATCTGCATATTGAAGTAAAGGTACCCCCACTTCCTCTCCCACCTTAAATCCCTCTAAAAACCTCCTTCCATTGCTCTATTAACCATAGCACTCAAAGCTTCAGTTATGCAGATGAAGAGTAAGGGGGATAGAGGGTCTCCTTGTTTGGTTCCCCTTGAGCTAAAGATTCTACCAGTTGGACTACCATTCACTAAAACAGAGAAACTTGTAGTTGTAATACACACCTTTATCCAGTTTCTCCACTTCCTTCCAAAATTGAGCCTCTTATGCAATGTAATCCAGTGGTCATAGGCTTTCTCCAAATCAACCTTTAAGATCACTCCTTCCTCCCTGTTACTCCTTGAGTCCATTAACTTAGTTGCCACCAAGACTCCATCCAAAATTTGTCTCCCGTCCATGAAAGCACTTTGACTTTCCAAAATGATCTAGCCTAAAACCCTTTTCATTCTTTTTGCAAGTACCTTTGCAATCAACTTGTACACACGCCCAACCAGACTTATGTGTCCAAAGTCCTTACTGTTGCTGCCCCTTTTTTCTTTGGGATAAGGGATAGAATGGTGGAGTTTAAGATTCGTTTCAAGGCCCCCTTTCACGAAATTCCTCAGAAACCTTCATTAAGTCAGTCTTGATGAAGGTCCAACACCTCTTGTAGAACTCCAAAGTGAAGCCATTCAGACCTGAAGCCTTGCCTCCTAGTTCATTAATTGCTTCAAGAACTTCTTCTTCTAGGAAAGGCTGCTCCAAACTAATTGCTTCCTCATCTGACAGACTCTCGAAGTTTAAGCCATCCAGTCTTGGTCTTCAAGCCTAGATCTCCTTGTATAAATTTTCATAAAAACTAACTATGGTATCCCACACCCTCCTGTCTCCCTCAACCCTTTCCCGCTCTTCTTTCAATCTATTAATCAAATTTTGTCTTCGCCTTCCATTTGCCATTCTGTGAAAGAAATGTTTCTGTCCCCTTGTTTCATCCACAAACATCTTATTCTTTGCCTCCATTTTACTTCTTCCTGAAAGCATAGCCTGTCATACTCCACTTTTTTTATCAATAACAAAGAACTTTCATTAAATAAGAATAGAAAATATTTAAATACAAAGGTGGGGAGAGGTAAACTTTCTCAACTCTCCCCCAAAAAGAAAATTACAATGTAGCACAAAACAAATGACTTCTTCCCACCCCCTATTTGGCCAGTGCGTCTGCAAATGAATTGGCACATCTTGTAACCCACTGCTTACGCACCTAAGGAGCAAGGTGTGTGCCTTTTTAAGCAAGGCGCAAAAAATAAAATAAAAGGCGAAAAATAAAAAAAAAAATGTCATAATCAAAAACTGACAAAAATTTCAAAAAAGTATTAAGCATAATATTAATAAAAATATAAACTTAAATTTTAAATAAATGTTTTAAAAACCTATTATCTAAAATTAAAATACATAAATATAACATGTAAAGCATATTAAAATGAGAATTTAAAAATAAAATCAAAATATAAAACATTTTCAAGCATATAAAACCCAAAATCTCTTTTTTTCTCAATTACATTACTTCAAGTAGCGAATGTGATGTAAAACATATTACATTCCTAATTCTACGAGCTGCCTTTGTGCCACACCCCTCGAGGCAAGCCTAAACAAGTCCACATTAGGTCTTAAATTCTTAGTTCTCACACAAAAAATAATTATAAGACCTGGGCGAGGTGTCTACCCTAAAATGCGCCTCGCCTGTGTGCCTAGGCGCACCTTTTAAATAACTAGAATCTCCTTCTGTGATCAACCTGTTTATATTTAGTTCCTTAGCCCTTTTCACCCTCTCTAACAAAACTAGAATTTTTGCTCTCAATGAATCCCCAAATTCAATTGGTCCTGAATAAAGAGCAATTATTGAACCTACCTCCGATCTGAAAATGCTACCAACCCTTGATGGCCCTGGGTTTCCTTCTCTACTCCCATCAAAGTTGAGCTTGATAAAGCCTTCCACCGAGAGATGCCATAAAGGATGAGTGACGATTTTGCTTGGAGCTAAGGCTGCTATTTCCTGCCAATTGTTCACAATGGCTTCTAGGGAAATGTCATCAAATATGTTTACTATCTTTACCCATTGAGCCACCCTTAATGTTACCACCTCTACGATTGTCTCTCTGCTTCTTTCTTTTTCAGCAAATATTCTTTGGTTCCTTTCCTCCCAAATTGTCCAATAGACCGCTGCCCTAGTGCACCTCCATATTATTCCTCCCCTCTTTTTGATCCAGTTACCAACAGAGTAGACAAAGAGGTTTTGAATGCTTAAAGGGGTAGTCCACCTATAACCAAATAAAGAAAGAAACCACTCCCAAATGGAAGAAACAAAGGGGCAAGAGATTAGTAAATGAAAGCAAGACTCACCATTAGCTTTATAAAGGGTACCCCAGTTTGGGGACAAGCACCAAAAAGGCTTCTTTCTTTGAATTTGATCACTAGTATTAATTGGAGTTGGAGACTCTTTGAGAGCAGAGTTTCAGGCCCTCCTGGAGGGGGTAAAAAGGGCTAAGGAGTTGAATCTAAATAAGCTGATTATTGAAGGCAATTCGCAAGTAGTAATTGGCTGGATAGAGAAGGCAAACAACGGGTTATGGGCATACATTAATGAAAAAAGGCATTTCAAGTGGCTAACCCAAGGAATGGATGTGCGTGTTCAGTGGGTTAAAAGATGTGCTAATTCATTTGCAGATGCTTTGGCCAAACAGGGGGTGGGAAGAAGCCATTTGTTTTGGGCTACTATGTAATCTTATTGTTGGGGGGTGGTAAGAGGGTTTACCTCCCCCCACCTTTGTATTTTAATCTTCTCATAATCTAATGAAAGTTTCTTGTTACCAATAAAAAAATGTATTAATTCTTTCCAGAGCTATTTCCCAACAAACTATTTCAACCCTAGAAGGGACCAGTCTCCCCCACACTTATTTAGTAGGGAAGGGAAAGGCAAGGAGTAAGAGAAGGTTGAGTTAGATCGTTGAAAAAAAAAAGGCGAAAGTGAAAGATCCAGAAGAGGAAAGGGTCCAAATTCAAGAATCCACCCTAGAAGGGTCCAAGAAAACCTTTTGAAGTATCTAAACCAAGGACGACACCACATCCAACTCAGATTCTCTAAGACCTCATCTAAACCCGAAGTCCCAATTTAGCTCAGGCCCTAATCCAAAGGAAGAAACAAAGGTTGTGGCAAGTTTATTCTTGTACCTAGAAAGGGAGAATAAGGGAATTGCTCTTTAAGTGGTGTTTCCCCCACCCACACATGTTCCCAAAACATTACCAAATTTCCAGAACACAAAATATACCCCAACAAAGGGTAGAAAACAAGGAAGGACAGCGTGAATAGCTTTCCAAGGTGCTGCAAAGGTTGCTCAGGCTGAAATTCCCACGTCCCAACCATCAGCTGCCAACCCTTGTATGCTCTTAATCACCTTTGTCCACAATTTATCCTAATCAAATGGAAATCTCCACAACCATTTTCCCAACAAAGTTGTATTCCTCTTCTAAATATTCCGAATTCCTAGACCCCCTAACTCCATACTTCTACTTACCACTTCCCATCTAACCCTATGGTCCCTCTTTTCCTCTCCAAACTCCCACAAAAAATCCCTCATTAACTTCTCTATCCTTCTACAAATCCTCATAGGCATCCTAAAAACCGATAGGAAATGGACGAGCAGATTGGCCAAAGTTGATTTGATCAAGGTTATCCTTCCACCAAGAGAGAAATTATTCCCTTTCTAGGAAGCTAGCCTTTTTGAGAATCTATCCACCACTAAGTTCCAAAATTCACACTCCTAGGGTTGCCCCCCGACAGTAGTCCCAAATAATTCAATGGCCACTAGCATACCTCACAACCCAAATTTATTCCACATTCCAATACATCTCTATCATCCATGTTAATGCCTACTACACAACTCTTACTAAAGTTAATTTTCAAATTCGACATTTTCTCAAAAACATGGACCACCTCCTTCAAATTCCTCACCCAATTTAAATCACCTCCCTATAAAATGGTATCACCAGCAAACTTCAAGTGCGTAATAGGCACTCTTTCTCTTCCCACTCTCTAGCATCTCACCAAACCCCTTGAATCCACTCTCTGAATAAGGATACCTAGTACCTCAGCTACTAGGGTGAACAGGAAAGGAGAGAGGGGGTCCCCTTGCACCATCGATCCTCTAATGGCTAGGAAGTGATCTGCTACTATACCTTTAGTCCACTTGCACCATCGATCTTCAAAGCCAAAGTTCCTCATCACTTCCAACAAGAAATCCCAATCCACCAAATCATATGCTTTTTCTAAATCAGCTTACAAATCAAACCTTTCTTTCTAGATCTTTTCAGCTCCTCCATACTCATTAGCAATCAGAATTTGGTCGATGATCTGCCTATCCATGACAAAGGCACCTTGATTCAAGGAAATAATAGAGAAAGCACTAACTTAATTCTTCTTGACAGCACCTTAGCAGTGATTTTGTAAAGGCTATGGACCAAATCGATGACCTAATGTCCTTCGCTTGGATTGTCCCTGCTTTCTTTGGAATCAAAGCAATGAAGGTAGAATTTAGTCCTGGATTTATTACCCCCCCCCCCTAGAAAATTCAACAAACACCTTTTGCAAATCCTCCTTTAAAATGTCCCAACAGTCTTGGTAAAAAAACATAGTAAATCCATCTTGACCTGGTGCTTTAGATCTATCCATCGAAAAACCTGCTTCCTTTATTTCCTCCAAATCAAACCTTATTTCTCGATGGATAGATCTAAAGCTCCAGGGCCGGATGGATTTTCAATGGCTTTCTATCAGGATTGTTGGGAAATCTTGAAAGATGAATTAATGGATGTATTTGAGGAGTTCTATCAAGAAGGGAAGTTATCGCCTAGAGCAAATGCAACTTTTATTGCTTTAGTGCCAAAAAATGAGGCCAAAACCCCTAAGGATTACAAACCGATAAGTCTTGTGGGTAGCTTGTATAAAATCATTGCTAAAGTCTTGGTTGGTAGGTTGAAAACTGTATAGACCTATGTTATCTCTCAGAACCAATGAGCTTTTGTAGAAGAGAGACAAATTGTGAATCAAATCTTAGTGGCAAATGAATGTATGGCAGCTAAGAAAAAACAAGGTGGCAAAGGTTTGATTTGTAAATTGGACCTAGAAAAAGCTTATGATATGGTGGATTGGTCCTTCCTATTGAATCTAATGGAAAATATGGGGTTAGGTGAAAGATGGAGGATGTTGATTAAGGAATGTATTAGCTCAGGATGTGGATTAAGGATGTGGATGAATGGGGTAGCAAAGGATTTCTTCCGGGTTAAAAGAGGACTAAGACAGGATGATCCCTTATCCCCATTCTTATTCACTTTTGTGGTTGAGGTTTTGAGTAGACAAATCACCAAGGCTGACCAAGAAAACCAGTTTAAAGGTTGGAGGATGGATAGAACAGAAGTGGTGGTGTCTCATTTGCAATTTGCTGATGACATAATCATTTTCTATGAAAGCTATGATGAATCCAGTTTAAGGAATCTGTAAAGATTGGTGGATGAATTTCAACAGGCCTCCAAACTGAAAGTCAATTGGGGAAAAAGCTATGTAGTTGGAATCAACATTGAAGGGGGCAAATCTACTAGGCTGTGAAGTGAAAATTTGGCCTCTAGATTACTTAGACATGCCCTTGGGTGGGAATCCAAAAGCTGAAAGCTTCTAGAAACCGGTGCTAGAGATGTTCACAAAGAAGTTGGCAATGTGGAAGAGAAATTATATATCCTTGGGGGTAAGAATCACATTGATAAAATCAACCGTAGAAAACCTACCCACTTATTTCCTCTCCACCTTTAAGATCCCGGTGAAAATAGCTAGGAAATTGGAGAAAATTATGAGCATAGTTTTCAAGGCGTCTAGGCGATTCTGGGCAACACTAGGGCGCCTCGCCTAGGCGATAAAAATTTTATAATATGAAAAACTGACTTTTGGCTAGTTTCCTAGTTTTGTAAACCATTCAGCATGTATGTTAATTGAAAAATAGCAATTCTCTTTATTATGAACATTAAATTTCCTCTAAAATGTGGCAAATCATCACATTTAAAAGACAAAAAACTTTTATGTATATTAATTTCATTATTTTCAAAAATAATACTACTATAAAAAGTATTAATAGAGCAAATTCATATTAATTAGCAGCTAAAGAAGGTTATTAACTTTATATGATAAATATTCAAGATGGAAAGTAAAATAGAAAAAAAAAAACAAAGATGGAGTTTTTGTTTTATTTAATTAGAGAGAGGATAGAAAAAAATAACTTTATTATTCTATTGTTTCTTTCCCCTTTCTTTTCTTTTCTTTCTTTCTTTCTTTTTCTCTTCTCAAAACCCTTTGATCTTTTAAATTTCAATAGTAAAACATTAAAACAAAATATAATTGATATATATAGCATATAATAAAATGTAAACACATACATTAATAAGATACAGCGATATAAATGATATTATAAAAAGCGCCTGCCTTGTCATTTTTGTCACCTAGGCGGGTGCATAATCGCCTAGGCAGGCACCTAGTTGCTAAAAGTCAAGGCGTTTGGGCGAGGCACCCTGCCAAGGGCACCTAGGCGACGCCTTGACAACTATGATTATGAGGGACTTTTTGTGGGAACCAGGGGATGAAAAGAAAGATCATTTAATGAAGTGGGAGAGAGTTTGTTACCCTAAGAAGCAAGGTGGATTCATAGTTTTCAAGGCGCCAAGGTGAGGCTAGGGGACTAGGGGGCGCCAAGTCGCCTAGGTGATGGAATTTTTATGTGAAAAACAAAGATCCTAGGGTAGTTCCCTAGGTACCATAACCATATTTCTTTAATAATTATTCATGATTTTCATAAGAAAAGTATAAATTTCATATTAAAGTATAGAAAATCAATATATTCATGAGAAGAAAAGGAAGAAGAAAAATAAAATTCAAAAAATATAGGGGCTGAACCCCTTATTTTTGTTATAGAAAAAGAAGAAAATAAAAAGTATTGGTAGTAGTAGTAGAAGAAGTAGTAGAAGAAGAATATATGGAAGAGGAAAATGTGCTGATTAGATAAAATTTTTAGTTCTTTACTGGTTCATGTTTTTAAGTCTTTTGAGAGTTCAATACAGCATTTAGCAATGCTTGTGTTGATTAAACCCTAATAAATAAAAAAAAAGAAATTAGTATATAAACACACAAAATGATTATTTTAGTTTAAAATGTCTATTTTATAATTATAATCTCAAAAAAGAATGAATAAAAAAGTATTTTATAGTAGGAAGTAGAAAATTGTTAGGCGATTAGGTGAGGTGAGCCTTAAAGGGCGCCTTGTTGCCTAGGCGTCACCTTGACAACTATGGGTGGATTAGGTATAGGGAACCTATTAAAGAAGAATAAAGCCCTTCTAGGGAAATGGCTGTGGAAATTCTCTTGTGAAGAAGATAGGTTGTGGCAAAGGGTCATTAAAAGCATTCATGGTGAAGCAAATAACAGCTGGGATGCAAAACTAGCCCCCAATGCAACTCCAAATTCTCCCTGGAAGGCAATCTTTGAGGTATATCCAACCTTTCTTCAATTTATCAGGTTTGATGTTGGTTATGGCAATAAAGTTTTATTCTAGGAAGACCTTTGGGTTGGGGATGTGCCTCTTATGGTCAAATTCCCAGACCTCTACTCCTTATCAAACCATAAAAACAAACCTGTTGCTAGGTTTGGTGTGCTTTCAGATTTAGGGATCTCTTGGGATTTTGGTTTCAAAAGAGGGTTGAGGGAAAATGAATGCGAGTCTCTAGTGCTTTTGATTTCAACACTTGAGAGGGCCTACTTGGACCTATAGCTAATAGTAGAGTTTGTTCCCCAACTTCTGATGGTTTATTTTCCTGTGCATCTTTCTTTGGTTTGCACTCACACTGATCCTATGGGGGTGAACTTCCCAGTGAGAGAAATCTGGTCTAAACCGATTTATCCAAAAGTACAAGCTTTCTGTTGCGAAGTGTTCCTAGGGAAGGTAAACACTTGTGATGTGCTACAGAAAAGGAGGCCAAACAATTGCCTCTCTCCTCATGTGTGTGTCCTTTGTTTGGGTTGTGGTGAAACCCTAACCCACTTACTTTTATCCTGCTCTTTTGCTTCTGGTATTTGGAATGTTGTTTGTTCTCTCTTTAGATGCAAATGGGTTCCCCCACAGGATGTGATAAGTCCATTCAGCCCCTCTTTCCTATGTCAACAGAAGAAAAGAGGAAAGTTCTTATGGAAAGCAACAAGAGCAGCTAGAGTATGGACTATATGGGAGGAAAGGAACCTAAGAATTTTTTCTGGAAAAAGTAAAACAAAGGAGGAAGTTATTGAAGCCATAAAAATCAGAACTGCACATTGGGTGAAGACCATGGAGATACTCAAAAACTACTCCATGAATGAGATCCTAAGAAATTGTGCTGAAGTAGCACAAGCAGATGCACCCAAAGTACTTGTAAGTATGGAATGGAAGCCACCGGCACTGAACAAACTAAAACTGAACTTTGATGGGAGTTCTCTTGGCAACCCAAGAAGGGCAGGCATAGGGGGTGTGTTCAGAAATCATCTGGGTGTGGTGGTGGCACTCTACTCATGACCAATAGGTTTTGGTGACTCAATACAGGCTGAATCTCTAGCCCTACTTCAAAGTCTAAAGATGGCTGAGCAGAAAGAAAACAGACTTGGAAATAGAAGGAGATTCACAATTGGTCATTTCTTAGGCCAAAAACATCACATCTGTACCTTGGAAACTCAAATTTATCTTCAGAGAAATTGACATACTTGCAAGGAGGATCAACTCTCAGTTTGTTGGGTCAAACGGGATGCAAATGGGATGGCGGATAGCCTAGCAAAACAAGGGGCAAATAGATCTTCATTGTAGTGGGTAGAACTGTAGCTGATTGCTGGAGATTGCAGTTTAGATTAATGTCTCTCTGCAATCTTTATCTATTGTAACTAGATTTCTCTGTTATTAATGAAAATTTCTGGTTGATCAAAAAAAACCTTATTTCTAACCAGCTCTTTTGGCCACTCAAGCCTTTCCACACAAAGCCTTCAAGTAAGGTTTTCAAGAGATCAACTTGAAATGGTTCACAAGGGCTCGAGCAATTTCATGTTGATCAATTGTCTTGCCTTCCACTTCTAATTTAGATATGAGATTTTTCCTCCTGTCATTAGCTAAAGCATAGAAGAATATTGTATTTCTGTCCCCCTCCTTTATCTAAGTTTGCCTAGATTTCTGTCTCCAACTTATCTCTTCTTTTGAATAGAATATCCTCTAATTCCTTTCTTAGTCTCCCTCTCTCCTGCTTTCTTCTTTCTCCAAAGATTCCATCATTTTCTTTGTTATCCAGAAGCTCAATATTATTGATTACCCCTTGCTTTTTCTTTTCTAGTCTCCTAAGATGTTGTACATTCCATACCTTCATTGTTTCTTTCAATTCCTTAAGCTTATGCTGGAATTTCATACCCTCTCATTGATCACTAGGGCTACTGTCTGTCCACCATTCCTTTACCTTCTCTCTGAAACCTGGGTGCATACTTGTGAAGGCACCTAGGCTATGCCTAGGTGATGGGATCTGACAGCATAAAATTTAAAGATCCCTACTTCTAAGCTACTTCATTAGTTTTTTATACTAACCAACATACCTGTATACTAATAAAACCATTCAAATGAATAATTAACTATAAATTCCATATGAAAACATAAACATGCCATCATAAATACATCATTTACATAGTATATTAATTTCAATGTTTAATAACAAGAAATGCAGTGAGAAAAGGAGAAAAATAAGGCCCAAAAGAAAATTCTTAAAAGAATAAGAAAATAAAAATGCATGAATAAGAAGACCACTTGGACTGTGTTTAAGGGGCAGAGACCCTATTTCAGGCCAATAAAAAGGTTGAATGCAGCTCAAAAAAGGAGAAAAATAAGGGGATTGAGCCCCTGTTTCGTAAATAAATAAATAAATAGTGCAAAAGTACAAGAAAAAATTTAGAACGTTGAGGCGCAACCCTGTTTCAGAAGAACTTACCTGGAGGTCCTGCACAACTTGGACTGAAAGAATGGAAACTCTTCTCAGTCGTCAGCCTTCCCTGTCTTTTCTTCTCAGTCGTCAGTTTTTCTGTCTTCTCTTCACAGTCATCAGTTTTTCTGTCTTCTCTTCTCAGTCTCGGTTGAAACAATGGAAACTTAGTCGTTGGTCTTCTCTGTCTCTTCTCTTCTCAGTCTCGGTTCAGAACTCAAACCCAAAAAAACTTGTAACATACGCATACTTTTAATAAAAGAATAATTATCTTAATAAAAAAAGTAACATACAACAGGGTGTATGTTAATAAGATAAAAGCAACCAATAAAATGATATAAATATACATAAGAATTAAAAAAATAAAACAAATATATATGGGTAATATGAAAACCATATTGGCGTTAGGCAAGGTGACCTCCAAAAGTTGCCTAGTCGCCTAGGCAACAACTATGCCTGGGTGACAGAGCCACAAGTTCTCAAAATGAAAAGGGGCTGGACCACTTCCTCTTAACTCATCCTTGGACAAGGAGATAGACCAATGGTCAGACGTTATCCTAGGTAAAGCCCTCAATACCAACCCTTCCCAGTGAGCTTCTCAATCCACTGTAAATAAGAATTTATCAAGCTTAGAACAAATTGGGTTTGACTACAAATTCGACCAGATAAAATTACTACCCAAAAGGGGCAACTCCTTTAGCTCGCAAGTATTTATGAACTCATTAAACTTTCTCATACTAGTGGCTACTCTTTGCCTCACCTTATTAGATCCCTCGACAAATCTTATCACATTAAAGTTCCCAGTCCTTCCCACAAACCTCGTATATCTTCTAGCTCCTCCCTCATCTCATTCCTCTCTTTATATCCATTAGGTCCGTCAATGTTTGTTAACACCCATTCAAATCCATCATCCTCTTGTTGGAATTTGATTGTAAATTTCCCCACCAATTCCTCCACACCTTGCAATACATTCTTTTTTCCATAGTACCACCAATCATCCTGAGGATCTTCATGATGGCAAGATTGCCCAACCTATACCCCTGGACCTCCATAGACTTCTAGCCCATCTATCATCAACTGTCGAAAGCTTGGTCTCTTGTAACAGAACAACAACTGGTTTCTCCTTCAGCATTTCTCCTTTTCTAATAAATTCTTCATTTATAAAAAATAAAAAAAGCATTTCTTTGATTAAGGCTCCCTTCCTCGCACTCCCTAAACCTCGAATATTCCAACTAATCAATTTCATCACTCAACTGCAATTTTATAACCCCTTCACCAAGCAACCGACTTATTTGCCCCCTCTTCTTCTGCCCTTCCTCTCACTAAACTCCCTATCTCCCTCCACATCAAGCTTTATCCTCTCTACCTCACTCGTCTTCCTTTCTCTCACCTTCTCTTCGGTTTTGTTAAGCCTTAAATATGTTTTCAAGTCATTAGAATCCTTCCTGGCTTCTCCACAAACTTCTTATTGTGACTTCTTCCTTTTTTTCACCCTCTTTTTTTTTGTCCCCCTATCCATATTGTCTTTTCTTGTGATTGAATTTGCCTCCTCATTGCTTTTTCCATTATTTGCGATTTGATTTTCCTCCAACTCCATCCTCTTCAGATCATCCAATGATTGTTCAATTAACTCCCAAATTCTTTATCCTATCTCTTCTACTAACGCCTAATCCCCCTTTCCTGTGTCATTCTCTTTTGCATCCATAGCTGGTGGCTTGTAATGAGGCCGGGAACCTAGATAACAGGTAGCAGACAGACTCACATTAGTACCCAAAAACAAACTTACAGTCATACCTTGATGGAGAAAGGAGGGAGACTTTGTTTCCTTTCCTTTGTCAGTAAGAGTAGAGTCACAGTCCTTTCTGGGTTGGTCTTGCTAAGAACCAATTTTTGGGCAAGAAGTATCTTGTGATTTCCTTCCTAAACTCTACGTTTTGTCCCTTCTTCGTATTTCCTCGTTACACCTCGGTGCTCCTTAACATCCTCCTTACAGCTCCCTTGCTTAGGATTTCTAACTGAGAGTGATTCTTCCCGCCAACCCTTTAGCAAATCTAACAAGCCATCCTCTTCAAACCACATATGTTCACACCTAAAGGACGGGTTTTTCACCACCACAATCCCTTTGCATTCCAACAAAACCAAAGAGTGATATATGAAAGAGGTCTGGGAGAGCTTACTGGGATAAATTTGGAAAGCTTTCCTCCCAATCTATTGATACTATGAATCTGTCCAGTTTCTCCAGAATAGGGAAATCTTGATTATTTGTCCAAGTGAACTGGGCACCTGTTAGAGGAAAATCTACCGATTCCCATCTTCAAATAAACTGAGAAAAACCTCTCGTCCCCCTACAGCCTCTATTTCCTCCCCTTTTTTCACTAGCAAACCTCATTGCATTGAAATCCCCCCGCCACAATGACCCAAGGAAACTCCTTTTCCCAAATCCCATTCAATTCTTCCCGAAAATCCCCCCTTCTGTTACCTTCATTGGGACCATACACCCCCATAAAAACCCAGCTGAAGCTCCCCTCCATCGATTGGAAGAGAATGGAAATAGAGAAATATTACCCTTAACTACCTCTCAAGAAAAATAAAATCTTTAGATCCCAAATGGTCAATAAACCTCATGTTGTCCTCTTAGTTGCAATATCCTCCCAAAAGCAGTCCCTCTCCCCACAAACCTCTAACCACCCCAGAGCTTAGGTCCTCCATCTTTGTCTCTTGAACACAGAGGATTGTTGGGCTCCACTTCTCCAAAAAGCCCCTAGCCACCATCCTTCTCCGACCTGAATTGAGCCCTCTGATATCCCAGGAGAAGATTCTAAATTGGTCCATTTTCTTAGAGCAAAAAGAATTCCTTTTCTAAAAACTTGAACCTTTTCTTTTTCTTTCCCTTTTTTTCTTTAAAAAGTGCCTCGAAAACTATTTTTAGTGCCCTTTTCTTCCTCCTTTGCCTAAGGGTGCCGAACTTCCCGCCTTGTCGCTCAAGCCCCATATGAGCCTAAACAACTCTCTACTTGTTTTCCTTCCTTTCTAGCATCTGTCTTTCGATCTCAGAAAGTAACAAAATTGTTTCTGCTTCCAGCCTTGTCGTTCAACCCCCACAAGAGCCTAAACAACTCTCTACTTGTTCTTCTTCCTTTTTTACGTTTCTCTTCTAGTGTCTATCTTTCAATCTCAGAAATCAACAAAATTATTTTTGCTTCCATGCCTTTAAAA
This sequence comes from Nelumbo nucifera, assembly GCF_055504915.1. NCBI lineage: Eukaryota > Viridiplantae > Streptophyta > Magnoliopsida > Proteales > Nelumbonaceae > Nelumbo > Nelumbo nucifera. The sequence continues at coordinate 55,110,549 of NC_142653.1, forward strand.
GAGACCCCAAGAAATTCCCCAAAGGCCAAAAGCTTCAACAATACCCAAGGAGAAACTTCACCATTCCAGTCTTATTGATCTTCCACCAATGCTCCATTTCCAAAACAAACAGTTTGTCTTTGTTCCATTGGAGGCCAACTATCCACTGGGAGCAAAGCAACCAGGCTTACCACTAAAAGCGTCGTCTCCTACTACTACCTCTTCAAAGGAACAAGGGTTCAAACTTTCTCCTGGCTTCCCTTCTTACACACAAGGACCATAACTTGACTCACCTTTTTCGATCAGTGACTAACAAGGTGATCTTCTTTGACTTTGGGAGCTCTGGATTTCCTTGGGCACTAATAAGTTGGTTCCAGCCTCTGCTAAGACCGAAATGGGCTCACTAGCTACTACCAAAACATTAGGATCACCCTGAAGTTGAGTTCAGGTCGGATCAGAAAGGGGCTTTTCTGTTGGTTTGGCCAAAACCTGATCTGCTTCTCTTTGTCTAAGCCAACTACGAGAGTTTACACATGTCCCTCTTCTACTGCCACCGCTTACATGCCTAGACCGATCCCCTGACCACGTGCTACTCCTATGTGTCCTGATAGAACTACAAGACCTATAATATCGAGGTTTTCTCATCCTACTTCCGCCTTCCCTCCTTTTGAAACCCCCCCATCATTTCTAACCTGGCTAAACACTTTTCCACCACAAAGTTAATCACCTTTTCTTGTTCCAAGTTTGAAATTTGAATCAAGTTGCTTTTCTGACAACAAATGTCAAAGCTATTCACGTTACCTTTAGACGACCAATGGTCCTTAGCACAATCTTTTCTTCCCTGCTTTGTAAGTAACTCTTGCTCCCTCCTCTCTCCCAGGTGCCACGTGGCAACCTAACCTCTGTTGCACCCCAAACAACCTTTGGTCTTCTCCAGATTCCAGAAACTGCAACAATGCCGGTGCCAGAGTTGTGTCTTCCTCAACCGAGGAGAGGTTAACCATTACCACTTCTTTTCCTTTGGTTTCTCTCTTAACTTCGACTGAAATGCTTTCCCCTGCTAGAAATTTATGGATCCAACATTCCTCTGCCTCTATCACTTCCCCATAATCCAAAGTTGGAGCCACTACCTCAAGAAGAATTCCAGGCCAAATTGTAACCACAAAAACCTTTTCCCCATCAACCACACTTACCGCTGACGGTGGAAAGCCTTTCCAGGACGCTTTCACCCTAATACATTCCACCGTTTCTCTTGCCTCTACTGTGTTGTCTATATCCAAGTAGCCTCTGCATAAGTTTCCAATTTTCCTCACCAGCTCCTCACTCCACAGGTGGAGTGGAAGACCAAAGATTCTGAACCAATACAAGTCGGGAAAGCCAGTCTCCCTCTGCCAACAACCTTCTGATTCCTCCCATGGATACAGGTGAAGCAAAGCTCCTCCAACATTTCTAGCACCCAATCTAAGAACTCTTCTCACTTTCTCCAATGACAGAAGAATAAAGAGAAACTTGTTTTTGGCCATTCTCCTCACCCTTACCCCCTAAAGAAACGTCCCAATATTTTACAGCCCAACATTGTAGGTCTTCAACTGAGAAGTTCATCTCCATTAATACCAACAATGCAAGCCTCCAGAAACTTCAATCATTACAGTTCTCCTTCTCCATCTGGAACAAGGTAGAAGCATTTTGAACCGACTTTTAGGTTTACTCTCCCCTCCTTTGACCAAGACAAGAGTTGAGCCTTCTCAGCATATGAGAAAGGCCTTTCTTCTACCTAAAAGTTATTACAAAAGTTTTCCACTCTGCCACTGTGCCTATCTTCCCTTTTTTCCAGCCAAGCAATCGTCCCAAAGCTCTCTCCCCTATATATGAGTCTTTCCCTTCCCGGAGCTACCCTCCTTTCTAATCTAACCCCCTTGAAAGTCGTCGGAAGATTCCACAGTGAAGATATAGTCTGTCAACGACGGCTAACAAAGCTATCGGCCATCATCCAAACAAATACCAGGAACTGCCAGTGGCTATCAGTTCCAGTCAGCAACCATCATGAAGTCGTATTATTCACCAATCTAACTTTCTCTCCTCTGGATCACTTCTCTCCACCACCTGTTCCCAATCAACACTAGAGAGTTTGAAAACACAGAAAGGAGGTGAAATACAACAATTTGGTTTTCTTTTTTGCAAAAGATTGCAAGTATTGATCTTTTTTATTTTAAATGGCATGTTTCCCAATAAGAGCCCTAATTCTAGCAGGGACAAGAACCCATACCAAAGAGACTTAAAAGGAAAGGGAGGTGAAGGAGAAGAAGAGGAAGAGAGTGTTTTGAAGATCGAGGAACAAGAGAAATAACCCAAAGGGGAAATTGACCAAATACAAGACTCAAGACTAGATGGTCCAGCTGATAAAAAAAAGGACCGGATGGATCCAAAGAAACTCCTCCCATGAGAGATAAATCCAAATACATTTCATCCGGTATTGTCTGTGCAGGAGAGAGATCTCATTTTTCTCTCTATCCAATTTCTCTCCCACTTTATTCTCTTTGTTGTAATTTAATATGAGCACCTCACGTGCAGAAACCTTTTCTATGTCACAGTTGGAAGACCAATCCACTAGTTCATATCCCCACCCTTGAACCTCCACGGTAATGAAAATATATGGTGCTGCTTGATCAAAATGCTAAGTCCATCCAAATATGAAACACCACATCAAATTAAATAGAGTCCAATCCACTAGTCCATATCCCCAACTAGCCAGATAAACTGCACACTCACGGTAAATGCTAAGTCCACCAAAATGTTGGAGTAGCTTACCACAAATATGAAACACCACATCAAATTAAATAGAGTTCCAAATGTGCTGCAGAGTCTAGACCAAGGTAAAGCAACAAGTTGTCTCTTTCAGACAGTTGGCTAATAGGTTGGCAATGATAAATAATAAATGCAAAGAACAAATGCAAGAAATTTGTATAATCAGCAAATACACAACTTAATACAGCATAATCTTAACAAGAAAAGATTGTTATTTATCCATCTCCCACATTAATAGTTTTTTTATAGATATCTCCCACATTAATACTATTCATTCCATTATGTACGGACGGTATTATAACTTCACAAAAGTAATAATATTTTCTTAGTGATAGTTCAGTAACATCAGATAAAATTTATGGATGATTGAGGAATTGAACATCAATGCATTCCCACTCCCAAATCTATTGCTCTAGAAAAAAGCTCAAATTGTGTTTCTACATCCCAAATTGAAATTTCAAAAAGTTAGGACAAAAGGAGAGGTTGAACTAAACAAGTATTATCTGCATAGAATGGCAAAACAAATACCAGAAAATTTGTGACGCTTCAGCCTTCTCCTTGAATCTGCTTTTCTGTCAGAGCTAGATTTCTTTGCAAGTCGACCAGCATTAACATTTACAAGCCTGGAGTCCCTTTCCTCAAATTCATTTGTGAAAGCTTCATCCAAAACCTTAGCCTCCCTGGTTTCAGAATCAAGGGTATCAGAAGGCAATCCACCATCATCATCCTGAGCTTTTTCTACAACAGAATGATCTTTATCATGTTCTGGATCATCATATTCTTCCATGCGAGAATCTTGAGAATCAATACCATCATTATATTCATCATCAGAATCAACATCTTCATCATGCAATCCTGAGTCAACACCATGAGGTGTGTCACCTCTTTTGCTATTGTCCTGTCCTGACTGTCCAACATTCTTCAGAGAAGCCTGGTATTCTGCTTCATAAAGTTTCAGTTCATCACGCCCAGCTTCATTATACAATCCTGCACTTGTACGATCCAAACTATGCTTCCCATTTGACTTCTTCCTGGTACTATTAACGGGCTTTTGCTTACTGCTACTCCTCTCTTTCGTAGCCGCGTTTTCATTGTCTAGAGGTCGATTACCATCACCACCACTGAGCTCTGATACATCCTCATTGTATTCTTCATCCCTTCTTCTGTCATCCCTATCCCAGTATCTTGAGTCCCTACCATGCGATACAGAACCATGACCAAACTTGAGGATTCTCGGAACCCTGGTCCGTGTTACATTTGTGAGAAAATCTAAGTCATTCTTCGCGTCATCATCCTGATTATCAGACCTGTTCAATTCTGCACAGCGCATTCCTTTCTAGTCATTTAACAGGTAATTGCAGTAGCCCGTCCGAATGCTCGATTAACAAAGAGAAACAAGAACGGGGAGGAATGAGGGCTGATGTTCAAAACTAGAAATATACATGTAATGAATTTGTATTTACTGTGCAAATAGCAACTATGTTCATCAAATGAGAAGTAGAAAAGCAAGACAAAATCACTGAGAGTTTGCACTTCTTCCCCGCCAGAGTTGGATCTAAACAAAGAACAGCCATAAATGACTAAAACTTTCCCATTTTAAACAGATTCTTTCACAAGTTCTGTTTATTCTGTTTAGAAGAGGATTTAGCCATTTTACAGATCAAACAGAATTAGGGGCAAAAGGATAGCCATTTTTAAACAGAAATAAGTCCAATTTTAGAAAGTAAAAAAAAAAAATCGAGCAGTTAAAAGGAAAGCACTAATGAATCAAAAGTCAAGAGAAATCAATCCACCTTTATCTCTGGAAACGTAATTATAAGCGAAGAAGGTGACTACGAGGACGAGAGACAGAATCACAATGACTGTGCCGATCGAGATCTTCCAACTCTTGTCAGAGCGACCGGATCTTCGTGCTCGACCTTGTTTGTGCGAGACCCGAATGCCAACCGAGACCTGGTCCGGATTCGAGCTTCCATTGCCGTGGTGGAAATCATGGCTTCGGACTGTGAATCTATCCGCGCCTGCTTGCCTGTACTGAGCCATTCCAACATTGTTTTCACTAATCTGAAACTTCGATCAAACCACAGAGGTTTATTGTTTTCTAATAAATGCTCTCCATTTCAGGATTCTAGGGTTTTCGATTCTCCAAGACTCCAACTGAGGAGATCAGAGTCAGACTCTCTCTCTCGCTCTCTTCCTTGGTCTCGCTTTCTCTTCGTTCTTACAATTTACTCTGTTAGTTGATTTTTTTATTTTTATTTTAATTCTATTTTCATCATCACAATTCACAAGAGCCGAAAAGGCATGAGAAAGAAGACAAGAAATTGAGCGTTGCAGCCGGCGATTAATACCTGAATGAAACGGCGATTATTTACATAGGTCGCGTAGTAACAATTGGGTGTTTTGGTTCAGCTGGATATCACATTGGCGCCCGACACAGCGCGCCCCACAGAAGCCCCATAACACATCTGAACGGTGTATCGGGAACATCTCCCAATTATAAGTACTGGAGATAATTACCCATGGGCCATGCACGCTGAGATGTACTAGTGGGACGCTTGTGGGGTGCGCTTTGAAGAGCGCAAATGTAAACTCGTTCAACTGTTATTTGGATACGTACATAGAAGCTCTTAGCTTGCCACGTGTATGATTATCAGAAGTTGGGACCCAACACTAAGCAGGTCCCACATGTATGACTTCTAAACATATCTGGGTTTCCACGTTGGAAAAAAACTGAATTTTAGAAAATTTTCAATTTTCAAAGGAGTTGGTCTATGGATGATCATCTGCCGGGCCTAGCCAGGCTTAGCACATACTGTATATACCCAGGCCAGGACTGAAATATAAGCACAAATAACGAGCGCAGGCCAGGCTTATTGGGAGGGGTGGATTGGATATCGTCTTAACTAGGGCTGTTCATAAGAAGGCCCAACCCGACCAACCCAAACCGATCCAACCTGAGTAGGCTGGGTTTTCATCAGCATCGGTCGGTTTCGGGTTGGGTAAAACCATAAACCGATATATCGGGTCGGATTCGGTTTTTTTATGTGAAAATCGAAATCGACCCGAACCAAACCGAACCAATTAGTTTTCTAGTTCGGTAGTTCCTAGTTTCCTACTTAACTAGTCTTCTACTAGAATTAGAACAACCCTATCTTCTAGTTCTTATTTAACTAAATTGCATCTATCATAATTTCTATAGTCTTTTACACCAAATAGGCAACCCATTAGGCAATTACAATTAGAATTAGGTGTCCTTCTAGTTCTTGGCTTCTCTATCATTTTTGTACAGGAGCAAAACCGAAACCGACCCAATCCAACTCAAACCGACCAGGTCAGTTTTGCCTATCAGTGGGTCGGTTTCGGTTTTCACCTCATGTAACCCGACCAGGTCGGGTCGGTTGGGAAAACCCCTGTAAACCGACCCAACCCGACCCGTGAACAGCCCTAGTCTTAACCTTTGACATTTTTTCCTATAAAGTGTCGTGCTTTTAAATTCACATTTTCACACTTATCCATAGGATGGTCAATGGACCAGTTTTGGATTGGACCCCATTTAAACCAAATTAATTTAAACAGATTGGACAGACCAACAAGACATATTGAATTAGACCAGTTCAGACTTAACGGTATTGAATTGGACCTAGACCATCTACAATGAATTTCTATTGGATTTGGTTGGATTGAGCCAATATCTAGTCCATTGATAAAAAGATAAGAATGTAGGTGTCAATGGACCATATTTAGTTTGGAACCAATCTAAAGTAAGACAAATTTGAATAGATTAGACTGTCCAAACATTGAATTGGAACGGTCCAGAATGTTCATTGGATTGGATTGGACTTGGTCCATTTGTAATGGACTCACATGACTGGATCAGATTGGAGAAAATCTAGTCCAATTGGCAATCCTACTTATCTGCCTGAGATATTATTGTTACACCAAGTAATGACCCTTGGTCTCTTACGAGCCTAAAAAATTGGGCCCAGTCTGACATGAAGCCTTTTGGTCCTAATACAAACCAATGCCTAGAGACAAAACTTAGGCCAAAGTTTGGAAGCTTGGTTAGACTATTTTCAAACCTAGATCTATTGTTCATTTGAAATCAAAAATCACTTTTTCATATAAATGAAAAATAATGGGTTTTATAGATTCAATTAATATTATATTTATGAATGTTTTGTAAACATTTTTTATTTTTTTGTAAATACAAATACATTGTTATTTAATGAAAACTAAAATATTAATTGATAATTATAAAAATTATAAGATATATATCATGCACAAATTTATAAATTTTAAGTACTAAAATAATTATTTTATTATTAATATTTTATTCTATAAATTTCTTGAGATTAAAATCATCTGTTGATGTAAATGTGGATATGATAGATTATTTATTCTATTTGTTTATAAAATACTAATTTTTAACATTATTTCTTTTCATTTTTAGTTGAAGCTATTAAACATAAATATATATTACTTGTTTGGATTGCATATAGACACAAGAGTTAATACAAAACATTAGATGGTTTAGTAGTTTGAAGTTGTGTTAAGAGTTTTAGTGTTTGGTGCTAGGTTCAAATTACACTATAAGCATTAATACAATTTTTCTTAATGGAAAGACATTGTGTATCGATCTCAACATTTATATTCACTAGTAAGTGTCAATTCTATATGATGATAATAATAAGAATAATGTATCAAAATTTTTCTATAAAGTTCATGTATTTTTTATTTTTTTATATTCTTGTTTTTCACTATTAATCTGATGCAGATTGCAAAATTCGAATCTGATTACGTAAGCACCTCATATTGGGCTACAAAATTTTGGCTGAACTTTTGAACATGTATAACTTGGTGTATACTTTTGGCTGAACTTTTCTTTTTTGTAATGTTTTATCTTCTTAGTGTATACTTTTTCTCTTTATTTATCAAAAAATGTAAGATTTAAAAGAAGGGGAATTGAATGAGGTGAAAATTGTAGTTCAAACTACATTTTAAACATCACAATTAAATAGGGATGAATTTCAAAGAAGGGGTATTTTAATCAAAAGAAAGTTTCATAATTTTATTTATTTTTAACAGTAGTGTAAAAATGGTGTTATAGATGTGTTCAATTTTTCTATAACTTTTTATTTCTATGTATGTAAAAATAATGTTATTTACATTTATTTTTTGTTTGATGTGTTAAATATATGATATTGTACATGTTCCCAAATGTTTTTATTTAATTATGACATTAAAGGTTGACAATTTTGACCCAAAAGTTGAACTATTGATCTTCTCTAAATAGGAAAATAATTTCATTTTTGGTTAGTTTTGGATTATGTATTTTATTTTCATCATCGACAAAAATAATTCTTGTTTATTATACTTATTTTTTTTTAATTTGATTGATAAAAAATTATCATAAATGTGTCTATTTTTTCTATATTTTTGTAATTTTCTATATTTGTTTATATTTAAAATTTTTATTATCAAACTATAACTTCATGGGTTGGCCTATTTAATTTGGATAGTTGAATTGCATAGTCATCACTTGGATAAATAATGATTTTTTTTTATTAAGCTTTAAAATATATGGGTTTATATTGTTAAAAGTAATGGACATAGATCTAATTAGTAGCATTTATTAGTGAAAATTAACTTAAATGTGGGGTTTAATAAGAAAGAATGGGAATTAATACCTTAAACATAAGAGTTAATGAGAGGGGATTAAATGAGCTAAAAAGCATTAATTGAAACTACATTTTCAACCTTCATAATTAGAGATTGACTAAATAACAAATGTAGGCATTTTAGTTAAGAAAAGTTCCACACCCTCATTCATACTGTTTATAATACTATAGATATGTACCACCATTGCCACTAATCCTTTTTCTCTCTTTCACAATGTATATTTTGATTTTACAACTCTTGTAGATGTTTCATCTAGCTTGATTCTTGTATTTTCACTAGCTTTTATTTGAATATGTTGGCCTCTAACATCATTGCCATAGTCTTAGGATCCAATTGAGTGCCAAGTCAAAGTCCTACCTCCATGCCATGGTTCAAAATTTTGATACGATATGCCTTGTATCAAGCATGTTGTATTGTATTGGTGGCTTCCTGATACGCCTATTTATAGGTGTTTTGAGAACCCCCATTCTTTTTAATAAAAAATACATGTTCAAAAAAAGACCCAAAACCAAATTTTGAAAAAAAAAACTAAAAAAAGAAGCATAAAAATGTGTTATTTTAAGTATTGAAACACCACTACCAATACATATATAGGGGCACATAGATATTTTGAACCTTGCTCCATGCACCAGTTTGAGTGAACACTATAGCTTAATATGAAGGTCACATTGTGTGGTTGTCATTTTATTTTTGGCTATATTTTTGGATTCTAGCATCCATACCATATAGGTTATTACATTGGTGTTATCTACTTAGGCTTCACAAAACATTATTAGAAGCTTAAATGGCTTCATGCAAGTTATACTTATTTTTGTCAATGAGCAACTCAAGGTTTCATTGTGATCCATGCGTTGGATTTGTCTTTGAAATCTTCATCCTCTTTGGGCCTAAAAGAAGCATGTGTTAGATGGTTGTGGGGGCACTTGAGCCCATCTCTTTTTATTATTATTATTGTTTTTTAATTCATGTGTCACATTCGACAAAACTAGCAATATAATTCTGTAGGTTGCATAGAGTTCAAGATAAGTATATGAGAATTCTATGGTAAAACGGAAGGATGAGAAAAAACCTTCATATTTCCCATCACACACAACTGTCTCATTTGAAAATCTTTTTTTAGAAATTTCTATTTTGAGTTGAATTAGAATAGGGTTCTGGGCTTCTAGCTAGGCTCAATATAATTATACCCAACTAAGGGTATTTGAGTTGTAAACACACCATGCTAATTGAACATCAAATACCTAAGATATAAAGAAGAAGAAGAAGAAGAAGAAGAAGGAATATGCTAGACATTATCACAATCACAAATTACAATAGCATATGAATGTGCTTACCAAAAAAACATAATAGGAATATGCTAATAAACGTAAAAAATTAATTAAAAATTAAAGAAAACTAATATTTTTTTATAATTACATTTATTAGTGAAATCATAAATGAAAAGATAAATAAAAATTAATCATAATCACTAAAAATTAATTTCATTAAAAACAGTATTTAAAAAGCAAAATTATACAAACTAATAGAAACAAAATCTATTGTATATTACTAAAATGCAATTGTTAATGTGAGCATCCACTTTCCATTCTTCCAAGTAATTTTTTTCTGATTTTACAATCTATTTACATTTTTTAGCATAATCTATATGGCTACGCATTCTACTATCTAACACTTTGTTTTATTTAAATTTTCAACAAAAATTTTGGAAGGTATGATCATACAAGGCATAGGGGATAATATATTTTACTAATTTAAAGTCCACTTGAACTTTACTTAAAAGTAATAAAATTAATAATGTTTAAGTTGAACTTGGTTCAATTCAGTTCAATTGAAAAAGTCATAGTTACTTCTACTTTAATTTCTTTTAAAAAAGCTCGTGCATCGCATGGGTTCTAACTAACTAAGATATATATATATGTACATCATCTTATTCAAATATATATACAAGAATCGGATTGAGTTAGATCAAGCAAGGGAGGATCAAAGAGAGTGAAAAAAATTATCAAATAGGCTAAGAGGTGCAATGACTGTGCAATCATAAAGCATTTATACAGTTTTTTACAGACATTGTCATGGATGAAAACGATCTAATAGTATTATTTCTCTCCATTGTCAAATTCCAAGGTATTCTCCCCTTAAAATCTGGTCAAGCATCAGAATTTGCACTCTCATACTTTTGCACCAATGGCTTCATTTGGAAGGAGTACAAATACAAATATGTACTGTACAAATTCATACAAAATAATACAAAATATAAGGTTTTGCACTCTATATATTTATATTTGTACTCCTTCCAAATGGAGCCATTGGTGCAAAAGTATGAGAGTGCAAATTCTAATGCTTTTTTTTTTCAGATTTTGCATTGTTTCATTTGTTTGCACTTCAAATGAAGTAAAACAAAACCTGCAAGTAAAGTAAACCCCATAGAGAAAGTAAATAAAAGTTGCATTATTCTCATTTGCTCATTCATGCATTTGTACTAGTGCAAATGAATTGCATTGCAAATAATGGAGCTTGTTCCATTTTTATATTTTGTGTATATTTTTCTTATTTTTTATTTTTAGTTTTTCTCATTAATTAATATATATATATATATATATGTATGTATGTATGTATGTATGTATGTATGTATGTATGTATGTATGTATGTATGTATGTATGTATGTATGTATGTATGTTTAAAAAAATTACGAAAATCATATTTTTTTGTTAAGTAAATGAGACTACATAACAAGTAGCCCATCCCTCAACCCTAATGATGACGAGAATATTCAATCCCAAATCTCCACTACTACAACCATCCAGTGGCCTTACCAATTGTGTCATAGCCTCCTTCCTTGAAGCCTCATGTTTTATTAAACATTTGTTATTCAAATAAAATAAGACTGGATATGTATTGAATATCTGGTTTCTTTTCCAAAATTGAATTAATTTGAACCTAGGCCATGAAAATTTTGTTAGGCTCAGTTTGGAAGGAGTGCAAATGCAAATACGTAGTGTAAATATATACAAAATACAAGGTTTTGCACTCTACATATTTGTATTTGTACTCCTTCCAAACTGAGCCTTAAGTTCTAATTGAATTGAGATATTAAACACATCTTCCAAATCAAATTGGGATATAACCCCTATTTGAATTGAATTTTATTTATTTGCAATCTTATAAGAAAGAATTCCTTAATCCTTACAATAATAAGAATAGCTACCTTTCTCACTTTCCACATAGCATTTGAATGATACTTTACCTACTAGAAAGTTCTTATTCATTCTTACCTAACACCACGGGCTGTTAACTTATCCATTTTTATGTACTTTTAAAATTGCAAATAAAAAATTAAAACCTTAGACCAAGTCAATTTAGGGAGTGTTCAAAACATGGTTGATTTTGTTCTCAAAAACAAAAAACAACATAATAGCAAATTTATATTGATTTTGTTGATGTGACAATTATTTTTGTTTTAAACAAAATCAACCATATCATCAAACACCCTTTAGTTACCTGGTAGCTAGAACCAAGATTTTCTAGCAGTATCTAAGGCTATATCTGGTTAGATAAGAAATAAGTGAGAAATAGGAAGAGGGAAAGTTAACAAATTTTGTAAAATTCATTAAGGCCATGTTCACTTTTCGGTTAGTTACTTATCTGGGTAAATGCAGTTACCTAGGTAAATTTTTCTTGGGAAACACTTACCTAGGTAAATGCATTTACCCATGTTCTTTTATTTTCTCATGTAAATAAGGCAATGACAATTTTATCCATAAAAATCCATTATTAAAATGGGCATTTTTGTCCCATTCAAGTGTTGGCAACTTCCCCCTAGGTGGGAAAGTTATTTACCCACCTAGGAGATGGGTATCACTTATCCGGATAAGTAGTACCCGGGAAAATAAACTTTCCTTGGTCCTCACATAAATCTGAAAAAAGAACATGGGTTCTTGGTCAATGGGAACCAAAATCCCATTGACCAACTTTCCCCTCTCAAAAATAGAAAAAAATGCCCCCTAAGAACTTCCCCTTCAACTTTTTATTTATCTCTTATTTTCTAACCAAACACAGTTTAGAGCTTGCGATTCTAAACCAAATCACCTAACTTTTGGTTGTGGTATTGGATGTTTTGACCCGTTGGTAAGTAGTGGATTTAAACATCCAATACACATTAAATTAACAGCTTATTGGGGTATTGAGATCCATTGTGATCAATATACTTATATAAAGGGAATATAAATAGCCACTAGTTTGGCAAAAATATTCATTTCTAATAGTTGGGAACATAGAATAGACATTAGAAGTAGCCACAAGCATGATTTTATCCTTTAAATATATCTTTACATCATATAGAATAGTTTTCCCATTATATTTTCTAATGATTCCATGTGAGTTAATAATATTAAAATGTAAAAATTATATAAACCCCCTATGATTTTTGACAATACTACAAGCCTCCCTTGTGTTCTAATTGAAACAAAAACTTTTTCTATTGTTTTGAAAAATGGTGCAGCTTTTCAGTAGTGCAGATACCAAAATTACCAAAATGCTCTTATTACCATTAAGGCATTATCATACACTATAAAATTCTAACTTCACTTTTATTTACTTAAAGGTGTATATGGGCTAGGCCGCTTATGGGCTAACACAACCTGTAGCTATAGTGACGGGTCAACCCGCCAACTATAGTGATGGCTAAGCAGGGCCAAGGGTTTCTGGTCCATGACTCGGTACGACACGACCTGACCTATGGAATCTAACCATTTTATAGTTGTTACAACAATTATGTAGAGAGATAATGAAAAAAAAACACCCCCAGCAACAGTAAACAACTATTGGGGGTATTTCTGTATTTTTCTATCCTCATCTTCCTATACTTCAAGTTCATCTTTTAAGTGAATTTAATTTACCCTAGTGGAAGGCATAGGAACATTATTATCATGTACTTGCCACTATGGCATATGCTACTGCACCATTGGTGTTCATAATAGCATCGGATTCCTGTTTTCGTGTAGGAAATAGGGTGCTAGATGAGAGGAGGAGCTGAATGACAGATGAAACATTGGAAATATATATTTGTTTGAAAGATTGGTTAGGTGTAGAAGATGAATTGCAAAATAAAGGAGTATATGACACATCATCCAATGTATCATCAGAAAAAGGGGAAAGTGGGACTTGAAGAAATTTTTTATATTATTGTATATTTTGAGATTTTCAATTTTATTTGTACCTTGTAAAATTTTCCAGTTCATTTGATCATTTTATATTTTTGTTGTATGAATTGATTATTCATATGGAATAATGTTTTAAGAAGTTTCTTTTCAAATTATTGTTGTAATCATTGAATTTGTTATTTATTCCTTAAATTTTCAAAATTTTTTATAAATTTTTGAGTTTTTTTATTTTTTGTAGTGAAAACAAAAAAAGAACAAAAATATGAAGATGAAATAATACGGGCTGGCTTGGCCCAAGGGCCGTCAGCTATGGGCTCAGGCTCATACTGGGCCCCACTCTTAATCTACACATGGGGCTAGCACAACCTACTATAGTGCGAGCAGCATGAAAGTGTGGGCCATACTAGGCCAACATGGCCCACATTACACCTCTAACTGTAAGTGTTGTGGTGAGGCTACGCATAGGGGTCTCCTTGAAGGATAAAGGAAGACCGGATGCAAGGGGTAGACTAGGGCAAATGTGAATGATAAGACGATGATTTCATTATGAGATGGGCCCTTATTTATATGGAGAGATTGCAAGGACCTGAAAGGAATGAGCCAAAAGCATTTGATTCCCACTAGGAAAGGGAATATTTGATTCGTTGTTAGTTGTCAGGGAACACTGCTAGGGTTTCGCCATGTGTTTTATGAGATGTCTTCGGGACGAACTTTCCTTTTGTTCGAGGATTCTCATAATCTGCGTGTGCTACTTCCTTTCATGACCCATTTAACCATCATGGCACTAAGGATGGGAATTTTCCCCATTTCCCATGGGATCCGCCCCGAATGGGGCAGGGATGGGGATGATTTTCCCCCCGCGGGGACAGGGATGGGGAAATTTTCATCCCCGTTAGTGGAGACGGGGGCAAGGACAGGGAGAGCACTCCTTACTCCGCAGGGACCCCAATCCCCGCCCTGCGGAATCCCCACTAATATATATATATATATGTACATATACATTTATATATTAATATTTTTAAAAATATGGTTGAATATGTTTGAATCTTTTCTATTGGTATTATAAATTTTAATTATTTTATTTTTATTCCTTTTAAATAAAATAAAAACTAAAATAAAATGGATAACATTATAAAAAATCACGGAGAATGAGGATCCCGTGGGAACGGGGATCAGGATAACTTTGTCCCCGTTAGCAGGGACGAGGACATGAATGGAGATGGGGATTTTCACGAGGACGGGGATGGGGAGAGGCTCCCCGTCCCTGCCCCACCTCGTTGCCATTCCTACATGGCATGAATAATGTCATCATTTAGTGGTCATGCCTTTATTAGGCCCATGGGCATCTTGTCACGCGATAATTTAAAGATGCATGTGCAACTAATATTTATTCCCAGTTTACAGTGTTCAACATTTGTCGCGGTTCTACATTGGCTTTGAACTCATCGTAGTTTCGCACGTGTCTAAAATTCATCGCAATTTTGTTTGTGTTTAAGGTTCATCGTAGATTTGTGCATACCAAAAGCTCATTGCATGTTTACACTAGCCAAAGTTCATCGTGACCTATTTCGAGTACGAATTTGTCACAGTCATACAAACTCATCGCAGACATCCGATGAGTTATGAACTCATCGCAAGCATCCGTATGGTATTAATTCGGTATCCTCTATACTTTAATAGTCTGAGCGATCACTATGTATATATACTAACTTTATTTGACAACTTTCAAAAGAGTAATTCTCTATACTTTTTTTAAGGTGGAATAAGGTAAAAAGGATGAAGTGAAATAAAAAGAAGCGAATTTGTTCTTTTGGGGTATTTTAGTAAATGTATGTTTGAACGAAGTTGGTCAAGGAAAGATTTAGTATTATAAAATATTTAATGCATTATACCAACGAGAAAATCTATGATGCTAGAAAGACATGGTAAATAAAGAATTTTAATCAATCAAAATCCACGTATGAATTTTGATAAATACCACTTGATGGGTTACCACATTTATGATATCAGTTGATTTGTCACAAATTTTTCGGATACTAGTCATCAACATTTCCAATCTAGAAACTTAACAGAAAAGAGGTATTTGCACTTTTTTTTTCCAAAATTATAGAAAGATTTTTGTTAGATCAAAATATTGGAGAGGTTTATACGATTGTAAAAAAACTATGGGAGGTTTTATAATTTTCCCAAATAAAATTTGGAAAAATAAATCCTAAATAGATCAACTAGGCAGCTTCCTTGTATGGTTAACCATATTTCTGTCGTTAAGAGTAATGATGTGGCTAATCTAGATAATTCATTCGATTATAGATTCTTTAGAGTTGCCATATGCTAATGTGTTAACATATATTAGTCTTTATCACTTTAAATTGTGAATGTTTAAATTAAAAAGAAAAAAAAAATTCAAGAACGTGCTTATTTTAACAATGGGCTAAGGGATGCATTGTGTCATTTGTGCCCTAAAGCATATTGCCACTGAAAAATTCCTAAATCATATATGTTTCTTCACTAAACATCTTAAATAGCAAAGAGTCTCTCTCCTAAACTTTTTTTGGCCAAATTCCTAGACCAATAACAATTCTGCTGTCCATTTTGCATTTCGTCTCAAAGTCTCTAAATTTTGGTAATACATCAAGAATGTATATGAACCGATATAGTTAGTTGAGAATGAAATTTGTTATGATAGTAAATGACAAAAGTGTAGTGAATAATTGCCTCTTTTATAGTAGATTAAGGGAGCTTTTCTTTTTGTCAGTGATACTACAAAAGCACATGGTGTACCATAAAGACTAGGGAAATGAAATTCACTTTAGATCTATCATTATTCCTTTTAAAAGATGCAATTAAGGAGAAAGGGAATGAGGAAACAAAAAGAAATGAAAAGGGGAATCCATAGGATCAGGCTATCCAATTTTAGAATAATGGTCACCATTGCTGACCATTATTGGATCTACCATGCTTATTCTTCAGGTCATATTGTGCAATTTCCCTTGTACTAGTGCAAAACTATGGGAATACAAATGAGCTGGTGTAAATTCTGATTTACTTTTATGCTAAGTCTTTCTTTTGTTTGAATTGCAATTGAAGTAAGATAAAATCTAAGCAATTAAAATAAAGCTCAAAGCAAAACTGCACCAGAATTTGCACTTTTTCTGTTTCACTCCCATGTCATGCATTTATATTAGTGTAAATGAAATTTTGCTGCAAACAACTGGGTCCCCATGTGATGAATTGCTTATCAATATTACTTCTTGTTGTTACTATTTGACTGTGTTTGGAAATGATGCAAATAGAGTGTAAATCCCAGTTCAGGGTAAATTTGCACTCTGGTTCACTTTTGCTTGTATTTGGAAATATTACATTATGCATTGACAAATGACAGATCAATGCATATTTACATTGATAATAAGATGTAAAAGTACATCAATAAAAAAGAAGTGAATTTGCATTCAAGTGAGTTTTTGGTAAAAAAAAATCATATACTTTATTGAAATTCATGTTTGCATCAATTACAGCTAGAAGTCTGTTTGGTAAGAAGGTAAATTTGTCAGTGCAAAGCTAACCCAACTTTACAATTTATATGAATCATTTTACACTCTCCATATTTGCATCATTTCCAAATGCAGTCTTATTAACAATGTTTTAAAAACTGACTAGAACCAGAATTGCTTTAGCCACCGGTTTTTAGGTCAACAATTTGACTGTCCGGTCTGAATGAACAACCTGTTGCAATTGAAAAAATAAAAAAAAATGGCCAAAACCGTTACCTAAGTCAATGATTCGACCACCCAGGTGCCCCTGACCAAATCAACAGTTTTTGGCAATATTCCAGTTTACGGGAGAAACAGAACTGATTGGCAGAACAATTTCTAGGCTGAATAGTCTGACCATTCGAGTCAATGGTTCGAAAACCATGATTATCGACATACTTAATTCAAGTCCTTTCCCAACTGTTCTAATTCTCATGTATCTCATTAGAGAATAGAGACACCCTTGTTACTAGAGAGCCCTTTACATGCTAGGATACCGTTCTTAAGTACTTTGTTTGAATAGACATCTCCAACATGGTCCTTACTTGGTCTGGGTTTCAACTACCTAATTCATACCGGAACTGCAGGATTCCTTTAGGCTATGTTTAGTTTGAAGAAAAAAAAGTAGGAAAATGAAGAAAATAATAAAGAAACCTATTTTCCTATTTTTTCCTTCAAACCAAACACAACCTTATATGCTTGATACTGACAGCTAAGCTGCCACTGGTTTCAATCATAGCCCATGAAACAGACAAAATTAGAAGGGGCCCATAGAAGCCAAGAGGCCCTCGTCTAATTTCATTCTTATCCATTGGAATTTTGGCTGGATTTGGACCCTGGCCCGAAATATGAGCCTGGGACCGGTATTGGGCCTAGGTTTAACCTATCAAATATCAAGCCTAGTATTATATGTTTCACGTTATAAATTTTATATGTATATATATAATATCGAAAACACTCATAAATATTGGCGAGCAAGTCTAAAATACTGGGTTCAGGCCTAGCACTGAAATTCCCGGACACAAAACCTAAGATAAAGCCTGAAAATTTTTGGGCCGAGTGGAGAGTCAGGTTATAAATGATCACCCGGAAGCAGATCCCATAGTTGGGTTATTTAATGAGTTTTCCTGAATTATCAATGAATCTTCTATGTGACAAAGTAGGTTTGAGCTTTAGTAATTTTCTAATTTCTCTCTCCACCCCCATCCATCAATGGGAAAAAACGATTCAGACAAGAAATTTTGTGGCGTGCATTAAGGAAGACTTACTTTAGGAACACGTTTTATATTAAAAATTGACAAATCAAACGGTTAATATTAATTTATAAATAAATCAGGTAAATAATATAAATTGTGTTTGGTTGCAATAGAAATAAATTTGTACTGATGCAAAACCATAACAGTGCAAATGATTTGAGTGTAAATTCTAATCTATTTTTGTTTTAAATTTTAGTTTATTTTATTTAATTATAATACAAATTATGTAAATTAAGATATGAAACAGAATAATAAAATAAAATTAAACAAAAATTTGCATTTTTTACATTTGCACTCCTATACATTTATAGGAATGCAAATAAGTTTACACCACAACTAAACATAGCCATATGATCATCAGCATCTCTCGAAACATGGAGTACCCTTTTCTTTTGTCTTTTGGTACATTGGAACACCTTTTTTCTGCAAGTTCTCAATGGTAAGGTCAGTGGACCTCACGTTGTAACACCGAAAAGTTGACTTCCCAAACTCTCACCAATCGTCATTTTATAAATGTTGGTATAATTATAAAAACATACCCTCTGCAAATGACTCCTATACCATGCATATATAGAATATTGCCTCATTTGATATAGATCTACATCTATCTTATACCATAAATTTGAAACATTTGGCTTTGTATGGTATAAGATGCATTGTAATATATATTGGCTTATGCAACTCTTTTTATCCTCATGATTATGATTATATAAATTTGATATTTTTTATTTTTTTCTTAAGGTTTTTGTCATGGTTTTCAAAATCGAATTGGATCAGATGGTCAGATCAGAAAAATCAGAAACTGATTAGGTGACCGATTCCATTTTATCCCAGAACTTTTATCTTGCCAAAAATTATTGATTTAGTCAGCACTCCAACCATCCAACATTTTGACCGTTTTTTATTTTTTTTTGTCATAGCTGGTTATCTGTTCGATTTAAACGATTGGATCATTTAACCTGAGAACCAAACTTCGGTTTGATTTTAAAATTCTTGGTTTTTTCTTTGTTTTATGTTAGTGTAATGAAGACAAAACAATGTGGGGCCAATAACCTGTCCGATGTCCCATTGTGAAGGATGGATCTCACCACGGAGATTAAAAAAAAAAAGCTTCAAACATGATTGCAAGTTTTAGTGCTTACATTTAGATGGCTGGATGGTTGAAAAGCTATACAATGAAACGGAGTGGCCCATGTCCACACCCATGACATTTAGCAAATAGATTTGATCCCAAGTATCTACAGGAATGAACCAGAAATCCTAACAACTGAGCCACTCATCAGTTGGAGATCCAACCATCATCGGATTGAAGTGGTTATGAGTTGGATTGGGTTAAAGCTGCAACATGGGTAGATCCAATGGGAGCCTAACCCGACCCAGTTGAGCTTTTAGATAAATTGACCCTGGATCAGAAGATTTAGATCTGATCTTAATTTCGATTGGGCTTGACTGAGGCTTTGGGAGCTTGAACCCACCCCGAATAAGTGCATATACATATACATACATGCATTTCTCTCAAAACTGACTATTCCCAACCTGAATTGCATTGGGTTAGTGGTTAGTGTCAGATTCAACCTATGTTCCTTAACTCGAGCTGGACCTTGGATTGAACCTGGTCCAAGATCGAGGTTTATATCTTAGAATTGAACCTGGATCGACCCTTATCCTGACTTAACCTGGCCCAATAAGTATTTGCTTTATCTAGTGTTAAGGCTTCATTTGGAAAGAATATTAATGCAAATATGTAAAATGTAAAGTCTTATATTTTGTATTATTTGGTATGTATTTATATTATATATTTGAACTCTTTTCAAACTAAGCCTAATGTAATTAATAATCATAAAAATATAAATATTAATCATATATCATAGAATTTGAAGGATTTAACTTTTATTAATTATATGGAATTCAAGTTCACTTCATATAATATTATAAATATATGTATTAGAAAATATAAGCTGAAATTTAAATTTAACTTTTATGATCTATACTGCTTTTGTAATAGTATATAGATAGATGAAAAGAAAAAAAAAAAATCTTTCACATGAATTAGTAAAATGGCTTTGTCAAAATGAGCTCTTGAGTCTTGAACATTGTATGATGATTTCTGCATTACTTAGATAGAAAGGCACATCATGATTTTGTGCCACCTGTCCATAACATATGTCAGCTTTTAAAAAAGAAAATTACTAAAAGCCACTTGTATTTTTTTACAAATAAACTCCTTTGGCAACTTTATCCTTAGGGCTACCCTCAAGAATAATAGATAAAAATATAGATTCAATAAAAAGAGTCCAACTATGGTGTATTTCGAAACTTTTACATTAAATGTATCGCTTTATCTAGTAGTTTGGATTATATTATAGTAATTTTCATAGAATACACCAATATTCAGTCATCACAAAGAACTTTATAGTTTATTCAATTGCTCTAAAAGGTACAGAGTTCTCATAAATGTAGATTGTTTTAATTGACCCTTAAGCAACTTGCTTGACCCGGCCGGTTCCCAGTTGACTCGGGCATTTTAACAATCTTGGATACAAATTGTGACCCTTTATCAATTCAATTTGATAGCTGTAGACAAAACACTATAGACAACCAAATCTACAATGCTACCTTTTATAAAGCGATATTTTGCTTAAGACTCCCTCCTTGAGGAATCCAGCCTTCTCTAAGACCCTTTGAGAAGCTTTGTCTCTACATCAGCCATAGCTTGAACTCTCACCAGCTGAGGGAAATCTCTGAACACAGAATTGAGGGCCATCTTCACAGCTATGGTGGCTATCCCCTGACCCCAGTATTTGGACGCTATCTCATACCCCATGTCAGCTCTAAATTGGTCACCGCCGGACGCCGGAACGACTGAAATGAATCCAATTGAGTAGCCATCTAAGCATTTGGAGCGACGCCAGGGGTGGTGGAGGCAATCCTTCTCGATGTAGTTTAAAGCATCCTGTGTTGATGTGAAGGTGTTTCATCGGCTAAATCTCATGCCCTTGTCGTCTCCTGCCCACACCATGACGTCGTCGGCGTCGGAAAGTTGAAATGGTCGGGGGGAGATTCTCGATGGGTTCATCTCGGTTTCCCTCCTGACAAGAATGAGGAAGGTGATGGCCAGGTCATAATGACATTTGCAAACTTGTCGGTCAATGCTTAGCACATGGTTTGAGCTTCTGTATATACAGTGCAAAATTATTATATGGGTCCTCGTCTCTGTTTTCAAAGTCTTGTATATGCAGATATAGATGGGGCCTCCTGATCCACTAGAAAACATTAATTTGGGCACAATCTGAGACATTTCATGAGATATTTGTCAAATGGAGGCGTTTTTACTTATAAATAGAATATTTTTGGTTGCGTAATTGGTTGGGATTTTGACTCGAAAAAAATCAATAAAGAAATACATGGGTGATCATCAATCCAGATTATTCCAGACCCCACTGCCCACTGACTCAACCTAGTTTTGGACTTCTTGGGTGAGGTGGTTTTGGGTTTAAATGCATCTGAATGATGAACATTTAATTACTGATTTAAAAATTAAAAGTGGGTAGCAAACCCATTTTTTCTATTTGGCTCAACTGGAATCCTTTTCAAGTTTCAACTTTCAATCCATTTCAGATTGGATTCAGGTTGATAAAACTTGGATTGGATCTGAGAATAGCCATGTTTTTAGGGTTTCTGATTCAGATTAGATTGGTATAAAGCCATCTCAAACTGATCCCAATTTATCCTCCAAACAAGGTTTCTGGTCTTCCAAAAAACTGACATAAAGCTGCTTCCTCTTTGTCTTTGGCTTTTGTAACTAAGGCAATAGGCAAATATTAGGTGCATTTGGATTTGGTTGCAGTGAAAAATTTAACTAGAAACAGATTTTACACTGGTTTAGCTTTGCATTTACTTATTTGTAACTATGATTTGCACTACTACTTGATAACAAATTTTACTTTTCGTCTCCGTTGCACTTTCTATGCAAATTTTGCGTCTCAAAAACTGATGCAAAATTTGCACCATGCATCTTCCTCATGCCTCATTTCTCTCTTATTTAAAGTGGGGATCATATAATCTTGCTTCTTACCTTACTCCCAAATAAACAACCCTCCTACCTCCATTCTATTACATATAAGGTGAGACTGTACCATCTTACTTTTCTCAAACAAACAACACGATCAAATCTAAAGCAAAAAGTAAATCAGAACTCAGCCTATTTGCATTCCCATATACCATTGCAAATGAAATTTGCTCTGCAACCAAATACAGCCCTAGTTTCAATTAACTCACCAATTTGTCTCTTAAAATTATCATCAATTGATTAAGGTTTCAGTACATATGAAACTGTAGATAACCAAATCATTGATCTTCCCTTTTAGAAAGCCATACTTCCTCAAAACACCCTCCTTGGTGAACCCAGCTTTCTCTAAAACTCTCTGAGAAGCCCTGTTTTCCACGTTAGTCATAGCTTGCAGCCTCACCAAGTGTGGAATATCTTTGAATACACAGCCAAGAGCCATTTTCACAGCTATGGTAGCAATCCCTTGACCCCAGTACTTGGCAGCTAGAGCATATCCCATGTCAGCCCTGTGTATGTCGTCGCCGGAAGCTGGCATGACAGAAATGAAGCCAACCGAACGGTCATCAAGACATATCGATCGACGCCAAGGGTGGGGAATGCAAACATCCTTGATGTAGTTCAAAGCATCTTCCCTAGAGGTAAAGGTCTTCCATCTGAGATGCTTAGTCACCTGATCATCGCCGGCCCAGACCATAAAATCATCAACGTCGGAGAGTTTAAACGGTCGGAGGGAGATTCTTGAAGGATCCATCTCGACTTTTTTTTTTTCAACAGCAGCCACAACAACAGGAACAAAGATGACAATAATAACAAGAAGTATGGTTGTTTTGAGTCAATGCTTGAGCATTTTATAGCAACTAAATTAATGGCATTGGCCTTACCTACTATTACAAAGGAATGAGGCATTAATCATGAAATTCATCCTTAATTTAGTCTTAGAAAAATACCTCTTAGGGATCATGGATCCTCCTTAAACAAATGTGGGTACCGATGCTTTATTTTGTGTTATTTTGTTTTCGTTTTTAGCAGGGTGAAGCCGCCTTTGTTGAATGCTACAGGGATGTTAACAGGTCGGTTTTGGTACTGATTTGGTTCAACCCTGAACCCAATTTGAAAGCGTGAGAACCCGAAACCTGACCCAACCCGGCAAAATGGAGAGGTCTTGCAGAAGCAGTAGAACCCAACCCTGACAAATCCTATATATAATACATCTATGCTCAGACAAGCTTACATATATAAGGGTCCATTTGGTTCACAAGAATAGGGGTCTGGTCCATCTGGAATTGGAATGAGCCATTTCGATTCCAACTGTTTGGTTGGAAAGAATCAGAATCCCATTCTCATTTTTTATGGAATGACATTCTTTCATTTGAGGTCCCCTCTCTTGAGAATGAAATCCCATTCCAGTTAAACTATGGGAATAAACCAATTCGATTTTAATTTTGAGAGATTTTGATTTCAAATTCGATTTTAATTCTGACTATGAACCAAATGGATCTTAAATATTTTAATGTTGTAGTGTCAATGGGTCAATTTAACATGGGTACTTCAAGCAGATAGGGACAACCTTTTGCCCTTAATATCAATAAAAAATAATATTTTTATATAATAACCACAATAGGATAGCTTTCTTGGAAAAATATCAAGAAAGGGCAGTGAACACTATTGCTAGTCTTTCACCTCTGCCTCTGTATTCATGCAAATGGATCATAAGATTCCAGCCAAGTAATAACCGGAAATGCTCTTCACATCCCAGAAAGCAAACCGGCGGCCACATTCGAGGCTTTGGCTTGTTTGGTGATCTCCGCCGAGGTGTACACGGGATTCACTGTTGTGTTGGTAGCACTGCAGTAAGACATGTCGAGGAAGGCGAAGACGAACTCAGGTGAGTTGGGCAATAGAAGCATGATCACTTGACTTGTAAATGAATTCCTTTTGCTTCATTGCAGTGTCCACCAAAGCAGCTGGAGCCATTATAGTTATAGAAATAAGTTTTACACAAGGGGGGGGGGGAGAGAGAGAGAGAGAGTTTGGGTTTGAGGTTGACTGGGATCCTGAGGTTGTTGACGTCACTTTGACTATAGAAGCAAGAAGACATTCCATTATGCCACCTATGATTTTACCTAACATGATTTCTCCTAAGGATCCGGTCATAGTTGCCACCGATGACCTTAACATACCATGGTAGTTTAGATGGACATGGTGATCAAGAAACCATTTTCCATTCGCATGAATACAAAGGTAGAGGAGGAAGACGAGCAACAATATCCACTACCCTTTCTTGATATTTTTTTTTCCAAAAAAGCTATTTCATTTTAATTATTATATAAAAATATTATTTTTTATTAATATTAAGGACAAAAAGTTGTCCTTATCTGTTAGAAATCCTTAAATCTAACCCAACCCTAATCCTATATGTTAGGACTAGTGAGGGTTTACCACTTAATCCAACCCACTGACAGCACCAAAGGTGCCATTCCATCATTTGAGTGAGAGTCATGCCGATGGCTGAACTGAACTGACCTTATTGCTCCTATATAAATCATTCATATTTTTGTCATTTATTGGATTCTGGGGCATTGTTACAAGACAGGGGGACATTTATATGTCCTGGACTTCAGTTGAATATAAGCCCAAGATTTGCCCAAGTCAATGCCCCAAGCAAGCCAATTGTTGGTCCGGATGGTTAAGAATCCCTTCAAACTAGTGGATTGTAGGTGATAGTTTCTTACCCAATCAACCTCTAGATTAAGGCAATTGAACAGTTGTTCCCACTTCCCTGAATCTTTGGGCAAGAGAGTATAAACTGGCTATCCTTGTTGGGTGTTTGACCTAGGCAAGGCTGGGTAGCTGTCTAAAAGCCCGTTTGGGAGGGCTTTTGTGTTGATTGAGCCACTTAGGAGAAGCCACTTAAGAATTAAGATAACTTCTCCAAAAGTCAATTTTTTGGTCCACTTTCAGTTTTTATCAAATATTGCTTCGTAGCTTTTTGGATTTCTCAGTTCATGTAATGCCAAACAAGCACTAAAAGCAAATATACTTGAAAGTTGGAAGCTGGCCCAAGCATGAAACAAGGCCGAATCTAACAGTTCAGGTACTAATGGTCCAAACTAAGCCCATCCAATTCGGCCCGTGTCACTAACAGTTCCTATAAAGTGGATAAAGGTAGGGAAAGGTAGGAAACCTATATACATTTTTCCTTCGAACCAAACACAGCATAAAGTAGTGAAGCGTAATTCGCAAGACAGAAGGCGCGGTATCCAACCGTCCAACGGACAAACAGTTGCCTATTGAGTGGATCCAAAGGACGGGAATCGGGCTTCCAATGGTTTCTTGCTTCTTCCTTACCTCCTCATCTCCTGGAAGAGCTGAGCTAGTGGACAGTTATTAGTAGGACCCACCATCTCCTTCCTGGTCCTGAGAGCCCCCATCTGGTGTGGTAACGAATCAACCAGTCGTTCTATTCATTGCTCTATATAAAGAAGAGAAAATCAGAAAAACAAAGGGTTTGTTCGTTTTTCACCAATTCCTCTCTCTGTTACTTCCGCTCTTCCGTAATCAGTGGTGGTGGCAGGAAACAACTGTCTATCTAGGTACTGATCTATCTATTCCTTCGACTTGCATTTGTAGATGACTTTAATTGGCTTTCTCTTTTTATCATATTTTTATTTATTTCCCCAATTTAGTTTTTGTGAGTACTTTGTTAATTAATACTGGAATAACTCGAAAACAAGTGGCTCCTTGTTCACCAATAAAGGAGGGATGGCAATTCGACATAAACCTGAACTGTTATTTTCCTTTGGTTGTATGTCTTGGGTGATGCTCACAGCTCTCTAGGAGATTAAAAATCACCTTTTTTCTATGGCAATGCCGATAACACCTGGTGGTGCAGCAAGGTTGTCACTTCCTACAGTCTATAGGAGACTTTAGTAATTCTTATGAGGGTAGAGTTTCCGCTATCCACCTAGTACACAAATAACTATTTCTATATCTATGTCTATGGTACATATAGCCATATTTTTGCCTTTATCTGCTTCAAGGAATTCTGGATATTCTTATATGATGTGGATGATTTTGCACAATCTCCTCAGTCTCAAGGTTTCATTTCTTTGGGCATTATTTCATCCAAAGATGATGTACTTATGCTAGGTTTTATTTGTGATAAACTGATAACTTGAACTTTGGTGCAGAGGTTTTTCCGTTGGTTTAGTAGACACCTGTATTTTGAATTTTTGATAGTGTTCCTTTTATGAGTTAAGTTTGAAATAACGTTTTAAGTCTACTGATCCTTGCTACGTTTCAGAGAACTAAAAGATTGCACTCACCTGAATTGAGTGATAGCAAAAGATATCAATAGAATATTCACGAGAGATAAAAGATAAACTGACTTTTGTTTTAACCCCAATTTTTATCTCAACTGACAATTGTAATTCTAACCTAACCTCCCTGTTCAAATTGATATGGTGTATCCTATATGCATTATAACAATGCTATCCTTGCATCCCTGTTCAAACTTATGTCTGATGAAAGATCTGCAGAAGTTTTCTGATCCGACCAATGGAATATTTTCGAGAAAAGAGTTGTGCTAGGGATCCACCAGAAAAGATCTGTGCCATGATACCAAAGTGCTGGTGCTCAAGTGGATAAGTTACTGCCTGTACAATCTTGATGAAGTGTTTCTAAGAGAACATACTATTAACAACTTGATTCTGCTTCCATGTTTACCTCAATGGGGTTAAGAATTGCCTCTTTAGGCTAGAAACATAGGCTTTTGTAAACCTGCAAATAGCTTTTCATAACCATAGATTA
This sequence comes from Nelumbo nucifera, assembly GCF_055504915.1. Classification (NCBI taxonomy): domain Eukaryota; kingdom Viridiplantae; phylum Streptophyta; class Magnoliopsida; order Proteales; family Nelumbonaceae; genus Nelumbo; species Nelumbo nucifera. The sequence goes on from NC_142653.1 coordinate 55,137,839, forward strand.
TCCAAATCAATTGGAAATCTCCATAACCGTTTACTTAAGAATGTTGAGTTCCTTTCCCTCAATCCACCCATACCTAGACCCCCCTGAGCACAGTTCTCCAATCCAACATATGATCCCTCTTAGATTCTCTATGCTCCCATAAGAAGTCACTCATGATCTTCTCGAACCTTTTGAATACTACAACTGTCATCTTGAAAATTGAAGGATTGTAGGCCAGATAAGATTGAATTGATTAAGGTAATCCTACCTCCCAAGGAGACATTCTCCCTTCCAAGTGGTTAATTTATTTTGCACATCTTTCTATGATGGGACCCCAGAAGCTGCTACACTAGGTTGCCTCCTAATGGGAGTGCTAGATATTTCATTGGGCACCTAGTAGTTGAACACCCCAAAGTTGCAGCAAATTTACCTATCTCTTCTTAACTCAAATTTATTCTTTTAAAGCAACTCTTATCAATAGTTGTCTAGTAAGACTGCAATCAGTCTTAGTTTAGATCTGGATTAAACAAGAAATAATGCAGAGAATAAAAGAAGAAGAAGAGAAGAAGAGGAGAAGAAGAAGAGAGAACATGAAGAGGAGAAAAGATTCAGAGAAGAGTGTGGGTCATAACTGAGATTGTCACCCCACTCGACTATTTATATTAATGATTTAAAACAAGGTAAAAAACCAGTATTACCCCTACTGCTTACATAAGCTATAAATAACAGAAAATAACTACCAACTAATCCAGCTAACATGCTAACAACAATATAAATAGACATGCAACAATGGGGACCACATTATTGTTCTACATCTCTACACTCCCCTCAATTTGGGAGTAGATATTATTCATTCCCAACTTGCATAAGTCGGTCTCTAGTTTGGTCTTTGTAACCGCCTTAGTGAAGAGATCTGCAAGCTGCATATTGGAGGTGATATATGGAAGACATGCTTCTTAGGAAGCAACTCTCTCTTTGATAAAGTGTCGATCCGCTTCAATATGCTTAGTCTTGTCATGTTGTATTAGATTATGGGCAATGTTAGTAGCTGCCTGATTATCACAATTCAACATCAAGGGCTTCTCATAAGCAACACCTAGATTCTCAAATAGAGATCTCAACCATAACAGTTCATCCACACCATTTGCCATGGATCTGTATTCAGTTTCAGCACTTTAGTGAGCAATAACATTTTGTTTTTTACTTCTCCAAGAGACAATATTTCTTCCTACAAAAGCACAATACCAAGAGGTAGATCTCCTATTATCAACACACTCAGCCCAATTAGCATCTTTGTAAACTTCTATTTTCATGTTTCCATTATCTTTGAAGAGTATACCTCTGTCTGGACATCTCTTCAAATAAGCCAATATCCTTTCAACTGCAGAGTAGGTGAGTGGTTCTGGGGGAATGCATATACTGGCTAACAACATTGATTGCATAAGAAATGTCTAGTTATGTGAGGCAAAGATAGAGTAGTTTCCCAACCAACTATTGAAACATAACTTTATCTTTTAGTGGCTCTCCATCTTCTGCACTGATCTTATGATTTTGTTCAATAGGTGTGCCAGCAGGTTTAACACCTAGCTTCCTAGTTTCTTCCAAAAGATCAAGAACATATTTCCTTTGGGAAACAAAAATCCCATGTTTAGACCGTGCTACTTCAATGCCCAAAATATTCCCAAGTCTTTTGACCTCAAATTCTTGATGAAGTAGCTCCTTAAGAGAGTCAATCTCATAGGTATCACTCTTTGTCACTACAATATCATCCACATATACAGCAAGTAGAGTTAAGGAGGAATCCATTTTCTTAATAAAAGGGTGTGACCTGATTGGGCTTGCACATAACCGAATTTTTCAAGGTCCTATCTAAATCTATCAAACCAGGCTCTGGGAGACTACTTCAGTCCATTTAAGGCCTTATTAAGTCGATGGACCTTTTGCCCTGCTTCTACACTATAGAATTCAGGAGGTAACTCCATGTATACCTCTTCTTGCAAATCACCATTGAGGAAGGTGTTTTTAACATCCATCTGAAACAATGGCCATAAGAAATTGGATGCAATGGATAGTAAAACTTTCATGGTGTTCATCTTTGTTACTGGTGCAAAAGTCTCCAAATAGTCTATGCCATATGTCTATGTAACCCCTTTGCAACTAATTTGACCTTATACCTTTCAATGGAACCGTCAACATTATATTTCACTATAAACACTCATCTACACCGAACTGGTTTCTTCCCTTTAGGCTAATCAACTAACTCCCATGTATTGTTTTTTAGAAGAGCATCCATTTTTACCTTCATTGAAGGGGATTCAGAGGTGGTGTTAGGGTGGTTGAATAAAGAAAATAGCAGTCTATGGATGTACAGTAATGAGAGGAGAAAGTTTAGGTGGCTGGTTCAGGAGATGGAAGTTAAGGTTAGCTGGGTGAATATGTTAGCTAACTCCTTTGCGGATGGATTAGCTAAGCAAGGAGTTGTGAGGGAATCAATGTTTTGGGCACAAGTATAATTTTTCCTTTTTGTTCTTGGAATGGAAATAGCAGCAATAGATGCCAAAAATGACTTGTAGGATGGAGACAAATGATCATAAGATAGAAACTGGGAAATACAATGAGCTGTAGATGAGGTGCAATGGCGCTTCCCTTACGGACTGCAATTGGAAGATCAAGATCATCCAATGGAGAAGGAAAAGGCTCAACAATGGAAGGTATTTCATCTATAGTGGGGGATAAAGGAACTATGGTACTTGGATCTGGAGCCATAGAGGAAATTGGAGTTGACCTGGACTGCTGATGACCGAAATCAACTTGCCTCCACCGCTTGTGATACACCCTTAAATCTTGACACCTTTGATAACCCTCCTCACTACACTCACCTTCAGTGATTGGGATAGGTAATAGAATTTTTGATGAATGAGGCCCCATCTCACTACTTTTCCCTTGAAATGAAACTCTAGGATAATAGGGTACATCCTCAAAGAATATGACATCCATAGAAATAAATAATTTCCCAGAGATAGGTTCATAGCAGCAATATCCCTTTTGAGTTTGCACATACCCAAGGAAAATGCATTTTGAGACTTTAGGATCAAATTTGGAATGATGAGGCCTAAGGATCTGAACAAAGAAAGTACATCCAAAAGTCTTAAGGAGAATAGTAAGCATCTCCTTATCAAGATATAATAGGGTAAATGGAACTTTCATGTCTAGGACCCATGAAGGAACTCGGTTGATGAGATACATAGCTGTATGAATAACATCTCCCCAAAAATGTATAGGTACATTGGAGTTGAGCATAATGCTTCTAGCCACCTCCAATATATGCCTATTCTTCCTCTCAGCAACCCCATTTTGCTGAGGTGTATGCGAACAGGTGCTCTGATGAATGACTCCATGGTCAAGGAAATATGAAGCCAATGGTTTTGCAAAACACTCTTTAGCATTGACGGATCTGAAAATTTTGATTTTGTCCCCAAATTAGGTCAAAACCATCTGATAGAAGATCCAAGTGAAGGTAGGAACCTCATCTTGAGAACGCATAAGGTAAACCCATGAAAAGCGTGTATAGTCATCAACAAACAACAAGAAATATTTGTATCCCCCCCATAGTAGTGATGCGATATGGTCCCCAAACATCAATATGCACAATTTCAAAAGGAGTGCTACTTCTTTTATTGCTCAAAGAATATGTTGTTCTACAATACTTTGCAAGTTCACAACTTTCACATTTTAAACTAGACATCTGGACTGACTCAAACAAGCTGGGAAATAAACTCTTCAAAGACCTAAACGAAAAATGACCTAGTCGATTATGCCAAAGCATAACTTGACTCATAGACTGAGAAACAAAGCCTCCCAACTTCTCTATCTTCCCCATGTGAATTCCCTCCAAATAGGTAGAATCCATTCATCTCACGGCCAATCCCAATTACCTTCCCCGTCTCCAGATCCTGAAAAACACATCGATCAAGAAAGAAATCACTGAATAGTTTTGACTTTTTGTGACACTACTAATTGAAAATAGGTTAGTACTAAGTTTAGGAACATGCAACTCAGACATGGAGATGGCATTAGACAATTTAATGTCTCCCTTGTGGCCTTGGTAGAAATTGGAACAAAGGAGCCATCAACAATAGACACTTTGTGTTTGCCAAAGGATAAACAATAAGTAATAAACAGTGAGGACAAGCCAGTCATGTGGTCAGATGCACCTGAATCTATAACCCAACAAGGTTTATTGTTACCTGGGGCTATGGCATGATATGCTGAAGCCCTTATACCTAAATGAACAAATGCTGAAGTGGGAGTAGTAGATGTTGTAACTGGTGGTTGAGATGAGGATGCTGAAGTGCCAACTTCACTTTCCAACTGAGTCAGAGTTGCTCAGAAAACAGCCAAAGTGTCTAGGGATGTGGCTCTTGTGCTAGATGATGGTGCACCATCAGTAGTGATAGCCACACTGACATTCCCCTTTTTGTTTTTAAGCTTTGCTGGAATTAGATGTGGATATAACTTCCAACATGTGTCTTTGGTATGCTTCGGTTTCTTGCAATGTTCACATACTAACTCCCTCTTATCCTCCTCCTTCATATCCCTTTCCTTGTCATCCCCAAACTTTGGTTTCACTACTGCTAAAACTGATTCCATAGGTTGATATTGCAACATAACTTTTCTCCTACTTTCCTCACTGTGTACTAAAGAATATGATTGAGACATGGTCACACTTTCTCTGGTAAGGAGTTGTTGCCTCACAATATCATATTCTAAATTCAGACTAGCTAGGAATTCTAAAACCCTATTGGTCTCAACCTGTTTTCTGTAAGTTTGTGCATTCCTCTGACTTTTGTCTAGTAAGACTGCAATCAGTCTTAGTTTAGATCTGAATTAAACAAGAAATAATGCAGAGAATAAAAGAAGAAGAAGAGAAGAAGAGGAGAAGAAGAAGAGAGAACACGAAGAGAAAAGATTCAGAGAAGAGTGTGGGTCATAACTGTGATTGTCGCCCCATTCAACTATTTATATTAATGATTTAAAACAAGGTAAAAGACCAGTATTACCCCTACTGCTTACATAAGCTATAAATAACAGAAAATAACTACCAACTAATCCATCTAACATACTAACAGCAATATAAATAGACATGCAGCATTGGGAACCACATTCTTGTTCTACATCTCTACAAAGATTAACCTTCAAATTTTCTGATGATACAGTGTTGTTTACTGAGAATGTGGGGTTAGAATGGGCAAAAAATCTACATTCTCTAAAAGACAAAGCAATAACTCATCAAGTTCATCTATTTCAGCTGTTATCAAATGACACAATTTAGAAAGGAATTTGGGGTGGGGTGAATGGAAGTTTATGAAATGGAGTTTTAAAATCTGTAGGTCTATGATGTCTTCTTTACATTTTCAGAAAATCACAACCATGCTTATATAATTTACTCTTGCTTTCATTCTTCACCTCATAGACTGTTTATTTCTTCTAATATGTACTTCGTTTCTTTTATTTTTAACATTCTTTTTTTTTTCTGTGGTACTTTCTGGCAGCAGGGGTACTGGGTAAATCATTTGGTTAACCTATGCTGACCTTTGAATCTACAACATACTGTTCCTTTTCTATTGTATGTCTCTTCTTTATACATACAATCTCTCTGCATTATTTGTTAATTACTACTACCACTTCACTTGAGTTGTATGGCAAACCCATTTTCATGTTCTAGAATAATTTCATATGTTCATTAACAGAACTTTGGTTCTCATTTTGGGAAATTCTATAAATAGCATTTCTCAAAGGAAATTTGGCTGGTTTGGGGGCATTGCTTGGTGTGATGGTAAAATCTTGGTATGATAAGCATAAAAGTGCAGGTCTGAGTCTGAGAGTGGCCATTTCATACAAAACACACAAGAGGTTATGTCTATATCTACTGCTGCACTCCTAAGACCCCTGGATGCCAGGGACATGCATTTGGTAATAGGTTTTTTTAAATATAATTTGGTTATCATTTTTATTTATTATATAATTTATTAAAATACACAATAATCCCATACATGTAATAAAATACAGATGCAATGATAAATATAAATGTAGTATATGATTTTGTTCTTTTTTGATTTTTTTTTCTTTTTCCTTATAAATTCTTAATAAGTTGGTTAAATTGAGTTACTAGAATATAACTAGTAAACATGTATGTGCATTTGCACGTGACAGTATCTCCAAGACAAAACTATTTACAATTCATGGAAGTTTTTGAACAGTTATAAGCAATCAGTTTTTTAACTGTTGTAAGTGGACAGTTTTTGAATAATTATAAGTGGGCAGTTTTTGGAGTGAGAGTAAAGGACATATATGCCCTTTTTTATGTCCGTTGTATGTTGCTTAGACAAGGGGTAAAAATGTCTAATGAAAAGTCCAAATAATGGGGCTATTCGCTCTTTTATTAGTAGTATAGATATATTTGTCAGCCTCATTAATTCCCAAACTTCTAAAGTAGTGGTATTATCTTACCTTTAGTTTATCCTAATTTAATATGATTTTGTTTGAGTAAATAATGATAGAAAAACTTTATTAAAAACAATCAAACTAGATAAAAAAAGTTCAACTAGTCCTTCGAAAGCAAAAGGATCCACTTCAGGCCTTACAACAACAGGACAAAAACAATAGACTCAAAAGCCAAGTGAGGTACATCAGACAAGCCCAAGAAACTCACAAGGCCTATGAGTTTTCAGATCTTTGAAACGATCTGAGCAAGATGTTCATTTTTGCAAGCAAAGTGCTAGATTCCTGAATGTGGTGCCACAAGAACCAACCGGTCCGGGGCAAAAGAAAAATCCCCGAACCTGACCCGTTCCCATTTATGATTGGAGAAAATCTGCCCTGTTCGGGGCGGGTCGGATTGGGTACTTGGTTTTGTGGGGAAATTTGCCATCTCTAGTGACAAGGCACCCTTGGAGGCTTGCCTCGCTCAGTCGCCAAGCAGTTTTGTGCACTGTGTTATAAAATACTTTTTTGTATTTTTAGTTTTTTGACATTATAATTATAAAATAGACATTATTAAACTAGAATATTCATTTTATGTGTTTATATACTAGTTTCTTTTTATTATTTTCTTATTTGTTAGGGTTTAATCAACACAAACATTGCTAACTATTGTTCAAAGTATTGATACACCTCTGTGTATTGGTACTTATAACGATACTCCCCCCTTTTTTTATTTCTTTGGTTTTCAATTTCATTTTTAAGTATATATAATTTAAAAAATGGGTCCCCAAAGATACAATACTGAAGGGATGAGAAATCCATCGTATGGATGCCCAAATCTTGCGGAATAAGGTGGGCGAATTTCAAGGATCAATCTTGAACCATAAACTGAACCAGATCTGAACAAAAGCAGTGGGAGAGGATTATACCTGATACGGAGAAATAATATCTCCCAACGAAGGTGTTCACACCCAAGGAAGGATCCAAAGATTGTTCCCACTGAAGACAGTGTAGGATGGAGCAGAATCAGCAGTGTTCTTCTCCAAGAATCTAGTCCTTCGCAAGAAATAGCAGGATGGCACGTGAGCACAGCTTCCTATCAGTCCCTTCACAAGGAACTGATATCAAGATCGAATCTTGATTTCTCCCACTGAAAAGGAGGTCGAACTGGCAGGTGAGGCGGCGGCAGGAAGGAGGCGGCAAGAGAGAATTTTCGCAGGTATGCTCAATTCTCTCTTCTGTGATTTCAGCTCTAAAGACTTGTAGTGATCTGATGATCTTGTGATGATCTAAAGGCTGTCGCCCCTTCCTTGTAGCCTTAAAGGATCAGCTCCTAATCCCATTAGGAGTTGTTGATCCAAATCATATTTGGATCAGACATCCCTTTAGGTGATAAGGATAAACCCTTATCTTATCTGCAGATTAGATCAGCCTTCTCCTAATCTCATTAGGAGGTTTCCAGATCTAAATCACATTCAGATCTGGATTCTCTGAGTGGATAGGGTTAAGACCCTATCATATCTGCTAATCCATCCCAGAATTCGCCCCAAATTTAACTAATTAAAATAGCCCAGTTCGAAATGGGCTTTAGGCCCATTAAGGTCATGTGCTCACTTATCCTTTCTAACTGCTGCCCAGTTGGGCTTCCTCGTATGGCGTGGGACCCAAGCATTGATCTATACATCAGCCACATGGATTCGGCTCAGCCTTTGTTATAAGGCCTGGCCGAATACACTGTTATGGATAGTGCACCCCTGAAACCCATCACATGGGCTCTATGGGCCCAACACTTACCCTAAGTGGTCCCTGGGCCAAGCCACCTTGTAACACCCAGGGACTGTGGGCAGATGCAAGATTAGCCCATCAGGCATTATCCTCAATGGTCTTACACTTAACCTCTCAGCCTATAATGATCAAACACTGCTCGACAAGAGAGGACCTCTCCCTCGGCTACAAGGAACAGTGTTGCACTCTCTGCTTATATGGATCTCAGGAATTAAAACCTTCTTGCAAACATTTTGGAAACCGTAATATATATATATATATATACTTTTATATCTCATATAAAATATATTTTGCAAAACAAATCTCAACGACTGAAATCGGCTGCCGGCAGTCTTGGCTTCCATCAGTGAGTGCATCCCCGATCATTGCCTTTGTCCGACAAAGGGGCTGATCCTGTCACCATGATCACTCACTCAGATGAATTCTCAGACTATCCCAACATACCCAGGTTTTGACCTCCGCTAAGGATCTCACTGATTGGTACATCAAAGACAGCCCAATCTGACACCTAGTGCAGTATCATAATCGAGTCTAGGGGTCGGCTGTAACTTTCCAGTTTTGCCCATTAATCTCCAAGGTCCAAGGCAATACTGGAAATTTGATCCGGTTCAAAGATTCAATTAATCCTACACTGCATGTGCCTTGGGTCTCACCCTGGCGGCTGAGACAGGCCACCCCAACCGACTTGGTGGCACATCAATGTCAGCCTTATCAGGATAGGTCTCCCTAGACCGACCCACTGGCTGTGAACATTCTAAACTAACATGAGTCTCATTAAGTGTTCAGTTTAAGGGTATTACACAGAAACATACCAAAGGAACATGAATCAAATATGTACTTTATTCATTTACAATAAACTCATAATGTACATCATTCTGATTGAAGCTAAGGGCATACAAAAACTGTCTAACAAATACAATACACCCGATATGGGGCACATCTTATCGAAAATTTGATCCTTGATTGAACCCTCAAAGATTTCAAAACCTGAACCAATAAGCAAGGGAAGAACTTAAAATTTTGTCTAATCAACACATTTTCTTCTTCCACCTTTTCTTTTCTTCTTTTCCTATAACAGAAGTAGGGGTTCATCCCCTATACATGCATATATATATTTATATATATAATTTTCTTTCCTTTGTTCTTTTTCTTCTCATAAAATGTTGATTTTCTAGACTTAAACATGAAATTTATAATTCTCATATGAAAATTATGGATAATTATTAAGGAAACATGGTTATGAAACCTAGGAAACTACCCTAGGATATATGGCTTTACTTAAAAATCCATTGCCTAGGTGTCACCTAGGCATCTGCCTAGGTGACTAGGGGACAAGGTGCCCTCTTGTCGCCTAGCCTCGCCTTGGTGCCTTGAAAACTATGCCTCCAACAATATAAACCCACAAATGAATAATTGAATGTAATAATGTTTATTTTATTATTATAATCTCAAAAAATAGGAAGTATTTTGCAGTGCCATTTAGTAAATAGCTAGGCACTTAAGTAAGATGACACTCCACGGGCACTTTATCACCTAGGCATTGCCTTGATAACTATGATCCGTACTACATATTTAAGGGCAAGGGCTATCACCCAATGATGTCCCAACTATCCATTTTTTTTTTTTTTTGAGAGGGGGGGGGGTAAATAATAAAGTACATTAGATACAATTAACCTCTCTCTTTTTTTTTGGCGGAAAATGGTCACTTGCAGACTGAAACCCACATTCTCATACTTGTCCGACCCTTCCTAATGAATCTGTCTAATAAAACACAATTTCAACTTTCTGTACATTTCTTGGTGACTAACGTCATAAGAAATGCCAACCTATAGTTTCCAAGGTGCATTCACTTCTTTATTTGTACCAAGATTTATGAGTTGGGTGGATCATGGATATAGTTTTGGATATGGGTATATAGCTTATGAATCTGGGTTTGGATATGAATAATGCATTTGGATTTGGACATGGATATCAGTTTGGATTGAGTTTGAGATTGGGTATAGGCCTAGCTATGGGCTTGGGTACGGATATGTGCTAGAATATGGGTTTGGACTGGACAATGGACTGTGACTTAAGAGTTCCAGAGAAAGGTCTGATTAATGGCTTGCTTAGGGACTGATTCATGAGTCCAAAGCTAAGTTTGCTGAGAACTGTGTGCTATCATTCCCCGATATCAATTTCATACATTTGGCTTTATGCAGTCTTGTTCATACAGGAGTGCAAATTATCCCTCTTATTCTGGCATAGGAGCAAGGCCTTTTAGCAGTTGCACATCATTTGGGGTGGGCTCTTGGCACCTAATCTGTCTAAGACATGCCTCACAATTTGTGAGATGCTGCTTCCTACCTTGGAGCTCACTTCTAGAGACTCCAATGCTAGGAACCAGCCATAATGCTGGTAATTGGGACTGGACCATCATTTACCAGAATATTAGTGATTACACCCTCATGTGCTAAATTCATCCTATATATGTACTGATCATGTTTGCATATTGCATGTATCCATTTTCACAAGTACATTTTCCAACTGCTATATGGTTTCTTCAGTTGTCCTTAACTTTTATACATTCTTTCCCATTTGCCAGTCAGATGTTAGAACATATGCTCCAAAATATTCACAACTGAAACTGCATCTAGAACATGGAGTAATATCAAATTCTCAAACAGATGCCTTGAGATTTAGGGGTTTGATCTCTTCTCCATCCAAGAAGTGGACGATATGTTCTGCTGCACAAACTCAAACAATAGTTTTGGGTGATGAAGAGAGGAAGATGTGGGAGTCATGCAAACAAGCTCTATCTACATTCAAATTCAGTGACAAAGAGGAAGACATGATATTAGGAAAAGCATTTGGCCAAGTCCATTCACCTTATTGGGGTGAAGAAAGAGAGAAGGAAGTTCCAAAAGTTGATCTAGTAAATGATATACTGGATTATCTAAGGACATTAGGCCTTTCAGATGATGATCTTTGCAAATTACTTAAGAAATTTCCTGAGGTTCTTGGTTGCAGTGTTGAGGATGAGCTGAGGACTAATGTTCGGGTTCTGGAGGAGGAATGGGGAATTAAGGGGAAATCTCTTCGAAACCTTCTTCTCCGTAATCCCAGAGTTTTGGGTTATAACGTGGATTGCAAGGGTGATTGTATGGCCAAATGCACTCGCTGCTGGGTTCGGTTTTAGCTAACTCATTATTTTTTTAATTGCCAGGCGAGTAACCTATTTTTGTGTATGCATTCAATTAAGATGCATTTGAAAAATAACTAAATTTATAAAAGTATTCACTTTTTAGGGGTTGAGTTGAATTCAGAAAAAACTATTTTTGTCTATTCCATGTATGTATTGTTGTATCATTTGATTATGTAAAAACTAGCTCATGGAAAATACAGTTGGGATTATTTGTTCTGTGTTCACTCTTGGGTGAATATGCTAAAAGATATAATACCTTTCTTTTTTTTTTCCTTTTGCTTAGTTGTCTGCATAAAATGATTATGGATTGGTTGGTCATTGATATATTTGATCATTAATGTATATATAAAAATTTTGTTGTACTCTTTAGGTCCTCTCTTTGTAGTATTTTCTTTCATGTGGCTTTAAATTTTAGTATTACCCATTTCGTTAGGTGACTTGGAATTCCTCCATTTTGTTTCGTGTACTCTTCTCACTGGTACAGTGAGGAAAGACCATTTCATTTCATAATTGCAACCTACTTTATAGGCAAACTACCCTTGAAATGCTCCTAATGGTTTCTTTTTTCTGCTAGAGAAATTTGTTCTCTTAGTTAATGTAGTTTCTAACTTCTATAAAATAGCACTGTCAAAAAAAGATGGCTCCAAAAAACATATGAGGGTTACTTCTACTGACATGTCAAATTTAATTGAAGCTTATTTTTTCTATTAAATGAAGGCAATTTCTATGATCCTAGAAGAACTTTGATCAATCAAAACCCCCACCCCTGGTGAATTTTGATAAATACCAGTTGACTGGTTATTTCTATGGTACTAGTTCATTGGTTATTAGTTTTTTAGGTACATGCCCTTTTGGCATCATGGTGGGACTCTTAAATTAAACTTGTATATGCTTGTTCTGGAGGATTTTGGGGGCTACTTAGAACTTTTTAATTGGTAGGATTGATTATTTTAAAGAGGGAAAGAAACAAACAATAAAGAAAAGAAAGTAGTGGGGATCCAACAGCTAGAGAACAGCACAATTCCCTACTCGATTACATAGAAAACCCTCTATGCCACCCCCAAGCCCCAATTAGAAAAATCCATCAAGCTCTAGGTACGAACTAAGCTATGTAGCTTCTGGATGGCTTATGAGTGTTTCTTTTTTTTTTTCTCTCCTTTACTGTCTTTATTTCTCATTTTCAACTCTTATTACTTGAAGCTAATTCTGGAAGACAGTACTCTGATGAACATGAAGGAATTGACATTCTGCACTGATGAAATTAAAAAAATCTTACTTTACTGGGGAAATTGTGTGTGCTGTGTGGTACGATAGAGGATTGCTTTACGGGTGACAATATTGCTTGATGATAATGGAACAAAAGAAAATATTGCTTGATGACAATAGGTAAGTTTTTGGATGCGTCTTATTAAACAACTGGTACCTGTCTATCTGCTTGGGCCTTTTTTCAGTTTAGTTGTGTTTTTTTACGTATTTGGAAAGAGTTGAGAATCAATACTGTAGTTTGGTACTGAAATGGTTCATGTGATTGAGACTTCGTAATATCTGCTTATGCTTATTGTTATTATATGTAAATAAGCTTTAGGGTGGCATTTTTATATCAAAGACGTTAACCCATGCCAGTCAGTTCTAAATGTCTTTTTGCCCATTTGTGGTGTTTATTTTGAGGAGTGATGTTCAGATGTGAGTATTGCTTGCCACTGAATAACCCATGAAAAATCTTATTATGTTCATCACTAATTGGCTCAAAACTAGAAAAGAAGTAATTTTGTAGTATGAATGTTCAAGCCATTGAATGATAGAAATGTTAAGGTTCTGGTTTATTAATATGAGCATTCCCATCAAATAATTAATCTTATAGAAATGATATGATAACCTCAAATAGAATGGAGAACTCAACTGTTTTATGCCTCATTGTTGGCCTTTGTCTTGGTGTCTTGTTTTGAACTCTTCCTGTTTGCCCGGTGCTGTGGTTAGTGGTGCAACTTGGGCAGGCTTGGGTTGGGCTCTTGTCAAAATCTGAATGGGCCTGATCTGAAGGCCTGAACCCGAAGCAATGTAAAATGCTAATTCGGCCCAACCTTGGTTGCACCTAAGGTTTGGTAGTTTTTCGCTCGATAGCTATTAAACTCTATTACTGTACTTGACTTTAAAGGTGTTTTTTTTTTTTTTTTTTTTTTTTTTTTTTTTTTTTCTTTTGACAAGGGAAGCATTATTTCATCCATTCATATTCATGAGAAACAACCTTTGGGGACCCCTAATCAGATCCTCCAAGCTAGATTACTTCTCGAGACCTCAGCAAAACCACCTGAACAAAATGTTCACCCTGGTTAAATAACCTCATAGCCATCATTTAGGCTGCATTTGGCATTTCTTATTTTAAGGACTTATCTCCTTTTTGCTGTTAAAAGCTCAGTGTCCATAGAGGCATTTTATTGAGATTGCCATTATAATGTAAAGAAACCGACAGATAATTGAGAAAGAAAATTACTAAAATGAAAACCATAGTTCATAAAACCAGATCAAGTCTTAACCATTCCTATATTTCCATTAATTTAACAGAGGACTTTTAAGGTGGGATGTGTTCACAAAGACATTGATATTGAATGTCACAACGTGTTGCCAATCAAACCACAAATTTATATTGCAAGGTCAGTCAAATGCCATAATGAAATTGCATTGAAGGGTTTAGGCAGTAGGCAATGAATACTGGTGGCCACTTAGTTCCTGCTTAACCTTTTGCATGGTTGGTTCCTTGGATTGGAATGTAAGCATGTAAGTGCCAAGCTTGTCACAAAAGTCACATCCCGAACAACCAATTCATCTAAAGGTGGTGGGAGACGTGGATCTAATACATCTTTCAGCAATATATCCTTTGTAGTTGAGGATGATAATGTGGAGATGAGTTCTCTTGGATGCTTTCCCATTATTATTTCTAGTGCCACCACTCCAAAGCTATAAACATCACATTTTTCAGTCACTTCCATAGTATAGGCCAACTCTGTATGAATAAGTACGCAAATTGGATAAGTAAATAAATAATATAATAAATAAACAAGTTCATTAATGAATTTTGAGTGTCATCTTGAAAATTCATAAGAAAGCTCATGTTAAAGGCAATTGGAAAAATGTTTTTGGTTTTCATACATCATAGATGGGTGATCAGATCCTTTCTCTTTTCATAGCAAGTGTTACTCTTCTTTGATTTTAGAAGGTAAGACATCGTATAAGCCCAGAAGTTTGTGCTTTGACATTATTGATAATAACTATACCATAGAGCATTGAATCGGTCTTGACTCATTAATGTCATTCTTACCAGATGGATAGCATATGACGCTTCCAATTTATAACCTAACTATCCGATTTCTTGTACCTCAACTTGTGATCATCACATGTACAATATTTCTCTAATTTTTCCCTTTTTTTATCTTTTAATTTGTAAATATACTTTCCTAATTAAATTGAAAAAGAAGCTGAACAAAGACCTGATTTGAGAAAAATCTTTAAATATAAAAGACAAAATATCTATAACATACCTGGAGCGACATATCCATAAGTTCCTACCAATAAAGTTCTGTTAGATGAATCAGGATATAGCAGTCGAGCTGTACCGAAGTCGGAGACAATTGCTTGGAGCTTTGAATTCAACAAGACATTATTGGTTGATACATCTCGATGAACTATTGCTGGATTGCAATGATGATGCATGTATTCCAAAGCTTGTGCGATCCCCTTGATAGCATCCACACGCTTAACCCAATCCAATTCCACTGCCTCTGCATCATTCCCCAGAAGACATGCCAAACTTCCTCTTTCCATGTACTCGTAAACCAGAAACATGCATCTTTTGTTAAAACAGAACCCATGAAGTTTTACGATGTTTCGATGCCGAACATGTGTTAACATCTGCACTTCATTTCTAAAACTCTTGGCGTAAATTGGGTCTTCACTTTCGAAGCTATGCAGCTTTTTCAAGGCTACTACGTGACCGCCGGGCAGCTCTGCCTTGCAAACACTACCATAACCTCCCGTCCCAATGCAGTATTTGATGTCAAAATCTTCTGTTATTTGGATGATGTCTTCATATGCGACCTTTCCATCATAATTCCAAATTGAAAAGAGATCTCCATTTCTTGCTCTTCTTGTCTCAGTTTGTAAATTTCTTGCTTTGTGTTTGAAAAGGAAGATGACTCCAACAATTGCAAATATGAGTAATGTGGAAACAAAAAGAGAGATTTTTATAGAGATGAAGGATTCGTTTTCTTTGCTTGTTGCATTTACAAGTCTAGGGGATGGGTGTACAAAAGATGAATTGCATGGAGGAAGGTTCCAAGTTTCACCGCATTAACCTTTGTTGTGATCAATTTGCAAAACTGTACCGACCAAGTCATTCGGTACAAGACCCTCCAAATCATTGTAAGATAGGTCCATGAAAAGCAAGTTGTATAAACTATGTGATGGAATGGTGCCTGAGAGTTTATTATGAGAGAAATCTAGACATTTGAGGGCTTTTAAGTAACCAATCTGTAATGGAATTCCACCAGTCAAATAGTTATTTCTTGAGAGGTCTAGGTACTGCAAAGCAGAGCAGTTTGCAAGTTGGTTTGGAATTGAGCCACTTAGTTTATTTCTTGAGAGGTGTAGGTGCTGCAAAGCAGAGAAGTTTGCAAGTTGGTTTGGAATTGAGCCACTTAGTTTATTTCTTGAGAGGTGTAGGTGCTGCAAAGCAGAGAAGTTTGCAAGTTGGTTTGGAATTGAGCCACTTAGTTTATTTCTTGAGAGGTCTAGGTGCTGCAAAGCAGAGAAGTTTGCAAGTTGGTTTGGAAGTGAGCCACTTAGTTTATTTCTTGAGAGGTCTAGGTGCTGCAAAGCAGAGAAGTTTGCGAGTTGGTTTGGAATTGAGCCACTTAGTTTATTTCCTGAGAGGTCTAGGTGCTGCAAAGCAGAGAAGTTTGCAAGTTGGTTTGGAATTGAGCCACTTAGATTATTTCTTGAGAGGTCTAGGTAGTTTAGATTGGTCAACATACCCACTTCACAAGGAATATTCCCAGTGAACTGATTGTAAGGGAGGTCAAGATGTGTTAGTTTGGACCAGTTTCCAAATAACTTGGGATCAATTTCCCCTGTTAGCAGATTTCTAGACATGCGGAATTGTGAAATTTGGGTGAGATTTGCCAGAGAAAGGGGAAGGGTACCGTCAAATTGATTATATGACAGATCCAAATAGACTAATTTTGAAAGAGCCCCGATGTTCTCTGGGATGTTCCCTTTGAGGATTTGGCTTCTGAGGTCGAGATGTACAAGATTTGGAAAGGAGGAGAAGTTCAATCTGTCAAGCGTACCTTCCAAGTAGTAGTAATTTGCTAAAGATATGTTTGTAATGCTTCCTGCCTCGTTGCAACATATTCCTCTCCATTCACATGGGCTTGAATGTGTGGTAATGTTCCACGAAAGCAGCAGATAGCTTTGCGAATCCTCTGAAAGGCTGGCTTTCCAGTTGAGAAGAGACTGGGCTTCTTGTTGGAATGATAGAGAAGGTAATGCAACTACTACACTCACACTACTAGACCCCCAAACCAGCAAAATCATGCAAACAACTGTTTCCAAATCAAGGGATGGAAGGAAGGAGGAGGCCATGACCATGAACACTGCTTAATTAGCTCTGTTGTGTGTGTGTTGGTACCAACCACCAAGATGGTGTAATATCTATCAAAAAACAACTACCAAGAGACTCTTGTCCCATGAATATATGCATGCAGTAGAAGCAACTAATTTCGAAAACGATTGCTGAAAACAAATAAAAAAAACAAAAACTATTCATTCCCTGCCATTGTATTGGATGTAAGAATTGACTATTTTCAAAGTCTTCCTGTATTCAAAGTTAACCAGCGGAAAGCTTCTAGTCTTCCCACCTATCTTTATCTTTGCTTCACAGATATGATACACGTTATACTTAAAAAAAAGGAAACTAAAACTTTAGTGTGAAAATTTAGTAGTAAAATTGGGTTATACACAGCCGGGTAGGAATTTCAATGGGTTGGGTCGGGTTAAATTGTAAAGTAACCCCACACTGACCCGACCCTATTGGGAGTTCTGGTTGGGTCAGCCATAACCAGGTTTGGATCGAGACTTGAGACTGACCCAGAACAAACCGGACCTGCTGTTACGTGTTGGAAAAGAAAATGTAAATATGGTCTTAACAAAGAAAAAGAACAAACCGGAGCTGCTGTTACGTGTTGAACCGATGACTCACAGATGTAAAAACGGTTGAATCTCCAAACCGGGTTTTAGAACATTGATGATGCAAGCAAGGGCTTTCCACAGAAACTCTTGAGCTGTTAAAATCCGGCACTCTGATCTCTAATTAAATTTCACTCAACCTACTCGTAATTGCATTTGCATACCATTCCACTGAGGACTTGTAATTATTACGGGGTGGGGAGAGTCATAACAATTGTGGCATCTTGATATTTTTTTATAACTAAAAGCGACAAGGTATATTCGCACTCAAATGGAATCATTATGATGGGTCATAAATTAGGCCAGGGTGGATTGCCGACCAATTGGAGAAAATAACACATGGTCAAGGCCAAATATTAACATGTAGCAAAGTTTCGGGGAAGTTAAGAGACACCGGCAGGCCATTATCTTTTCGGCAAAGTGCGGACCGGGAATTGGCATCAATTCTGACC